>NW_005871133.1:2745283-2804566 GCF_000147115.1 Myotis lucifugus
GGGAGAGAGCTTACAATGGTGGGGCCAGAGAGGGCTACAGGCGTAGGGGACCAAGTATGCTTAGGAGTTAGTACTTTATCCTCAGGCACAAAGGGTGAAAGACCAGAATTCCTCCCCTGGCCCAGGCCAAACTTGGGCACAGGAGTTCAAAGGCGACCTAGATATGACAGCAAAGGCTGGCTGCTAGAGGATGGAACCTATTAGCCTGCCTGTGATAAGGAAGAAGAGGAGACGAGTGGAGTAGATGTCAAGAGGCACCCATGAAGCTCTGGAGTGGAAGACAGTAGCTGAAGTACAACTTAGGGGAAATTAGAACTCAGAGAGTTTGCTTCAGATCCTTCCCTTTTAGGAGCGTCTTAGGTGGTAAAAGAATGTTTCTCTTGGGATAAGAATGTCTAATACAGAGATATGAAATGGTGAGGTCTTCCAGATTCTTCTTCCAGGGGTGTGTGTGTGTGTGTGTGTGTGTGTGTGTGTGTGTGTGTGTTGGAAGGGAAAAGGAATTTTATATGCATATGCCACCATTTCTATATTGATAAGGAATACTGAGTTAAAATTCTTATCAAGCTAAAAAAGTTTAACAACTCTATTGAACTAAGACTATTTCATAACCAGCTCTTACTCTGTATAGCAGCACTTTGCCTTTCTACCATGGATGTTGAGTGGCTTGATTTAGTATTAGCAATGGTTCCAAATTCCCTTGCAGTGAGACCTCTTATTGCTGTGTAACTCTGTTGCCTTTAGCCTGTAGTGGTCACTTTCCCTGAGGCTGAAGGAAACTCATGCTGGCTTTTATTTTTAGTCTCAAATTCTTTAACCCCCCTCCTTCTCTAATTCATCAGCTTCTGTGGTCATGAACTGAGCCTCCACGTGCTCTAAGCAATGAGCAATGACTGGACTTTTGTGAGACACCATCACAAGAAAGGGCATCAAGATCATAGCTATGTTCTGCTCCGTTTCAGGCCCTTCTGGATCCAGCTGTGTGACAGCTGCACTAGGCAACACCTGGAGCCACAGTGTGAACACACGGCTGATTTTCCAAAGCCTTGGTTCAGAGAGAAGACAGGTGAGTGCTTTGACATTGTTCTGTGATTGTCAAGGTCATGTTGTCTGTCCTGGCCCGACACAGGGCCTAGGGAAAAACAAAACAAAAAGCATCCCTGCCTGCCCCAACAGCAGTAAAATGAAGTGGGAGACAAGTCACTTACAGGAAAAGAACTGTAAGTATATACCCAAGAGAGTTCACATGGTGGCCAATAGCTTGTAAGTGACCTGATGGTAGCCAATAGCTTGTAAGTGACCAAGGTACACACCTCTAGGGATCTCAGGTTCTCCATCTGTAAAGGGTGAATGATCAACCCTATTGGTCGAGCACTAGGTCATTCATGTACAAATTAAAAAGTGATGGTGCTTTTTCTTGAGATGAATGTGCTTTGAAAACCTCAGGCCAGACAGACCTTTCCAAGAGAATAACTGTTCCCCAGGTCCTGGGTACTTTTGCATCAACTCATGGCCAGTAGTTTAAAGGATTGGGTGATGCTAGAGAGACCTCTGAAAGGATGCTGCCTCTAAGAGCTCCCTGTTGATGGCTTCTGTGCTGGCCTCAAATGAGAATTTCCCCCTCTCACCCAGAAGGTTTCATTTCTACCCCTTCTTCATCTTCCCTCCACCCCCTAAGAAAGGATCACCACTGTCTGACCTTTTGGAAAGATGCCTCCTAATTAGGACATTTCTTCTTCCTGATGGCTAACTTCAGCTTCATCCTATGTGGACCAGGTTCCACCACGACCTCCTCTGCACACAGGAGGAGAAGGAAGCCAGGGTGATTATTCTGATGTAATGGATGGGGCAGAATGCAGAACCCAGATTTGCCCATTTTGCTAAATATATAGCAAATCCAAGTCACTAATTAAAGAGGCATGAAATGTTACGCTCGCTGGTGGCCCTTTCCAGAGGGGGTGGTGGGGAGGGGGTGGTGGGAAGGGCGTGTAGCCCTTTACCTGCGTTAGGTGAACTGGCCCTTTTTCAGGGAGTCAGGAATCATCCAAAACAGACGGGAGCCCTTGCCTGTTCCAGACATAGCTCTCCGAGTGCTCTCGGTTACAGACCAGAGGACTCCTCTTGGTTCGCTCGGACTGTGTAAATAGCCTTCCAGCCGAGGACTGAGTCAGCTGTGTTCTGAGGCGATGGAGCTGCTTGTTTTCATTCCAGGGAACATTCTTGAGTTTTCAGGCCCTGGCGTGCTCGTTGCCTCCATGAGGCCTTTCCTCTGATAATTCAAGTTTCCTGGGTTCTGCATCCATTTCTTTTCTTTTCAGTAGAACGCATCCAAAAATGTTCCTGTAGAACCTAATGACCTTAGGTTTGTACCCCAGGTTATAAATGTTGTTCAGTAAACCCTGCTTGCAGCTCTCAGGCATGTCGCTAAGGAGTGTCAAGCTCTGCTCCCTGGACTCCTTGAGGAAGCAGGGTCCTGTGGGTCAATGTTGATTCGGTCATTTTCATGGATCCTTAACCCCACTCCTTGAAAACTTTTGTACTTTATCTCTGTTTTAGATGTTAGATGACACACACTGATTTTGTGATTCAGTCTATTATACATGGTATTGTGGGTTCCAGGCTCCCAGATTCTAGTTTTACTAATTCTAGTTAGTGTTTATTAGTAAATAAAGAAGTTAGAGCCACATTTTTTTTCATTTGCTTTATTAAATTAACCAGTCATCTCTATTTTGTTAGTGTCAACAGGAAGTAGCTAATAGAACAAATGCTATTATTTTGTGTCTCTTTGGTGACTGGAACATTTTGGTGGCTGTTGGATCTTGGCTCATAAGGTCAATTGTAGGCCACTGGTTAGGAGAAGAATGCAGATCAAAGTGTAGATAGATCAGTGACAGCCTACCAGCTCATATCCCATTAGAGGGGTCCGTGGTGTTATCTTAATCTATAAAGGACAGCTTGTTCTATCATTGCTAATCAATCAAGAGCAGAGTTAAATGCTTTTGAATCGTGTTTCAAACAATAATGAAAATTTAAAGTAAAATACGACCAGCATTAAAAATGGCCACCACAGGCCAAAGAACATATGCTTAATGAGTCTACAGAAATGTATGTGCCTTCAGGGACCAGTTGTTCTGTTTGTGGCCTGATGAGTAGGATAAATTTTAATATAGAAAACTCGCCTCGACCTGATGCCCTGATCTCAGCTCACCAGAGGGTGTGCTTAGTGATTCATCGAGCCTTTCCCGAGGTCCTACTTCATGACAAAGTAGAGGAGCCAGGTGAAGACCCACCTTTTCTGGGATATGTGCTTTTAAGGTGATTGCTCCAAATAATACCTTTTATAACACCACTTAGTAGGAGGACATGCCTAGATCATTCCATAGACAGATCTGAACACCAGCTCCTATGGCAGTGATGGCGAACCTATGACACGCCTCTGACACGCGAACTCAGAGGTGACACACGAACTCATTTTTTTGGTTGATTTTTCTTTGTTAAATGGCATTTAAATATATAAAGTAAATATCAAAAATATAAATCTTTGTTTTACTATGGTTGCAAATATCAAAAAATTTCTATATGTGACACGGCACCAGAGTTAAGTTAGGGTTTTTCAAAATGCTGACGTGCCGAGCTCAAAAGATTCGCCATCACTGTCCTATGGGGAGTTACAGGTAGAGCTTTTGTTTTTTATTCTTTTTTTTTTCTTTCTTTCTCTGAATGCGCAAGCAGAGGCCACACGCCACGGGGTCAAGGTTACGGAATGAAGGTTATGTTTTATCCCGTTTCTATGACGTTGAGCTCTGCATCAGGGCTCGAATGTGAGGCTTAGTCTGAGCTCAGCGGCTGGAAGGGGTCAGGCCAAGCTGAGCAAACTGGCGAGCTGATGAGCCCAAGTTGGATTGTATAGTCCGACCGACAGAGTCCTCCCCGGCTGATTATTTTCTTTACACCCTGGAAACGTAGAATTATACAACCATGGAAGAAATCTCCTTATCAGGGCACAAGCCAAGTTAATTCTCTTGTTTATTCTGCTGCAGTGTTTGTAAAAACGCTCTTGTGAAGCTGGGAAGCATTTTCTTTTGGACTAATTTAGCCTTTTTTCCATTTGACTTTTATTTACTCTTTTCCTCCTTGGCTTCAAACCTGCCCCACCCTTTTTGCAACATTTTTATTCTTACTAAAGACATGTCCTTAGAGTTGAATTAAAATGGCCACTGCTGGGGGTTTTGTGCTTGCGTTTTAGTGGATTTGGTTTTGTTACATAAATAAAAGTATGATTTTGTTCACCACGTGCATGGCAGGGGGATGCAAAGAAGTAGCAGACAGTTTCTGCCTTCAAGTTTCTTCTATTCTAGTCCGAGAGATGACTGAGGTATATAATACACACGCATGCCCACATACACACTCATGAATTATCGAAATGAAATGCAGAAGTTAAAGCACAAACTATCTAATACGTGGTTAGCACTGTTCTGAGTCCCGGGAAGGTAAACTCATCAGAGCAAGTTAGTCTTATCAAAAGAAGGTGGGACTTGAGTATCACTTTAAATCTGTGTTTCTGGACCCTGGGTGACTGTAGACCCCTCCCAGGAGTATTTACAAAATACCAGCACCAGGGCCCCACCCTGACCAATGCAGTCAGCATTCCTGCTGGTGGGGCCAGGCCTCCATGTGCGTTTTATTTGTAAAGCTCCCCCAGGTGATTTGATGGTCTAGCCCAGGTTGGAAACCTGATGTAGATCAAATCGGGTTACTAGGGAAGGAAAGGGAAGATGTTGGGGTGAGGGTGGAGCAAAAGGAGAAAGACAGGAGGTCAAGTCATAGGTTCCGAAGACTTGGGTTGGTTTTTGCCTGAAAACATGAGCATAGGATGTGTGTACCCATTTATTTGACAAACCTTTATTTAATCACCTCTTCTCTGCTAGTTACTGTGTAAGATGCTTGTAAGAGATTCAAAGTATAAGTAAGTTGATGCCCTGTAGTTGTTCACAATCAACCTGGGGAAATAGATAAACATGTAAACAGTAGGTGCTGTATGCGTGCATCTTGAGCCAAGTGAGCCTTAGAGGAGAGAGAGGCCCTAGCACAACGGGAGGTCCTGTGCTGATGAATGGGGCAGCAGCATCCACACGGGATTGGCTGAGGCCCACCTTGGGAAGTTCTCAGGGTAACCAGGCACCTTGTATTGAGGGGCTAGAAAAGCTAGAGTGAGGGTGGTTATACTTGAAAGAAGGATGAAAACCTTGATGAAATATTCATACTATTCCTCATCAAATCCGCATGCAGTCTGCTCCTACAAACCACATATGGGATTATATAAAATTTTAAGTGCCCGAGGAGTACTGAAGTAAATTAATCCCAACTAAGCTTCACACTCCCTTGATGAAATAAATATTATGACTCTCTTATTTCAACAAATTGGAAAGAGGTGACTTTTTCATCCAGAAGGTTTATTTAAATGGGCTTTAGAACAATATTTTCATCTTCCATGTAGAAGGCACCCTGATGTTCCAGACCACGGAGGGAAGAGACTTCTAGTAAGAGACACACATTGTTGACAAGACCAATAACATCACTCCACTCCCGGTCCTTACTTCAATCCTTGGGCTTTTCTCACAGTCCCAGGTTGTTTTGCGTCTTGGAAGTGTTCAGCGTTTCTGTTCTGGTGACATCACTCTTTCTTCTTTCGGTGCCCATTTTGTATTTTGAAAGACAAACACCATCACTCTGAGGACCCCCAGCACCCCAGCCCTAATCAGGCCCTCTTCCCTCAGTCTAACCCTCAGTTGCACCTCAAAATTTGTCTCTGTTTTTGCCTTGTGAGACCTGAAGGATGAGCCCCTTGAGGACTGTGACGGAATCTTTCCTGTGTCCCCTCAGAGGCAAGATCAATGCTTGACACTTACACATTCAATACATTTATTTAGAAAGAGAGAAAGAAGGGAGAAACTCCTTGTAGCTGTGTGTGAACCCAGTCTTGGGGAAGAACACGCTGCTTATTTAGAATCACTCTTCTCCATAGCAACTGAGTTTTCCAACTTAATAGTTCTCCCAAAGTATTAGTAATGTCCATTTTTAAAGTCAGCCTCAAACTCGACAACTACAAGCAGATACTTATTTAGAAACACTGTAAGAATACAGGAACCCTTTTTTGTAGAACCAGCCTGCTGGGGGCTATGGGAGAATGGGAACCAGGCTTCCCTTGAAATCCTGGTTGGATTCCTTTGTGTAAGCAAGCGAACCCTAAACACAGTTGCCCTCGTTCAAAGATGAGCCCTTCTCCCTTTGTAAAATGGTCCCAGATCACCATGCTTGTTCTCTTTTTTTTCTACCCCAGCTCATCTGTGTTTTTAGGCAAGGAGACCTGCGTGTGTGTGTGTGTGTGTGTGTGTGTGTGTGTGTTTGAGTGTTTGGATCCAGCCAGAAGAGAAGTTTGGCTGTGCTGCAGGCCTGGGAGAAATTATTTTTTAAGCATAAATATCTGCAGAAATAGCAGAGGGAACAGAGAATCCTAGCCAAGTCCATTGCCTTGGGTATAAATGTTTACTCCCTTTTCAGAGCTGCTCGAGTGTGAAATCTAACCCCCTGCTCACATCCTTCCATCAGACGAGCTCCAACAGGTATTGAGCAGATTGGGAAAATGTGTAAAAGGGGAACCCAGAAGGGTGACTCTTCAAAAGATTCTTTTTTTCGGGTCACCAGTCACATGGATTAAAATCTGAGGAAATATTACCTGCAAGTATGCAGGAACAGCACACGAGTACGTGAGCTGGGACTCACACAGTATAAAGACTGGCTCGGCTCCAGCTGAGAAAGATCCATGCATACACCCACGGGCAAACTTCCCGTTGCTATCTCCACATTGGAGAGAAGAACATCAATATCTTCCCGCCACCTACACAAACAAACAAACAAACAAACTCCATGGGACTCCCTTTGAAAAATGTCAGTGTGTGTGCTTAAAAAAAAATCACTATTTTGGAATGGGCTCAAGTAGAAAAAACTTTCCCTTGAAGAGGTGCCATTGGAAATAACCAGTTAAAAATGCATCCTACAGTTGCTCCTGTGGTTCTGGGTTCTGACCAGGGTCTCCCTCTCAGATGCTTTGGCTGTGACAGACCATGCATCTCTGCTGAGGGTGAAAGTCTGTTTTTCCTAAGAGATTTTGAGCCACATGGGGGCAATGAGAGTTCAAATTGAAATCAAAACAAAACAAGGGTAGGGGAACCACCATAGGGTTTAGATACCATTTTTCATCAAGTAGAGTTGTATCTGTGACTAAAGAATACTACTGTAGCCTGGCTGGCATGGCTCAGTGGTTGAATGTTTACCTATAAACCAGGAAATCACGTTTCGATTCCATGGTCAGGGCACATGCCTGGGTTGTGGGTTCAATCTCTGATGTGGGCCATGCAGGAGGCAGCCAATCAATGATTCTCTCTCATCATTGATGTTTCTATCTCTCTCTTCCTCTCTGAAATCAATATATATTTAAAAAGAATGCTACTGTAAATTCAATGCATTTGTTTTCATGGGAGACAATACGTGTCCTTAGTTCTCTCTTTGAGGTTCATGAGCTCTGACCATCAAGACCTGAACGCCTAGTTCACTCTCAGAATATTTAGGTGACTTCCCCTTTAATGAGCCACTCATTTCACCAGTATTTTATCTCCTCTGTCATTCTCCGCCAGCTCTGACTAGTTTTATTTGTACACACTGTCTGGTACCGAATCTTATGCAGTGACCCCTCCAGCTCTAACTTGCTAAGTAAACCAGGGCAAATATGTGGATGAGAGATTTCTAGAGAAATCTCAGCTGCTGCAGGAAGTAGAAGAGACACAGGGCTTTGGAACCAAACTGAAGCCCTCATTGTCGCGCTAGGGAAGAGAAGTGCTTTTAGTTGGAAAACAGCATAGGAAACAGCTACAAGATCTCTTGGACAGGCAGTGACCGGAGAGTCAAGGACGTTGAGATTTATTTGGCTCCTTTGAGAGTGAAGGTTGGACAGGATGTTGTATTTTAGCCTTGGTTGGTTAGCTGTGAGTGCGAAGAAAATGGGTCAACATCTTTGGTTTGAAAAAACAAAGGGGAGAAAGGATTTAGGATCTCCATAAACTAGGAACTGATTTACAACCGAAGCAGCACTCTCACTAGAAAGAACTCTCTAGAGATCATCTTGTGCAGTGATTCTCAGCTGCCACAAGCTTAAAAATCACAGGTGTTTGTTAACAGTGAAGGTTCCCAGGCCCCGGTTCTCACAGGGGTGGTCCTCAAACCCACCCTCTGTGCTGGCCCCTCGTTTTAGATGGGGGTAAGTAATGGAGGTGAAGTGACTTACTCAGGGTCACACGACTAGTAAGTAATAGAAGTGGAACTGGAATTCAATTCTCCTAACTCCTAATCTGTTGCTATTTTCACTGGACTGTGCTGACTTTTAGTAGGTAAACTGGACAAAAAAGTCCCCAAGCTCAATCAAATTACCGGGTTTGTGGGAAATGTGGTATTTATATCCCCAGTGACTTCCAGTGGTTCCCAAAAGGGTTCTACAGAACTCTGCAGCAAAATATTTTTAAAAGGCACCTTCCCACCCCACATTGAATGAATTACCAGATAAAAGTCAGCATTTTAAATTCTTGGGTCCAGACATGTAAATAAGTAAGTTTTTCCAAGTTGAACTTCACAGGGAGCGTAGACTTCCCAGCCAGATGACGTTCCTTATAGACAACATCCTGCCAGCAGGGCTGACTTCCCTTCCCCTCTCCTGCAAACAGTCATTTGTGCCCATGGAGGG
Source organism: Myotis lucifugus (assembly GCF_000147115.1). Taxonomy (NCBI): domain Eukaryota; kingdom Metazoa; phylum Chordata; class Mammalia; order Chiroptera; family Vespertilionidae; genus Myotis; species Myotis lucifugus. The sequence continues at coordinate 2,754,078 of NW_005871133.1, forward strand.
TCACCCTTGAATCTTCGGCTTCCTGTCACCTATCCTCATAGGATAAAGGTGTGCGGTGGTTTGGAAAACTGGAGTGTCCTGATCTTTTATTTGTCTGGTCTTCTCAGCGTGGAAGAGGCTTTGTGGCCATCATATTTTTGAGTCTTTGGGTCAGAATGGGGACATAGAGGACAGGAGGCGGGAGGCAGCCTGTACGGGGACCCATTTCCAGCCATCTCAGGTCCCGTCTTCGGTAGTGAAGAGCATCATTGCTCTGTTCTCGTGCTCCGGGTGATGCTAATTTAAGCCCTCTTTATTCTCTAGGGATGGCGGGGAGTTCATTTTTTATTGAGTGCCTGGGGCTGCAGACCTCATGTTCCAGCCTTTCATATCCATTATTTCCATGAATCCCGACAACAGCCCTTCAGCATGAATCTTATCTCTCTTTCTACACATAGAGATCCTGGGCTGGGAGGATAAGTAACTTGTATTCAGTAGTGGTGTCAAGATTTGAAACCAAGTTTGTGTAACTCCAGAACCTATGTTCTTTTTGTTGCATCAAGTTCTGTTAGATGTAGGCTTTTTAAAAAAGAAAATATAGGAATAAAATGAGGTACTGGAACATGGAGCCTTGACGAAGTGATGATTCTTGGACTGGCAATGAATGGTTCTTGCTAACTTTCTCTCTGACTTTTTCCCAAGGATGGCTAGCTCTACGATGCCATTTAGCATACCTCCAACGCATACTGGGTTACATATGAGAGCAGTGCCTTCCTCTCTGAGACAGGGACATTAGGAAGGAGATGATGAGCCATTTCTTGCTTTTTCTTTTGCTCTTTCCATCATTTGCCTTAGAAATACATCTGACATGTGACCATGATTCAGAAATGCTCTTTGCCCTGTGTGTGTATGTGTGATTTGAAAAGCATAGCTTGTCACACATGTGGCCAAAGTAGACCCAGCTTGGAGATTTCAGAGCTGGTTGCTGTTGCTGGGGAGTTGGCTTGCCCGAGGTGGTGCATTGCCTAGGCCTGTGGTCGCTGCTTTGTTTCAGGAGTCCGCTGTGGCCGTGAGGGTCACAGCACGGTACAGTGGGGTGTGCATGTCAGCCAGATTGGGTGGTGGGTGTGGTGGGGCTTCAGGCCCTTCCATAATCCTAATGGCTTATGAAATTAGGTGTTGGGGGATGGGAAACAGCCAAAGGATTAACGTGGTGGAGGTGTGAGGGGAAACCCAGCAAATATATCTCCAGCATTTGATTTGAATTTATGTAAGTCTGATTATGTTACCATAGCATTTGAAGATTTGCTCAACACTATCCAATGCATGAGTGAGGGCGTGTCAGCTGCAGTACCAGTCGCTGAGCTCTCCTGGTTTCTGCTGCTCTACATAACTTGGAGTTTTCAGTTGCCGTAGAGTTTACACTCACTCCTTCCTTACATTGTCACCCTCTCTCCACAGGCAATAACCTTGCCTAGATTTTTAAATCAGCCAATGGCTCCTGGCAGTTGCCTTAGAGTTCAAATGCTAGAAGCAGAGATTTTTCCACAGAGGGTCCCTTTCTGAAAGTTTTCCTTCTGGGCTTGGCGGAGCTTAAGAGTTCTGGCATCTAGGACAAAGAGCATGTGTGCTTGCGCCTTGGACCCTGGTTTTATTGTTACCAAAGGGCCTATGACTGTGGGAACACCTTTGGAGAGCCAAGCTCCAGTGGCCATGCCCATGGCCTCCCTCTGAAGTCTTGACTCAGAATTGGCAAGGAGAGATTGAGCTGGGATGTTGATCCATGATTCAAAGTCACAGAATTATCTGGGTGTCAAGCCTCCAGAATGAGGTGCATCATTATAAACCTTAAAAAGGTGGCACTGAGGCACCGGGTAGAGCTGGGAGGGATTGAGCACGAATCGCCCAAAGACCCCACAGCCCCGGCTTTCTGAGTGCTTTGCTCTGTCTACCCAGCCATTTATTGAGAGTTTCCTTTATGCCAAGTGGCTTTATGGGTATTTTCTTGTTCAAATTTCACAACTACCCTGTGAGATAGGTATTACTAAGTATACTTTAAAGATGAGTACATTGGGCTTTATAGAGCTTTTAAAAATTGCTCTAAATCGCATGGCTTCTAAGGGTCCCCCCCCATACACATCTATATACCCCTCCCCCCCCCCAGTCCCTGGGTTTTTAACCATTTTCCCATACTGGTCCCATGTTAATGTAAGAGTGTTCATGCACGCTGCTTGGAAAACTTCTCCATTCCACCACTGGTGCAGCCACCTTCAGTGACTATACCAGGTGGAATGATCCCTTCAAAGAGTGGAATGAGTCGTTGCTTTGAGAGAGCTTTCTCTATCTGTGGGAAATAAAAATTAGTTATTTCCTGTAACAGTGTGGCTCTGCATGGCAACAAAACATTCTTGCGGAAGAATGAGCTCCACGGGACATGATCCTCTGAACCTTGCCATTCAGTCGGCATATCTGGGCCCTTCCTCTCTCAACTTCCAAGTTCTGGCCTTTCCAGCCAGCGTCTTTGCCGTCTTTTCCATGTCTGGGCTCGCCTTTAGTGTTCTGCTATTTGCTGTCAAAACAAAAACAAAGAAATGAAAGAAGGAAGGAAGGAAGAAATTAAGAAAGAGGAAGGAAGGAAAGAAGAGAGAAAAGGAGGGAGGGGGAGAAAGAAAGAATCTCTGTGGAGTCGGGCCCACAGTGAGGACAGGCCTGTGCCCACCGCCATGGCCACAGTGAAAGCCTGCAGGGCCAGGGGGTGCAGTGGTGCACCCAGTAGGACATCCCTTCCCTCATAGATGACACAAGATGACATATAAGTAGTGACATCTCTCCCTTTACTCTTTCCTTGCAGTCACTTTCCTCATATTATGATCAATTTTATGGTTTACCTTTAAAACCTTTCGGAATTGTCTGTTCTCTGAAAGTATGATCCGAACCCTGACGAAGAACCTGCCAGGCCAGTGACCTGGGAGGGCTCTAGCAGTCCCGCGTTCTCTCCTTAAAAGCACAGCTTCAGTAGACCCCGTGCAGCCCCTAGCCCTCACCAGCCGTGCTTACACCAAGCCGTTCTCTTATTTGTAGCTATTTATACAGTATTCTCTCCAGATATCCTCCTCTGTACTGACTGCCCGGAATGTGCGGCTCCTCTTATGACGGATCTCCATTTCCTGCCTCTGACTCCATCTGGCACCAGCCTTGCCTTTTATCCCCTCTCCCCCTTTTCTCATTTACTCTTGCTCCAAGATCCCTGTGACTGGCTCCGAGAAGAGTATGTCAACAGTTGATCCCATTGACGCGAGTAGGCGAGTTCCCAGGAACCAGCCTATAACCTCAGTTTAAATTAAACAGCAGGCATTTCTACCCAAAGCTTCATTCGTCTCTGGGACCCCTGTGCATAGGGGGTCTCGTTACATGTTTTGCTTGTCCAAAGGCCAAGTAGTTTCAAAGAAAACCCACTGAGACAAGTTGGCTGAGTGACTACCATCGCATCTGTGAAGTCTTGGCCACTTTTTTCATCTCCTAAAAATCTAATATTTTTCCTCAATTAAGAAACGGTGTACATTACAGCTTAAAATCTTTAGCAATAAATCTTCCAGAGACTGTAATTGTAATAATAGTCCTTTGTGTGTGCTCTAACCATAGGCAAGGATCCTCTTATAACTCTTCTATTTTTATCTAGACTAGACCATTAAGTATTCTTTGTGTTGGACACTCCCTTTTCATTCCACCCTTCCCTCCCTTTCTCCTCTTTCTCTGCTTTCAGATCTTTTCTGGGTAGATATGTGAGCCAAATGCTGGGAATATTCAGTCCAATACAGCCCAGTGTCCTGCCCTGAAAACCCATACCAGCAGAGGGAGAACACCCGGTAGAGCAGAGGTTCTCAACCTGTGGGTCGCGACCCCTTTGGGGGTCGAATGGCCCTTTCACAGGGGTCGCCTAAGACCATCGGAAAACACATATATAATTACATATTGTTTTTGTGATTAATCACTATGCTTTAATTATGTTCAATTTGTAACAATGAAATTGGGGGTCACCACAACATGAGGAACTGTATTAAAGGGTCGCGGCATTAGGAAGGTTGAGAACCACTGCAGTAGAGGAAACAGACATGTAAATACAAACAGGAAGGTACTGAGGGATTGCGACAGAGGAGTGTGGGCATCAATGTTGGAGGGTCAGAACTCTCAGAAGAGAAGGCACATCAGGGAAGGATTCAGAGGAGGTAAGACTTGAAGGGTGTGCCGGTATTTGCCAGGTAGGTGGGGAAGGAGGCTGAGGAAACGATATGAATAATGGCTTCAAGGTGGGAACTGCAAAGCCTCTTTCTTTAGTGCTCGGGAAAGGGTATGTGCGTGTCTGGACAGTGGTGGGCGAGGAAAATGGGACCTGTATATAAAGATAAAGCAGAAAAGGAAAGATAGGGCCAATCAGACTCGATTCTAAAGGCTCTCGGATTTCCACTGTGAGACTCAGCGGAGCTGTGACATCAGAATTGTACTTCTCAGGCCTCTCTTAGGCAGGAGTGTTCCATGCTGGTTTGGAGGGGTTTGAAATAGGATGCAGAAAAGTGAGGGCCTGAACCGAAGCAGTGGCCACTGACGTAGAGAAGAAGGAAGAGGTACGAGATGGTGAGGAAGCAGGATCCACGGCATTTATGTACAGAGAGAGAGGACCTTCAAGGAGGTTGGAAGGAGCCGTCGTTTCGATGTGAAGGCAGATGAGGTTATCACTCACCAAATGGGCTAGTACAGGAGGGCGAGCAGGCCTGGGCGGGAGACAAGAGCTGGCTCTGCTCAGGACACGCATAGTTCCCTGATTAGGTGGCAGTGTGGCTGTTTCCACTCTTCCACCAGCCCTCAATGACTGCCATTAAGGATTAGCTTGGCGATCAAAAGGGATTGCTTATATTGTGCAGGATTTTGAATCAAAATCACTACCCCCGCCGCACACCCCCATTGCTCTAGCCAATCATTCCCTATTCTCCACCTTCAGTGCTTTTTCCATCTGGTAGAACCCTGGCTTCTATAAAGAGACAATGGTCACCCTGGCCAGTGTGGCTCAGTTGGTTGGAGCCTCATCCCGTATACAAAAAGGTTGCTGGTTCGATTCCTGGTCAGGACACACACCTAGGTTGCAGGTTCGATTCCCAGTTGGGGCATGTCTAGAAGGCAACCATTCAGTGTCTCTCTCACATCGATGTTTCTCTCTCTTTCTCTCCCCCTCTCTCTAAAACCAATAAGCGTATCCTCAGGTGAGGATTTAAAAAGAGAGAAAGAGCAATGTTCATCAGAATGTGTGAAAAATAAAGTTTGGAATCACCTGGTGAGAAAGTGAAAGATGCAAACTAGATTTGCAAAAGAGCTCTGGGAGGAGAGGGCCCTGTGCGTAGCTGTGTCTCCCTCCTCAGTGAATGCTGGCAAACGGGAAGTCCAGGGGTGTGGAGTCAGTAGCCTATTTGGAGAACCAGCAGTTTGGGCTTCGATGTTTTCTAAAAGATTTCCATCTACAAACTGGGAATCAGGAATCTCTGCCTTAGCGGGCCATGCCAGTCAGATGCTTCTTTGCTCTTAGATGCACTCCCGGCTTTTCCCCTGCTCTGCTTGGTATCACCAGGAACTGGCCCAGCCATCTGCACTCCTCCGGCTCCCTTTCCATTCACCCTGCTTGGTTTAGGGCCCTGGAGAGAGGGTGAAGGGCAGAAGTATGGGAGAAGCCATGCGTTTCGGCCTCCCTCTCTCTGCTTCCTTTGGGGTTCTCAGGCAGTTACATCGGTTCCTCCTTCACGATCCCTTTGTGGTTCCAGCTGCACTGAGAGCTGGAGCTGGTCATCCCTCCTCGGGGGTCCAGGGACAGCACCTCTTCCATGGTTCCTCCAGCTCTAGGGATGGGGTGGCTTTGGACTGTTACTAATCTTTGCTTTGCCTCACTGTCCTCTATTTTCCTTTCAACTCTTCCAACACGTTTGTAACTAGTTCTCAACATTAAATTCCCCCTCAAACTGCCCGGGGTGAGTCCTGTTTTTCTGGTGGGCCTTGACTGACAGGGTCTACACCAGTTCTCTGGTTGGCACATGGTTAATAGCACCCCACATGTCCTCCACCGGTGCTGTTCCCCACAGGGCTCTTCTGTCTGCCATGGTTCTCCAGCCTTGAGTGTAGGGTTCCGGGGCCGGGCCGTCCTGGAGGGCAAGCATTTTGTGCTGTGCTTCCTGAATGGCATGAGAAAAGGAGCTCTTCTGGCCCAGTCTCCTTCCTGTGGGATTTTCCAAAACTTTCCAAATGTATCTAAGCTCAGGAAACATTTTAATGGCTGGAAATAATGCCCTGTGGGGGGTAGGGGTTTAAAACCAAAAGATCCTCCTCTAAGCGAAATGTGTTGCAATACACGGATCCAGACCCTGCCCCTCCCTGTTGGGAGCATGGCAGGCTCCCGGTCTGTGTTGGGTTTCCGCGGAAGAGGAGTTGGCATTCTCTGACGCACCGACGACCCAGAGCGGAGCAGCAGCTCCAAAGGCCAGACTTCTCTCCAGGAGGGAAGGATGCTTAAGTGGTTGGCTGTGTATTTGGACTCTAATTCAGATTCCACCTCAGATTCTATGGGAGGCTTCTATACTCCCCTTCTTTGGCCAATCGTTGTGGTTGTAAGATTGACCTAAATCATAATAAATATTTTCTAAGGCCATTGTTACTGACTTAGTGAATCAGAGCATTCCGCGATTCTGATGAGGATAAGCATCATCCAACTGGGGAATTCAATTTCTGATTTCTTCAAACAGGCCAGGGCTTTCACGTTGCCATGTTGCCTATATTTCATAGCAACTTTCAGAAGGGACTCTGTTGGAGGATGAAGGATAGTGATGTCCAAGAAAAGCAGAAGTGGAGGAGCTGTACTTGTGTACCTTCTTAGGCCCTTTAGTATTGGACCAAGAAGTAGGAAGTAATCACAACATTGCTAAGAGACTCTTACATGCTCCATCACTACAGGGACCGGATGAAACGCCACCATTTGTAGAATGACTCTGAGCCCAATCCCATATTGATTTACTTGGGCTCTGTCTAGGAGGTTCCCACATTCTTTAACACAGTAGCCACTAACTAGGATACTCCTGTGGTTATTTGATGACGCACAGAACATTATAGACCTTGGGGTCAGGTATATGTTTTCTATTAGGAGAGTAGGATTTTAATGAAAAGGAAGCAGGTGGTGTGCACCCATGTGAATACAGCTTCTGGTGTCTCTGAAATGTCCAGCATTACATGGCATTGTTACTTCTCCCTTCTAACCAATTTTTTTCCTGCAAGGGGGCTGATGGGATGAATCATAGCCCCAGAAATAATGTGGGAGGAGTTTTCCATTTGGAAATGGATGTATGTGTTTTTATTCTTTCAGGGGTTAAAATTGATTCATAGATTCTGGCATATAATATGCATACATAAGCTCATTGTCTTCACCTGGAGGGACCTAGAAAAAAGATTCCCCATTGTGAAAATGTAATGATACTTTAGAATTATGTTCTAGCTTAGTCTCTAATTAGACATGTGAACTTGGGCAAATGACTCTGAGTCATAGGTTCCTCTTCTATAAAATAGTTAATGATCTGGAAGAAGCAGCGCCATGCTATACCTCATTTACTCTTCTGTACAATAGGAGTATTCTTCGTTATTTATGCCACATTGCTTGTCTGTGCTAAGCCATAGGCTATGCCATAGCACAATGCTCAGTTATTTATTTGACTGATGACTTCCTATTGTGTTTCTTGATCCGTGGTCAGAGGAATACCTCTTGGAATCCACTTGCTGAGCTTGTTCAAATTCGGATTCCTGGGCCTTCCAGACTAACCCAGCAGCACTGGGATGGGTGTAGAAATCTGCCTTGTTACACATTCTCCAGATGATTGTTAGCTAGACTGAAGTCTGAGCTCCAGTGCCAACTGGCAGCACATGGTATACTCTGTGGTAGGAATTAGTTTAACTCTCCTTGCTCTTTGCATCCAGTCTGCAGGGTCTTAGCTCTGGGCCTACTGACTAGATGATTTGGTCACACCTTTTCATCTCTCTAGAACTGTTTTCTTATTTATAAAATGTGGGGGCTGGAGTATTTCTAAGGAATCATTAGGGTCTTAACAGTCTAGGAAAACAGTCACTAATGACTTTTAGAAGTTCCTGAACTGCCCTGGCTGGTGTGACTCAGTTGGTTGGAGCTTCATCCATACACCAAAAGGTTGGGGGTTCGGTTCCCAGTCAGGGCACATACCTAGGTTGTGGGTTCTATCAGGGTGCGTATGGAGGCAACCAATCAATGTTTCTCTCTCACTTCAATGTTTCTCTCTCTCCCTCCCTTTCTCTCTAAAACCAATTTTAAAAATCCTCAGATGAAGATTTTTAATAAATAAATAAATAAGAGTTACTGAACCTATCTTAACAAATCATGTTTCTTGAGTGCCTACTATGTGCTGGGCATTGTACAACTTTTACATTTGTCTCATTTGTTCTGTACAGTAACCTATGATGTCAATACCGTCATTATTCACACTTGACACATGGGAGCTGAGGCTTGGAAGAGTGAAGTAGCTTATCCAAGTCTCCTTAGTTAATAAGTGGAACTGCAGTGGAGTGGGATTAAACTGGGGTCATAAACACGAAAGAATTGCCTTGGTTGCTGTGCCCCCAACGCTTCCAAAAGCCCGGGGCTGGTCCAGTGCACCGCTCATTCACCCTGCGTTCCACTCTCCCAGAAAAGGAGCCTGGTTTTGGTTTCCTTAGATGTTTATTTGGCCTCTTGCTTAAGCATTTGCCTTTCCTACTCAATAACAGTGAAAGGACCAAAAAAAAAAAAAATCCCAGGGCTGGAAACATTTTGTTTCCTACAAAAAGATTATTTTGCAGCCAGCTCTGTGGTCGAAAGTATTTTTCCTGTGGTCTAGGGATGGGTTGGATCCCATCTCTTCTTGGCCAGTGTCTGAGAACCAAGCCTGTGGCTTCCCAGCAAGTCAGCACACAGATGCTATTTCTTAAACAAGTGGCTGGTGATGCTGAGTGTATGCACCGGTGGACGAGTAGGCCTGTTTGGGTGCAGAAGAATGTGTACATGTACCTCTGGCCTCTGCGGGGCAGAGAGAACCTGGGAGTGGTTTTCCACATGCTGTACATATCAACGTAGCTTTTAAGTTTTCATCACTCACCCGACAAGCAAACAAATTCAGATGCTGACAAATGAGAGGAGAGTGATATGTGAACCGTATGTGGATTTGCAAGTAATCAAAAAGCCAAGGGAATCTGAGATTTTGACCTGTCACATTTCTTTCCATTTTCAAATGTTCAAAACCAAGACATGGGGTTGGTTTTATTAGATGGCAGGGTGGTCTGATGGTGATGCAGAAAACGGGAATTCTGAGGTCTGCCTCCAGCCTGGCCACTTGCTGAGTTCAAGACGCTGACCTTTGCCCAGCTTTGCACAAGTCACTTCTTTTCACAGACTGCATTTTCCTGTCTAAAAGCACAAATTTGTTTAAAAAACAAACAGCTTTGTGCTTCAAATAATAAGAGCTCTTCTACTGAGAGATAAATTTGAGCATTCACACAGAATTCGCAGATAAGAATATTATTGGTGCAAGGTACCTTGTCTCATAATTTAGATGTTCCCAGTAAGACTTTGCAGTGTGTGGGAGAGCCTGGAACTTTCCAGCCTGGCTTCCTTTGCTCCGACCGAATTACCTGCCTAGAACTCCCTTCCCTTGAAGAAATCCTACTTTTCCTTCATGGTCTGACCTTGACGGTACCATTTCTTTATATTCTTCTCTACCACCATGCCAGGGTGGCTCTCTGGGTTCCCATTGCACGGGGTTTTAAGTGCAGTTACCTGCTGCCTCTTCCCTGCCACCTTAGCAGGTCAGCTCACTTAGAAGTCAGGGCTGGCTCACTCCTAAAAGTCCCAGCCCCGTGCACAGAGCAGGTGCCCGATATGTATTGTTGATGTAAATGAAATACACTTCTCCAAAGATGACAAGCTACTACTTGTAACTTCAGAATTTTTGTGTGTGTCCTTTATGTAGCTTTCCCCTTGGGGATGTTTTCAGAGTTCAAAGCATCACATTGTCCCAGGAAAAAAGTGGTAGTCACTGGATTTGAGGGGGCCATTTGAAGAAACATGCAAATCCCAGGCGTAGAAGGAGTTATGAATCCTTCTGTGTATACATTGTAGGGGGAATGATGTCCGAGAAGATTTGAAACACTATTGGCATAGAATTAAACCATCAAGAGTGCTGCATTCTAAAGGAGCAGGGATGGAGATAGAGGTGGACCCCATGCCCGGATTCAGCACCTCCCCTGACATGCAGAAAGTGGCCCATCCAAGTCAGCCAGTGGGGAAATGGCCATAGACAGATCAGAGTTCACCAGTGGGGAGAGCTGGCATTTGCTCCGTTTCATCCCACAGACAGTGGAGCTATTCTCACGGTCGGGTGGGGTTGGGGCAGTGGTGGTGATTTTAGTAAACCAGTTTTCCGATGACGGGGATGTTTCTGTTTTTATCCCTTCACAATGAGACAACAACCCAAATAACAGATCCCACAGTAGGTTGAAATGCCAAGGCTAAATGAACTGGTGGAACTTTGTGGCTTTGGCTCTTGGCTCACAGGCATATCCATGCATTGGGGCCATGGCTTGGCAGTAGACAAAGCGGCTGTGTGGGTCCTCGGGGAGGGCTCTGGCTCTGTGGCTTTCTTTGATATGCAATTGAACTTGGGCAAATTTTCCCCCTCGAGTCCCTGTTTATGAGGGCCAGAGGTAAGCAGAGACCCTCATTATGGAGCCCAAAGCCAACAGTAAACTAGAACTACAGGATGTCTTCCCACGTTCACACTCCGCTCACAGGCCCAAGAGCTGGCCCACACGGCTTACAACAAAGGGACAGCTCAGGGAAGAGACCGCTGAATTCTCTTCCCAGCTGTGCAGGCTCTAAATCTGTAACCATGGCCAGATTTCATAAACTTTCCTTCTCTCTAAAGGAAAAGATCTATTTGTCAAAGGACCAGTAAGATCATTAACTTACTGGTTTCCAGTGCAGTCATGTTTAACGACAATAGCAATCGCAGCCAACACTTATCAAGTGCTTAGCCGTTTACCATTATACCTGTAATTATCCATTCAATGGTCATGTCTTTGTAGGCAGGTTTCATTATCTCCATTTTACAGATAAGGGAACTAAGGCACACGGAGGTTAAGTAATTGTTAGCTGTTGTTCTTAACTATTACTCATTAAGTTTAAGGTATAACTCTGCAGGTATAACTTAAAATCGACTGACTTTCTGGAAGGCCAACCTCCTCAAACTATGTCCCTGGGCCACAGATAATAAAATGGTTGGAATTAGTATACTCAACATTCTTAATTGCTGACTCACTTTAAGGTATAACTAGACATTGGCCATTTTCAAGTTATATTATTCTTATGTTGGAAAACCTAGAACTTTTTCCAAGTCATGAACAGGTATATAGAAAGTGATCCATTTGGCAAATAAGCGGGATTGCCTGTCCTACTGAACTTGGACAGCAGAGGGAAAACAAATGTGGTGTTGGACTGAGATGAATTTAAGGAATTGCGCCGAAACCGGTTTGGCTCAGTGGATAGAGCGTCGGCTTGCGGACTGAAAGGTCCCAGGTTCGATTCCGGTCAAGGGCATGTACCTGGGTTGCAGGCACATCCCCAGTAGGAGATGTGCAGGAGGCAGCTGATCGATGTTCCTCTCTCATCGATGTTTCTAACTGTCTATCTCTCTCCCTTCCTCTCTGTAGAAAATCAATAAAATATATTTTTTAAAAAAAAAAAAAAAAAAAAAAAAAAAAAAAAAAAAAAAGAATTTAAGGAATTGGATTCTGTTCAAGTGCCAAGATCAAGCCAGTGGACTCCAGACGGCTGAAAAGTAAGACTGTACACTCCAGTGTGCATCTAAGTTATCCCCTTCATTCCTACTCCTTTATATGGGAAAGAGCCTGTGGTGTAGCCTTATGCTTTCCACAGCTTCCCGAGAACACGGATAACATAGCAGCTGCCATTTCTGTGGCAGGCACATGATAAGAGCCATTGTCTTTGTAGTATATTGCGAGGTGGGTTCTTACAGTAACACTGTGAAGGGTAGTGTCACCCTCATTTGACAGATGGGGGAATATGCTCAGAGGGGGTAAAAAGTGTTCTGGATCTAAAACAAGTAGTAAATGGTAGAAAAGGAGTCAAACTCAGGTATAACTGCGAAGTGACTTTCAGCCACTAGATTGTCTTGCTTCAGAAATGGCCTCGTAGACGTGGTATTGCTGCTTGTCCTTATCTCTTACCCCTTCTTCTATACCTAAGCCCTGACTTTCTAAAGAAACACCCCTCTTCAACTTTCAGCCTGTGTTACCTAGACAGGGCCGATTGTACCCAGGAGCTATTGGTCTGGCCAAGGTAAGAATCACATACCCTTTCTGTAGGGATTGGTTGGCGGTACTCAGTTAACACAAGCTGAGCCAATTAGAGGAAACGCAGGGCTTTGCTGGAGCAATTGGAGTTGCTGAGTTAGTGAAATGCATGCCTGGAACTCCTGGTGGTGTGTTTGCCCTGGTCCAGAGGGAACCCACCGGGGAATGACAGTGAAGTCAACCTAGAGAGAAACAGAACCAAGAGAGTGAGAGAGGATAGTCCAAGTTCTGAGGTCATCATTCAAGGCCCTTGGTCCAGTTACCAGGCCTGAGGTGTTCAGTTGTGTGTGCCAGTAATTTTTGTTTGTTTGTTTAGTCTCAGTTGCATGTCTGTAGCTTGCAACAGAAAGAATACTAAACAATAAGCACATTAGATGCTCATAGTTATGCACAAATGTGAGGCCAGAAAATTCTAACTATAAGGGCTTTTATTGATAAATTGGTGTTTATATCCTCCTACTAGGTAGAGACCAATTCTGATTATTCAGGTCCACCTTCATCGTTTCTAGAAGATTCTATTCTTTTGCTTCTCTTCTTTATATGTCTCCTTGGTTTTCTTTTGGCCTTTTTCATTATTCACCTCCACTGCTGTAGAGAGAAAAGTGCATGAAACTTCCATTAAACAACTTTTCTGGGTTCTAAGGCTCTTTGAAAAAGTTCGGATAAAGAGTAAGTTAAAACTAATGACTTAAAGGCAATTAAAAAATCATTTGGGGTTTTAGTTACCATGACTTCTTTCCCACATAGTAAGCTTTATGAAAGTCTTGATGTCATTTCTTCCATGATAAAAATATAACATTTTCTAGTTTAATCATTAATGGTGGCCTGTAAAAATAGTCTTTCCAATTCAAAAGTGGCATCAAAAAGTAACTGAGATGAAATTAGTAATAATTTTGGACCTGCGGCCATTTTAGCAACCTGGCCTTTACTGAACATCTGTGTGTGCTAGACTAGGCTCTGGAAAAAGGAAGACAAATAAAACATAGTTTTCAAAATGCAGCCGGATCGGCAGGCCTAGGAACCACTGGCCATGGTGCAGTGTGATGGGCAAGAGGATGGTAAAATATCAACAACGGTCCGCATAGGAAGGGACTGGCGGGACAGATGCCAGTCGTGGAGGAAGGGGGTCGGAACGTCCCTCTCCACTCAACAGGCAGTAACCCCTTAGTTCCTGGATCGGGTAGGAGGGTCCTGGGGCTGGTGAAGCAATGGGCCCTGGGGGCCTTAGGACAACAGCTATTTGCCAAGTGGCCTGGCAGGGTTTCAGTACTTGAACGACCAGAATGGGCCTAATAAGAGCCTGGGAGCTGTTCGTAATCAGTCTCCTAAAGTAGAGGGGAGGGGAGCCAGGAATCCTGCCCAAGGCAGAGAGAAGGGGTAAGGATAGCTTCCCAGCAGAGGTGGCCTTGGAGTAGTAGTTCATTGAGGGGAAAGGGACAGCCCAAGGAAAGGCGTGCCTGACCCTGTCTAGTTATTCAGGTTTGAGAGTGATCAGGAGTGGGTGAGGGGGGAGGGGAGAGGGGCAGGGGAGAGGGGAGGTGGGGGGACTGGAGCACCACATTGGCCCTTTGAAGGAGCTGCTAAAGACTTTGAAAAGCAGATACTAGGGGCCAAGAATGATGTGCAAGATCTTACAAATGTGGGAGGCCAGCGCTGAGGACTTCGGGTTTATGTGCAGGTCTCTTGTCCAATGGAGAGAGAAAACTCGCTTTAAGATTATATAGATGTATGAGCAGCACACTCTACAAGAATACTTTTTATAAATCGATCACATGAATCTGGGAAGGCTGGGAATACAGGCATTTAAGCCATAAAAGCCTTGGATTGCTGTTCCCTTAGGCAAAGAGGGGGAAGCAAGTGTATTTCCAGCACATGTCATCTTCTGGATTCCCGAGGCCTCTGGGTTACTTCAAAGCTGACCATTTAGCTTCTTATGGGCAGGGACCTCATCGTATTCATCTCTGTTTGCCCTACTATCTAGCTCAGTACCTGGGACATAGGAGGTATTCAGTAAATATTTGTTCAATTAGTATAACATGAAATAAGTCATTCAGTTCTAAGTAACCATTGCTTACACTTACTGTAAATATGGTTTTATATAATTGCAAAGATTGTCTGCCCTTTTTAGGTTCTGTATCTTCATCCTGGCATGGTCTGCTTTCCGTGGCATTCAGCTGGAGTCTATGCCTGCTCGACAGGAAATTTCTGGCACAACCAAGTGCACATCCTCACCAGGTTCATGACTAGTGTGGCAGAGCATTCCCTCTCTTTCACTTCACTTTCCCTACCTGTGTGATAGAGAGGATGTTTTTGTTTATTCTGAAATGGAAAACATGAAAGTTATTCATGCTTGTCATGAAAAAAAAAAAGCAATATAGGATAATACAGAGTAGGAAGGAAAATCCCCCAGAGTATATAATCTTCTAGACGTTGTCCATGCATATTTGAAAATGTGTGTGTGCTTACATATATAATATTCTGTAACCTGCTTTTTAAATCATAGACAATCCTTCCATGTAAACATAGTTACTAATCTCTTTTCATAGCAGCATAGTATTTCATGTGTGGATATACAGAAATGTAGTCAAGAGGATAATGACATTAAATGAATGAAATATTGTATTGCTAAAACTCCTATCTGAAAGTCTTTAAGTATTCCTTTTTTAAATTATATTTACAAAATAACAAACAACTTGATCCAAACAGCTGGCTGTGTCTATTAATATTGTAGGCATGCTTTGCCTCATCGTTAACCTTGTCCAACCTCTTCTACCTAGGAAACGCCAAAGAGCATAGTAAGCATACAAATACTCCATGAAAGTTGTTCTGTACTGGTCTGGACTGAATGGATCTTTGAATATAGTTGTTATGTATCAATGTCTTTTAATAGAGCCCGCTCTCTTGATCCTAATTTTAAAAGAGAAAATGGCTCAGGAAATTGTTCCAAGTCATCAAACAAATCCAAGCTCAGAAATGAGAGGCCTTTAGGCCTAGCCCCCAAGCTGTCTCCAAGATCACACTGTCATCATGTGACTTCTGATTGTCCGAGATTCCCTGGCTGTGGGCAGAGGTCTTCTGGCTCTTGTGTTGCTGAACCCGGCTTGTGCTTTTGTTTTTTGCTCCCATTCTCTTTTTTTCTTGCCTTTCTCCCTCTTTTGGTATCTCATTCCTCAGAGAGCTCTGGCTGGCTCCTCTGGGAATGAGCCTGCCTGCCTGGATGTACGGGAATGGCAGTGCCATTAGGGTAGGAGCCTCTCATTCGTTCCTGGCGCCATTAGAAGAACTCCGCCTGAGCATTGAGGAGAACGCTCCAATGTGTGGGCTCTTGTCTTTGTGATAAAAGCTTTTGTCCCATAGTAATTAGGCTGAGCTCTGGTTTACTTCTAAAACATGATTAACTCCTTGGGAAGGAGGGGAAATGGAGCCCTGTTATTTAAGACGGGTACCCTGGGGGGACAAAGAAGAGGCTTTCACATTGCAGTACCTCCTAATTGGGCCACGCCAAGCTGCCAAGCTGCCAAGCTGCGTGAGTCCCAGAGGCAGCTCCCTACCCGGGAGAACGCAAGGTGAGAGATGGGGACCAGAAAGAGTTTAGGACTTTTTAAGGCCAGATCTTCTGGTCTTGCCTCAGATCCCAGCACTGAAGGGCCCCAAGGGAGAAAGGGGAGCTCAGACCCCTACCCTCTGCTCTGTAGTTTCTGGCATCAAGGGTCTCCCTTGCCCAGAATCACCGAGAAGGGGCTGATTGGCTTCATTCCTCATAACTCTCCGTCCTGCTTGAGTTGTTTAGAGTGAGCATGTGTTATTTATATAACCATAAAAACATAAGCTGCATTCACAGTGCGGGGCGGGAAAAGAGAGAGAAAGCCAACTAGTCCTAAGCAGTCAAGTCCGCTTAAGACTAAAAAGATCGTGATACTTGAAAAGACCCCTAAAAAGTCTGATCAGGGCTAACCCTTAGCACAGTGACAGAATAGGAAGGCTTAACCCCCGCCCCACCTCCTTCCTTCAGGCGCTCAGTGCCTGGCTGTGCTGGGCCCCCCACAAAGGCCCCCGTCCAGGCGTCCCAGGCCTGGGAACATCTTATATTGGAGAGTTTTCTGACCCCCTGACGCTCACTGTGGGTCTGGATTCTCAGCTTCAGGGTCCTGTTTCAGGCAAGATTATCTACTGACTCATCCTGGAGAATGCGCTCTGCCTGGTGGTACGTGTGTGTTAGCCAGGGAGACCGCCTGGGGACACAGACTTAGTCCAACTGTAGGTCCTGATGAAAATGTCAGACCCCCTTGCCCTGACTGGTTTGGCTCGGTGAATAGAGCATCGGCCTGTGGACTGAAAGGTCCCAGGTTCGATTCCGGTCAAGGGCATGTACCTTGGTTGCGGGCACATCCCCAGTAGGAGGTGTGCAGGAGGCAGCTGATCGATGTTTCTCTCTCATCGATGTTTCTAACTCTCTATCTCTCTCCCTTCCTCTCTGTAAAAAATCAATAAAATATATTTTAAAAAAAGAAAAGAAAAAGAAAATGTCAGACCCCGACAATCAGTGAGAGGAGGAAGATGCTGACTAGGAACCTTCTGACACCCCTCAAATCAGATCCCATGCGTTGTCCTCTGGTGAGCTCGCTTGTTCTTTGGTTTCTATAAATAACAGTTCTAGGCAGGGGCAGACACGTCCCTATAGTAATCAGTAGACTTGCTTGACCTGTGCCTAAATTGCCTCATTGATTAAATGGAGATAATAATAGTCTTTACTCATAAGGTTGATATGAGGCTTACCTGTCTTAGAGCACACAGCAAGAGCTGAAGTAATAAATGTTAGCTCTTATCACAGGATTACCCAAGTCTGCCAGAGTCCTGATGTTTGAAATAGGCCCCAGATGGAAATCGGGTGGGTTCCCAAAGAGATAGGATAGTTTTAACTCCTTAGAAATCTAATCTGGTTGCTATCCAGCTCTTCTTAAGTCCTTCTGCAGATCCCCAGTTTTTGGAATGATGTTAGTCTGTGAGCCTATTTCTGTGGGATAAAGGTACCTTAATTCCCGAACAATACTTGATAAATGAGTCACTCTCTGTTCCTATACAGTGTAAGCTTTAGACACATTGAAAATATTAAGAAAACAAAAGCCTAAACTGGCAAGTCCCTGGTTATGTCCTGACAACACCCAAGGGAGCTATTGTATCAGGCTCTCCTCCGCCGTCCTGAGCTGGTTGCAAAGACGAGTTCAAACTGGATTTAGTTTAAGCCCCAAAGGAAAGGATGGGGAGGGTACTCTATTGTCTTTCCGTTACACCCTTAAACTCATCTGAAATCCTGTCTGTGTTTCCTTCTTGTCCTTTGCCCTTTTTTTCCACTGGCGAAGGCTTTGGGGAAATAAGAAGAATGCTGCGGTAACAGAGGGAATTAATTTGATCGTGCTCTGAAGACAGAGTGTTGCTTTCCCATTAAAATAGTTTCTCCACCCATCAGAGCAGGGCCAGGGATGTGGTCCATTACACACACCAGTCCCACTTGACCAGCTGTTTTTGGATCTCGCCAGCGCAGAGTTCGGCCTCTTTACATAGAAACATGTTGCCTTCCTCGAATCGATTCCCATGAGACTCAAGAAACTCCCGTGTGGCCCACGCATGATGTAACAGGGATGTGTGTTTCAGAATTCAAGACACACCCTCTGAGTTCCTGGCATCTTTTTACCATAATAATTGCACAGCCGCAGCCTTCCTTCTGTGACCCTTGCAGGCAGAGCTGCCTCGCCCTGGCTGCGTTTTCCTGAGGGCCTGGGCCAGAGCTCCAGCTCCGCTTCCTGCGGGTCTGTCGGGCTGCCTGCTGGATGCTCACAGAGCTTAGCGTTGCATCTGCACAGAGAACCCTGTGCATCTCGCTTTTCTGGGCTTTCTTATGCTCCTGATTCAGGGTAGGGAAAGGGACTGCATCTCTGTCCCTTGAAATTGCCTGTGGTAGTATTTGCTTTGGTTGGAGCTAGATTGAAATTTCCAAATTCAGATGACAGTGAAACCACATACTTGTTCATATGTATTTATTTGAAAGTTAAAATCGATTATTTATTCAAAAGTTACATTAGCTTTTGATTTTTAAAAAATTTAAATGTAGTTGTGAGGTTACAAATGATACAATCAGTTTTTACTTCTTCCTTTAGCAGCGCCCGATGATAATAGTAACAAATAGTAAGAAGGGGGAGGGGGAGGAGGGGATACGCGGGGTAAATGGTGATGGAAGGAGACTTGGGGTGGTGAACACACAATATACTGTGCAGGTGGCCTGTTGTGGACTTGTGCACCTCATGCCTGTATAATTTTGTTAACCAGTGTCACCCCAATAAACTCAATAAAAAGAAAAAAAAGACAGCAGTAGAATGGTGGTTGCCTCGGGCTGGGGGGGAGGAGGGAAACGGGGAGTTAGTGTTTAATGGGTACAGTTTCTATTTTACAAGATGAGAAACATTCTGGGGCTGGATGGTGGTGATGGTAGCACCACAGTGTGAATGCGCTTAATGCCACTGAGTTGTACACTTAAATATGGTTAAATGGTAACTTTTATGTTAGGTGTATTTTCCACAAGAGAAAAAGTTTGTTGTAAGCATTAAAGAACAGCAAGTAGGTAAAGTGCCTACCATTGTATCAGCATTCAGTCAGCAGTAACAGCTTTTCCTAGGGTTGGGCATTGTATTTTAATGGTTACATGGTATTTCTTCCTGTGGCTATCCCATAATTTGTTTCTTTTGTTTGTTTGATTTTGGATTTATGATAATACCCCACCACTGTATGAGGATGGAGTGAATTTTCTGTGTATGCATGTATCGTTTCCATTGTTTGGAGTTACATCTTTGAGATATATTTCCTGGATCACTTAGGGTGAATTAATCTTAATCTTTGTGGCTTTTTCTGCATATGCCAGTGGGTTTTCAAAGGGGTGTAGCCATTTACACGTCGCCAGCCAGGAAGGTGCCAGTTCTATAGCCTCCTCATCAGCACTCGGGACACTTCCAAGCAGTTTTGCAAAGTGTAATAAGTAAGAGACGCTATGTTAATGTTTCCATGTGCATTTACTTCCTTTTACCACTAAAAGTGTCAGGCATTTTTTAGTCTTCATTGACATTTATAGCTTCCTTTGTGTATTTACATCTTTTGTCTATTCTTGTGTGGTTTCTATGCCTTTCTTACCAAATATATTTGTCATGTTGGTAAATATTGTTGCCATTTTTAATATTCAGAGGGTTTAAATTCTTATGTAGTGAAATAATTTCTTTAAACATTTCAAAATATAAAATAGTAATATTTTAGAGTGGATCAAAAGTGGTTTACAGTAACATGATTATTATACTTAATGCATCTTCTTCCTAAAACTCTCTCACTATTCTTTTCATATCTGTTAGCATAAAGTCTGCTTAGATGCTTAACTGACATGACTATACTATTTGAATTAAAATTATGTAGACTGACCAATTAATAATAAAACATTAATAACCCAATATAAAAAGGACATTACAAAAATTAGAGCAAATCAGAAATTAAAATTATTAATAAACATGACTTTTAAAACTCACTAATAATTAAATTCATTGAAAATAAAAATGATAGGATACTATTCTAGCTATAAATTGGTTGAGATAAAAGCCATTGTAATAGCGACTGAGACTCCAGTGGGGTGAGAAAATTGGCTGTTTGCTATTAGGTATCAAGAAACTTAAAAATGCTTATATACATTGATTTAGAAATTCCACTTATGTAACTATGGCTTGAGGCAGCCTCAGGGAATGTGAAAATATATTTACATTCATAGATAAAAATAGTATTTTATCTAAATGCCCAATGACAGGGAATGATTGAATAAGTAATAATACTGCAACCCTCTTCGGAATGTTCTATAGTCACTATAAATAGTATTTTTTAAGAAGTTCAGTGATATGGGGAATACTCACAATATGCTGGTAAGTGGATAAAGCGTGATGCAGTGATTACACTAAAACAAGTTGTATGTGGTGTGTGTGTGTGGTGGTGGGGGGGGGGGGGGGTAGGTACATAACCAGAAAGAGATGAGTAAAAAATATCGATAGTACTTACCTTATATGGTGGAGTATAGGGGATTTTTACTGCCTTTTTTATACTTCTGCACATTTTCTAAACTTCATATTGTTTGCAAATTATTGTTTCTACAATAAAAAATAAATGTATATATTAAAAAATATTAAGGAAACAAATGAACAACAACAAAATCCCCACTCACAAATGGTAACATTAACATGTCAGTAGTGGTTAGAAATCTCATTTAAAACTTAAATGTACAGTGTTACAGCCTGTGAAATTGTACATTAGCTTGATACAGACACCCTCACGCAGGCAGCAAGGAGAGGCAATTAGATCTGAATGCTCTAGCCTTCAAGTTACTAACTTCCCTACATTGTCACTTCTCCCACCAGAGTGGAAAGAAACCAATATTTATTAGGTTCTTATGAAGTGCCCTATTTTTCATTAATGTCACTCATCTCTTAATTCTCACAATACGTCTATGGGGACTGTGCCCATTTTAAAGATGAGGAAAGTGATGCTTACAGAGGTTGGAGTTTCTGAAATCATATAGCCAAGATCTGAAGCCATGATGGACTAAATGTGTCTTCCATTTTATAAGATTATACTTGGTCCTAAGCTACCTTTTCTTAGCCCCTTCTAAGAATGATTTCATGATAGTTAAAATTATATTGTACACCCTTGAGAGGAGTTATTTGCCATATGTATATAGTACTCATATGTATGGGGCGGCGGGGATGTAACTGACCCTGAAAGCTGGTATTACGATAATGGCACCAAGTCACTCACCGACTGTCGATAGAAGAACTAACGCTCACAGAGGCCTCCCTTTAATGTGGAGGCTCTGACCACGTGTGCTTATCTCCATCTTTTCTCATGATCTTTGTGAAATTATTTCAGTTTAATAACAAAAGTAATATTATTATCCCAAAAGGCAAAGCAATTGAGAAGCTCTTTGAGACATCAATAGGTTTCAGCAAAATATTGGCGGGCAGGAAGTGATAGAAGATTGACAAGCTAGAACAGAAGAAACTGTAAATCAAACGGCCTTCAATGTCGTGTAGTGGTAGAACACATGGGAGATTTTCTCGGGACTTGGAAGTACCAGATACCACAGAAGGCAGAGAAGATGAAAACAGCAGGTTAGCTGAAAATTGTATATGAAGTATATGAAGTCATCGGATCCTCTTTCTCACCCTGGACAGCCACATAACCCAGGTTGAAGGTCAAAATGTATCTCTGGAGAACATGAATTAGAGAAATTTCAGACTCAGGACTCCCAATAAAGCAGAGGATCCGGAGAGGCATTCTGCTAAAACAGGGATCACCTCTGCCCAATGGGGAATCCGAGCCCCTTTTTCAGCCCTCCTTCTGGAATGCAGCAACCAGACAAGGGACTGGAGAACTCTCGCTTATAAATGTCCGTCCACCTCTGAGGAGGCATCTTTATGTATTGACATTGGACATCTTCAGTGGCACCACCCATTGACAAATGCTGTCCACATACACAGTACCTCTGATTATATTTTTAGAATAAAATATATTTTATAATTTCAATATGAATGAACAACCAAGGATCATCAGACTTTGTTCACTTCAAAGAGAAAACAAAATGAGCAGAAAAAAGAATCAGGAAAAAAGAAGGGTAATGCAAGATTTAGAAAACAACTTAAACTATCATTAGTCTTCTCAGAGAGTTAAAGGTGATATAAAAACAACAATAGATTGTGCTGAATTAGAAATAGTCAGAAGATAATAAAGAGCTTGAGATATTAAAAATAGGATAGCTGACATAAATTCAGTTAAAGTGGAGGAAGTTAATACAAAGTGATGTGATTTGTTTACTATTTTAAATTATGTGTAAACATTAAGTTGACTAAAAACAAAAATAATCAATCTTCTAGAAGTGTGAAAATGTTTAAAATAGAAAAAAAAGTGGCAGGGTTGAATGGGGACAGATAACAGAGGTGGATATTATTAATTTTATTCCATTGTGATTAGAAAAGTTTGCATGGTTTCATTAAATTTATTAAAGATTTTTTTGTGGCCTAGTATACAGGGTGGGGCAAAACTAGGTTTACATTTGTCTGTATGGAAAATAATACAATAATTAATAAATAATAATATGAAAATGAACTGTTTAAACATTTGGCTTGGGATACTCAGCATAGAGAATGGTGGAGTAAGACACTCACAAAATCTTCCCCTCCACAAAAGCAACTAGATTATTGACAAAAACTGTACAAATCAACTTTTTCAGGACTCTGAAAATTAACCAAAGGCTTACAACAATCTGAACCATGTTTATTCAAGTAGGTCAATCTCAGTAAGAACAACAAGACTTGTGGCATTTTAACTTTCCATAATCCCATTCTCTCCTCTGCAGCTCTGCAGTAACCTTGAAAGCCAACTGTCTTGCAACTAAGGTAGTTTTATAAGCCAGCAGCATAGCAGCCACTGGAGTGGGCAGAATAGGTTTGGAGCTTCCCAAAAGCCTCATCCAAGAGAATTATCACTATTTGACCTGTTGGACAGCTCACTGAAAGCTCCATTTTCAGGGCTTCTCTTTAACCTCAGAGCTTGGTCTGTGTGCACAGCCCTGCCCACAGGGCACTTGACAAAAATAATAAGTGGCAATTGCTTATGATCATGGCTGCCTAAGGCCCCATTACCCGGTTGGGATAACAAGAGGCTGAAAGCGACAATGGCGGTCAGCATTTGTTCTGCAGTGAGCCATTATAGAAGCATTGAGAGTGGCACCACCAAGCTCCTTCCCTGGGAACTACACTCAGCATTTCAGCATCAAGCTGCCATGTTACTGAACTCTGGCTGTGAGCATCTGAGCTTTATCTTGATTTATTTTGTGCAACTGTTAGCAAGATGTGTCCTGAGGTATTGGAAAAGCCGTGGAGAGCTCATAAGGATGATACACTTAGCATGAAACTGGATGTAATTAAGTATTTCAATCGTGGTGAATGAAAGACATTATGTGTGCATTAAAGTTTTGGTCTGGGAATGCTCAGATTTTTTTCCATATAAATTAATGCTTCTTCAATATTTCAGTCTATGAAGGGTTTCATGGGAATGCTCTACTTTTGGATAGCAGGGGGACCCTATATTCAAATTGTTGTAACAGAGTCTGTCAGTTGAAAGTATAAGGACGGAAAAATATATAACATGCAAACAGTATCAACAAGAGAGCTTGAGTGGCTATACTAATATCAGGCAGAATAGACTTTAAGACAAAAATTATTACTAGAAACACAAAAATTGCATTTTAATAATGATAAAAGGGTCAATTCATCAGGAAGACATAACAATTATAAACATATATGCACCTAACATTCTCCTGGATAGACTGACTATACAGGGTTTGGCAAAAGTAGGTTTACAGTTGTGAGTATGCAAAACACAGAGTTAATTTTGTATTATTATTTACTAGTGGCCTGGTGCACGAATTCGTGCACTGGTGGGGCCAGCTGGGGTGGGGTCCGATTGGGGCGGAGCCGGCTTGGGCGAGGACCCCAGGCAGTTTGCCAGCTGGTCCTGCCCCCTGATCGGGGTGAGGGTGCCCTCTGGAGGCGGTGCCAGCTGGTGTGAGGGGCCACAGGTGTTCTGGTCCTTCTTCTGTCTGGTCTATTTGCATATTGCCCTTTTATTATATAGGATTAATTATTGTATTATTTTCCATGCAAACAACTGTAAACCTAGTTTTGCCCCACCCTGTATATTAGGCCACAAAATGGGCCTCAATAAATTTAATGAAGCCATGCAAACTTCTCTAATCAAAATGAAATAAAATTAATAATTAATGACAGAAAGAAATTTGGGGAATTCGCAAATGTTTGCAAATTAAATACCCCTAAATAAGCAATAGGTCAAAGAATAAATCACAGGGGAAATTAGAAAATATTTTGAGAAAAAAAGGACAAAACTACAACATACCAAAACTTATGTGATGCAGCTAAAGTAGTGCCCAGAGGGATATTCATAGCTTAAATGCCTATATTAAAAAAAAATATTACATGTAAAGTATGCCTCAATAAAGTTAGTATTTCATATAGAAATAATTAACGACCCATATTTTTTGAATGTATCAATTTGCATATTGTCATATATGTGTAGTCATTAAATTCTCTCTGATTTTAGTATCATTTTGGAAAAATCGCTCTCAAACCACTTGTAAAAATTACAGGAAAAAAACTCAACATGGTTTTAAAAATATATGAATATATATTAAGCTTATAGTTCATTATATACCTGCTAAACCGTTTAGAGGACAGTGCACTGACATTTTCGATTTACTTTGAAATGTGACAACAAAAATAATAAGATAGGTTGATATGATGAATTATTTCATAAATAATAAAAACACGTTTAACAAAATGTTAATAGTAGAATCTACTTGGTAGGTTTATGGGTGGGTAGTCACTATAAAATTCTTTCAACTTTACTGTATGTTTCAATTTTTTCATAATAAAATGTTGGGGGTGGGGGAATAAACTGAAGATGCCACTCTGACCATGAAGTATTACCATCCCATGATTTACTGAGGTACTATCCTATCAATCCGAAGAAATGTTTGATTTCTTTCAGGACCTAGATCTTTTAGTTTATATACGTTGGGAGTTTTATGTATTATAGAAAAACATTTTTAAACAATCACCCGAGATATGTCATAAAAGAGCACAGTGATACTCCATGGGGAAATAAGGTCTTGTAGCCTCAGAGTCAAACTTTCAAGGAGAATCTTCCCAGGGCCTAGAATTATATTTCATTAGGGAATCAGATCAGCTTACTTTCTCTCCCCAAGTTGTGAAGTAGGCCACATACAGATAAATGAATACATTCATGCCACTCAATACAGTTTCTTTTTCCACCCTGTCATTTTCCAGCCCTATATTACATCTTCAATTGTGACTCCCCTGTTTGAGAAGGCAGGTTAGATGCCATGAAACTCATTCTCTACTCTCCCCTCCGAATCTTTCGCAAAGCTCTTCGTGCTGAGGCTTCGTTTTCTGTGGAGAGTGAGTGTCCAAGTGATGAAGCAGATTTTAATCAGTACAAGATCCAGATCCGGACGGGGAGCTGGACCTCTGCCACTTTTCCCTCCAGCTCTTCTCAACACAATGACTAGGGAATTCCTTTGAGGATCACTGGGTACACTTCAAGCCCCCCTGATCCGTGGCCTCCTTCCAGCCACAGAGATCTTCCTGTCTGGAGCGTTTCCGGCCCTTCTGTCCCTTGGCTTGGGGAGTTCAGCTTAACCTGGGGAAGGGACAGAAGACTTGAGGTTATCAAAAGCCTGTTGAATTATCTGATGCAAGACTAACTGGCTTGTTTGCTTCCCTGGCTTTCTTCCTGGGCTTCAAAACAGCTGAAAAAACAACCTTTTTCTCGGTCTGGGACAAGGAGGAAAATCCCTGGCATGAAGGATTTCTGTCGCAGACACTTGGCACAGCTAGAGGAAAGATTTGTTTAGCTTAGCAATGGGTCTCACTAGCCCAGGCATTCGTTGAAGTGAGATAATAGGGTACCTGTTGCAGGACATTTCGGAGTCCATGGGTTTTCCCTCTTGCTTCGCAGCAGGACCCTTACACACAGATGGGTCAGCAGGGGCATCCCCACCAAATTTATCAACAACCACACAATCTTGCTGATCACAGGAGAGACTGAGACGGGGTTAAAAAATCAGCAAGATGGGAAATTATAGATGGATGCAAAGTCATATTTCCAAACTATCTACCTCAATGGCTTCCCGGTATTTTTAGCTGAATTATTACATAGTCTTTGGACTCCACACCTTGTAGCAGAGAGTAGGGGTAGAAAGCCAGCCAGGCCTACCACCCGCCCCGACAGGAAACATGCTTCTGCTTACACTTGCCCTCTGCTAGCTCTTTTTCCTCTGCCCTTCACCCCCCGACCAGTGTAAGAGTTGGGGTGGTGGGTGGGAAGGGGAAGGACGTAGAAGAGAGGAAGGATCCATTGCCAGTCTGAAAGGAAGCTGATGACACAAGAATTGGAGGAGGGACAGTGGAAGAGCTGGGGCCAGCTTGCTGTCAGCCATGGCTGCCTCGTTGTGTCTGCCTTCCTGGGCCACAAAGGCGAAACTCACTTTTTCCTTAATTTGGGGCTCTGTTGCAAGAACTCGTGTGAGCTGCCAGAATGCTATAAAAAGAGCCTCCAGGATAGTCTGCGCCCAAGATCCCTGACATCTTTGTGCTTCCTGCTCCACACGGGCCTCCCTGGCCACCCGTGGAGGACCAGGGATGAGCTGGCTTGGTCCAGATGAGCGTGACACCTATACTTTACAAGGAGGAGACAGGCTTTTTCCTTAGAAGGTATCACCGTCCTGGAGGCCTGAGGTTCCTGTGCCCAGCATTTTCTGTCCTATGGCTCCTTTTCCATGTTCTTGGAAGTGGGATCGGGCCAGGAAAAACATCTGATGCTATAGCGAGCTGAAAGCAAAGACTTGACTTTGGGCCGGCCCAGGCTGAGAATGTTGGCAGCGATGGACTGGGAAGCCTGTCTCTTCTGTGGCATCTTCGAAGTCCCCAGCTTTGGGGAGGTAATGCCAGATAAGTCCTCAAAGTGGGTATGAGTTAGAGCTGCTGAAGTTGCGATTCATAATTGAGGTTCTGTTACGTTTATAGCACCATAGCGGAGGTTGGTGGGACCAGAAGCAGCCACAGTGATGATAATGGTCTCTGCCTTCAAATACACGGTAGTAAATTCAGTAGAGAAAGCACTAAGTTCAGGGGTAGCACAACTATTAGAGAGGTACAGGTGAAGTAAGATGGAACTAGAGAGATTACCTGAGACTGGAGAAATCGGCATAGGCTTCCTGGAAGAGGTGGCATTTGTATGGAGTTCAAAGAGTAGGTAGGATTTGGACATTTAGAAAGGAAAGACAGGGGAAGATTGCCAGGATGGAAGCTCATAAACGATAGGGCAGCCAGCACGAGGCCCTATCCAGTTCTCTTCTTTGTCTTCAGTCATGCAGTGTCTATGCTGTGGGAGAAATGCCCTGTTTGCTATTCTGTGTCCTGCCTCTTTGATTGATTACCTCAGGGACGTGGATTGATGTGTGCACAGGGCATTTGGGGTTGCCGCCATGCTGGTTTAAAGTACAGGCTATAGGACCAGGTGGCCTGGGTTGGAATCCTGGCTTCACTACTTATGAGCTACTACCTCAAAGGGGTGTTGTGAGGAATAATGCGTGTTGGCTGTTGTTTTCATCATCGTCATCGGTTCTGTGGGAACCCGGAGGGGTGATCCCGCGACTTTCTACCACGTTGGATCCATGACTCTCCTTTGAGAATCTTACATTAAAATACAGACACACCTGAAAGGGTAACCCTGGAAGGTTTAAATCCGCTGTCACCTTAGAGTGAAGGAAGTCATCTGACAACTTACCTGCTCAGAGCAGATCAGGGACCTGAAGGGAGGGCTCTGAAAGGAGAAGAGGTCCGGGAGGGGAGCCCTTGAGCTCCAAAGGCCGTCTTCTCCTTGCACAGTTGGTGCAGAGCACCTAGGCCTCCGTGTTGTCACTTATAAATTGGGAGAAACTGTCACACATGCAGCAGAAAGATGAAGTGAAGAACAGTGAGGAAAATGCCCATCGGTCATTGTAGGAGCCCACAGTCTGCAAAGCGCTGGACTGGATCCTAGAACAGCAGTCGCCAACCTTTCGGACCTCGTCCGTGGACCACCGGTTGGCGACCGCTGCCCTAGAGAGAGGGAGGTGAAGGATCAAAGAAAATGCCCCCAATCTTTGCAATCCTGTCCAAAAGTCAGAGCATACATCTAAAAATAAATTGAGGTAGAAACAGATGGCACTCTTTGAAAAGTGCAATTCACACAGTACAAATTGAATCTTCCTACCCACCGTAGGAACTCAATAAATGTTTGTGGACGGATGGGTTGAATGAATGAATGAGTGACTACCCAAGAATGAGGGGCTTGTAGTAGAATGTTAAAGTGAAAAAAGCCCAAGGCCTAAAGGCTCCCCTGTACCGTCTGTCTTTGCCAACAGACGTCAGCTGCATGAGAGTGAGGACCTTGCCCCTAGAGCAGTGCCTAGCACAGAGGAATGTGCCCAGGGAAGATTCATGGATTAAATAAGTACATGATGGATTGGTGGATGGTACAAATAATGAAAATTACTTCCAGATGGTAGTGGGATTTGGGACCCAGCATCTAGTTCATAATAAACATGATGTTTAAAAACACTGATGACCACTTTTCTTACCATCATAGCTGAAGAAAGGAGAAAATATATTCATTAGGGTGTACTTAGAGTCTGGCTGGTGTGATATGAAGGAAACATTAAGACAACAACAACAACAATCTAGCTGTTTGCAGGAGGTGGAATTAACGGCTCACAATACCGCACACCTGCCTGGTGGGGCTCTAAGCTCTCTGAGTCACACATCTGCACTCGTGCTTGCCCGACTACATATTTCCATGAATCCTCAGAGCGATCCAAAGCCAACTTCACACGTTGCACATGGGGTTCAGTGTGATACAATTGTTTCACTGGGGTCCTAGAGTTTAATTAAACAGCTAGGTCCTCCCTGCAGGACATTATCTATTGAAGAGGATAGAACGACATTTGACAACAGACCAAGCCGGACAATGATTAGAACACCCCAAATTTATGGCATGACGGAACATCTGAAACAGAACAGCCCAAAATATCTGCTAGGAAGGGTTGTTTGCCTTGGAAGAGGATAATTTGTAGTTTGAAAGGCATAAATGCACGGACCATGGGGTATTGATTCAAGTCTGAAACAGAGAAGAGTCTATCTGTAGTTATAAAGATACATGGCAAGCATCACTCTTTCTGAAATCTGTTAGTCTTAAAGCTAATTCACACTTCCCTTCTCTGCCGGGTAGCACTACAGAGTATCCAGATCAGAACACTCATATTAAAAGCAATATGCACCTTCATGCTAGACCTCTTACCATAGTGTTGGCATTGAAGTGTTTGTGGTCATGGGTTGCTTTGGGTGACTAACCACCTTGATAGTCCTCCACTTGTTCTGTCTGTCAGTTTCCCTTTTGGAATTTGGGCTCCAATCCAGACACATCACACCCAGCATGCTTTGCTGAATGAGGAGCAGAGCCGGATCATCACTTCCTTGCTGTAGATACTGTCTCCATTTATATAACCGGAGACCACACTAGCTTTTTGTGAACCACATCTCACAACCAACTTGTACTGCAATGTAGTTCACTAACACTCCCGTTTCATCTTCTGAAAGCTAGATCTCATCTCCCCATTCTGTGACAGTGGCTGGTCCTTGTTCTCAAAGAAAAGGCCTTACATGTATTTCAATAAAATTGCGTCCTAAAAGATTTGTAGGATTGGTTCCAATATTCTAACTAAATCAAGATGTGTTGTGATATTATGATTGTTTAATATGTTTCTCTATATTTTTCATCTTCTGTTACCATATTCAGCATTCCATCAATGGGTTTTACATGACCCCAAGTTCAAATGTCACTTTTCAGTGAATTCTTCTCTTACCACTCTATTTAAATGTGATCCAATGAACTTTTTCTCTGCCTTTTTTCTCCATCATATTACCATGTATGTGATCATATAATCATCTAACACATATAATCATCTAACACACCATATATTTTACTTACTCATTTTGTTCATTATCTTTTTGCCTCCTTTAGAATAGAAGCTCTATTAGGGTGACAATTTTTGTCAGTTCTGTTCCCTGCTGGATCCATGTTTGTTGTATGGATGTGGTTGAGTACATCAGCGTCCTATGCAGGTCAGTAAGAATGTGGAACATGACAAAACCAAGACTACAGTACAGCACATTCTACTAGAGGTTGCTGCCCCTGACCACATTTCTGTCAATCCATCCATCTGGGAGTTCTCTTCCCCCTTAAAAGAAAGGAAGTGGGGTTCATCTGACATAACTGATCACTTCCTTTTTCTAACTGCACACAAATCATTCTTTCAATGACCCATTTTAAACCCTGCTTGAGAAGGGCACGGCATTAATCAGTGGCCTGTCCAAACCCCTCGATCTCCTGGAAAGGGGGTCCTTCCAGATGTGTGGTCCCTCCAGGTGAGGTCCTCACGGCCAGGGCGCTGCGCTTGCTCAGAGTGGGCCTGGGCTCCCTGGAGAGTGCGCAGTCATGTTGGCAGCAGCACCGTGAGGCTCAGATGTTATTTGTTGTGTTGCATTGGAATATCACATCCTTTCCCACCCCATAACTCTCCCCCCCCCCAGGTTTTAATTTTGCAGTTTATAAAATAAAAATGGTAATATAGTTTTCTCAAAAATATACTAGGGTACTTTACTGATTATTATTTATTTATACCCAGTTGCTTCATGTAGACAATAAAGATCCGAAGTTTTGGATATGTTTAGTTTATTTCTGTTGTTCTTTGATCTGAAGGGTGTATATATCTTCTATCCACCTCACATCTGGAAGGACCTCCTTTCCCCCATTCTTGCTAATGCAGCTGTGGTTTAGGCCCTTGTCATCTCAGCACTGAATGATCACAGTAGCCTCCTAACTGGCTTCAGGACTCCATCTCTTGCTTCTCCATCTCAGGCTCTTCCATCAGGTTAGTTTCTTGGAGCCCAGCTACTTAAAATGTGGTCTATGGACCACAGCAGCAGCACCTCCTGGGAATGTGTTAGAAATGCGGACTTTCAGACCCCACCCTGAGCCTATAATTCAGAATCTGTCAACAAGGCCTGCGATGATTCATACCCATGAAAGCTTGAGAGCACTGTCCTCTCTTCTCTCATACCATCCCCCCACCAGGCGCCTCGGTCAGCTTCACATTGAACCTGTCTCTGTCAGGAAGGCTCCACCTTAATTCAAAGGTGACATACTTTTGACATGAGATATTTTTGACACTGTCTATTACATTGATGGTGTCAAATTGGAGGGAGGAGCGGGGGTGAGTCTCAGACACTGGGGTAAGGACTCCGCACAACCTCAGAGCCCTCTTGCTTAGCAGGCTGAGGGGCCATGAGCAAGTTTATCTAGATAACTTTGGAACAATTATAGAAATTATTGAGATTCAACTTAAGTGGAATCCTTCTGGTAAAAGCAAAGAATATTGGGTGTTGATGAGTGAACGTTAAGGAGTGCTCGGGAAGCATCTATGATGAGTTGTTGGAAATCTTGTTAATTGGACACAGTAACAGGCATTTTATAGACTTAATTTAATCCTCACAATAATCCCATTTAGGTGGGTGGTATTATTCCTATTTTACATGCGAGGAAACTGATTCTCAAAAAAGTGAGGTTGTCCATAGCCAAAGTATTGGTTAGAATTCAGGCTGCAGCATGGTAACAAAGACTCCAAAATGCAGTGGTTCACAGTGGCTCTGTCCTGAGGTGGACAGGGACCCCAGGTGGGAGGCATTGTTGCTTTATGAGGTCACCCAGCTTCCTTCTCCTGGGTCGCTTTGTCATCCCCAAAGGTGTCCACATCCATGTGGTTGAATCTGTTCCTGCCCTTGGGAAGGGGGAAGGGAAAGTGAAGAGCACGTATTTTCTTAGGAAAATATATGCCAGAAGTTCTACCTGCTATTTACACTCCTGTTCTGTTAGTCAAATGGCCTCCTTGGTTGCAAAAGAGGCAAAGGAATGTTGTAACCTGAGCAGTTATTTACTAAAAAGAAGATGGGGGGATGGCTACTAGGGGACAATCGCAAGCTTTGCCACAGGCACAGAGATTCAAACTCCAAGACTAAAACCTGTGATCTTTTCACCGCATTAATCCACCATTTCTCATAGTTGACAGTCAGTAAATATTTGTTGACTTGAGGTAGATTGAGATAGTACCTGTGAGCCTTTTGGTTATTTGAAATTATTTCTTCCTTCTTCCTTGCCTCCCTGATTACCTAAGTGGCTCTGTGCCAAATTGTCACTATTTTTGATGATATCAATTTGTAGAACAGGAAGCTGATATTCATCTTCCTTTAGGAGAAATGTGATAATAACCCACCAGTCCTTAGACATTCTGTAGAACCTTATGAGGTGTGATAAAAGGTTAGTGATAATGACCAAATGACCATCCCCTTTAAGGTAGGTATCTTCTTAGGAGAATGCCATTGCTCAAAATATTTTTGGTATTTTGTGTTGGCTGGTAGGTCAGTGAACTCTTGCTGCAGTAATGCTTCATGACAACACCCAAATCTCAGAGGCATGCAATAATGAGCATTTCCCCAATGCGCCTGTGGGTCTCCTTGGGGTCACTATTTGGGATGGGCCCGCAGGCCAGCTCTGCTCCACGTGTCTCTCACTCTCCTTCGGAGACAGCAGGTTAGCTTGGATATATTCTTTTTCCAACAGTACCAGAGGCATCAGAGAATAAGTGGAGATATATTGGGCATGGCCAAAAAAAAGTTGGGAACCACTGCTCTACACCTTAACCAAGAGGAACTGTAGTCACATGGGAAAGGGGATGAATACAGACTGGGTGAAGAGTTGGGGTCAAGAATGCAACCTACCATGGATTTGCCTTTCGTAAGTTATTTTGAATATCCACAATTATGGCAAATTTTTATCTCTTAAGGGAGCTTTGAAAGTTTTTTTAGTAGAATAGCTAAGTTTATGAATAAAATTAGTCTAGTTTTATCATTGGACAGAAAGATAACAGTTTAAGTGCATGACATACAATAATGAAATTTATTTCTAGAAAAACTGGCTCAAGAATATGGCATTCAGGGGCAGGATAGTTGGAATAAATGTACAGCCTTCCAAGGTAATCAATTGATTGACAGAATAACACTAATTGATTCTAAAATAATTTTTAAAACATAAATAAACCTTATGACTTGTGGTCATAGGGTACCAGTTTGTCTCAAAGTGGGAAGGGGACTGAACGGGGGCTCCCCTCTGGTCTCTCCCTGGACTAACCCTGGGCAATGTGCTTGATGTGCAGATTCTCACCGCCAAGTCCCCGCTGGCTCCCTTCGCCTCCTTCGTCTACACCATCGAGAAGGAAGGCCTGGTTCTTCAAGGTAAGATGCTTGAATGAAGCCATTTCTCTAAGCTGATTGTGCTCAGTGGTGCCCATTGCTGGTGATAATTACTGCTACGCTCCTGATTGGAACGACTTCAGAACAGAATTAAAGTTCAAGAGGAACTGGCCAGTGGTCTTTATCCTGGTGAGATGAAAGAGATTGGCAATTGTGGCAAGAATTTGAAGAAGGTGGTTGTGGGGCTTAGAGAGAACTATAGAATTTTCTAATAGAATAAGGGTCAAACCAAGCAGGCTAGGAACTGCCACCGCCTAGTCCTCTCACAGATCCTGGAGTGAGGAGCAGGGGTGAGTCTCAGACCCTGGGGTGAAGACTCCGCACCACCTCAGAGCCTCTTGCTTAACAGGCTGGAGGACCTGTGCTCAAGTCCCGACTGGGGGCCAGGCCTCGCTGGCCTCCACCTTATGACATGGGCCTGGGGCTCAGAAGGCACTGAGTCCTGGCTCGTGGGAAAGCACCCAGGAACCACTGGTCTGCTCTGGTGGTTCGCTCCCAGATGCTGGATCCTCTGGCAGGTAGGAAAGGTGTCCAATCACAGGTCTGCCCAGAAAACAGTGAACACGAGATCGATTCAGACACTAATGAACTTAGCCCACAGGGTCCCAAACTGCGTGGTCCATTGAGAAGCTTCCCCACAGAAAATCTCAGGATACACATCTGTCCCCCACTGCCAGGCAGGAGGCCTTGCCCACAGAGATGCCCAGTTGGCCATGTAGCCTGACCCACGGAGGACCACACTGTCATTGCTGTCTGTGGGAGCACTGTCTGCCCCATAGGATTTATGAGTTGAGCATTTTCCCAGGTTTGTGAAACAGGGCGAGTCTGTATAACATCCCAGGGAGACACAGTGCACTGCAGAGATCCAGCCGGAGTTGTGTGGGGCAGGCTGGAGCGTCCGTGCTTCTGTCCGCGCACAGGCTGCAGCCTTCCCTTTCCTCCCCTCTGAAAGCGCCGCTTCGTCATGGACCCGAGAGCAGTGTGTTTGTTTGGTGCAGCTGAGCTCCTCAGCAGGGACTCGGGGCCGGGGAAATTTGGGGTAAGAACTACTGACCTTTGGCTCTTAGCCTTTGACTTATGCTATCCAAGTTCCTTGGTAAATATTGTTTTTACAATTGCAAATATTGTTTTCTGACAAAGAAGCCGAGATTTTAAGACCAGATTAAGCAAAGCAAACAGCAGGCCCCTTTGTTACATAGTCTCTGAGGGTGTATAACTAATAAGCCATCAGAAGGCTGGAGTTTTATTTACCCAGGGCACCGTGTGGCTTTGGCTCTTCGTTTTTAGAGCCTTTCTTAAAAGATTAAAAGTCTACTAAATAGCAAATTTAGATGAAGATTTCAAGAAAATCTGTGGAAGATCAGGAGACAATTTCAAGGGGGGGTGGGTCGGGGGGGGGGGGGGAGAGCCAGTTCTACCCAGATGCCTTGTGTTGAGAATCCTGACCCCTGGGCATTGTGGTAAAAGGCATGGCTACGCCGGGTCTAGTTTGGAGAACTTTTAGGATAGTGTTTATGGAAACAACATCCACAGGGTTGCCTCTTTGACACCCATTGCTAGGATCGTGACTTTGACGGGAAAGATGAAGTTGTTAGAGAAAGTAGAGGGTGGAATTGCAATCAATCGGTAGAGGTTTAAAAAACTACAAGGAAAGGATATTAGAAAAAGTTGGAAAACAGGGGAGGAAGTGAGTTACTAAATGAGGCGGACCTGGAGTTGTGTGTCTGGGAAAGAAAAAACTCAGGAAGGTGTCCGATGATCCAAGAACCCCAAGGGATAAGGGAAAATGTCTGAGGGGCTGCAGAGCCTCACCTGGTTGCTTTGAAAGCTGATTTATCCATCCCACTCCCTCAAGCTGCACCTCCATCTCCAGTTTTCCCAGGAAGCAAAACCCTTCGGCCCCTGTCAGCAATGCCTCTGAGTACAAACCTCTGGGCAGGCCCTTTCCTCCAGCTGCGTGCTCCCAAGACTTTGGGAAAATCAAAAGCTGTGACCCTCAGGAAAATGGGGGCCCCTCCTTTATTGGAGAGACCCCCTTGGATATCTGTTCCAGCTCTGGTGTGATCTTGAGAAAATATAATTCTGTCAGCTTGAAAATGACAGTGTTGACCTGGATTCAGTGCATGGCAAATTGTGTCACAACCCATTCCTGAGTGATAAACTGAAATGAATGAGTCACAGCCAGCATATTGTATTGTTTCATGAACTATTTGTTATGTGATTGTGTGTGTGTACGCGCGCATTTTCAATTTCTGCATGGAGGTTGCAATGCAAATGTTTTTCTTCCTTGGATTGTAGTCACTGGCCTGGACCATCTGTAAAGGCCTTCCCAACGTCAGCCGTATCTGATTCTCCCAGGAGATGGGGTACTTATCGTTCACTCAGCCCAGGAGAGCTATCTCCTTCAGATCTCCACACACGGGAACATGAAAGCTGATTTCCCTCCCCCACTCTTACCAGATGACTGAGCTAGAAAACACCTGCACATTTCCCAGGATTAAAGCAAAGAAACCTTTGATCCCTGGGTGGTAACCTTGGAAAGGTACCAGCCGTCGAGGCCAATAAGCTTTTTTTGTGTGAGGGGTTGCTCTGGCATGATAGCCCTAAGTTGGCATGGAGGTTGGTACCGAGAGCTGGGGGGACAGTGTGGCATTCCTGCCTAGGTGGCAGAGAGGGGAAGGGCAGGAAGATGAGGGTGGTGCCAGCTAAAAGAGGAGCTGCCAGCCCTGCCACCTGTGGCTCTACTGTGGTGATGCAGCCTGGAAGAGTGGAAAGGAGAAACCCAAACAGGCGAATTTGGGAAGGATCCCTCAGTGCCTTTCATCCCCTTAGTAAGCCCCAAGATTCCTGCTGCCTGCTAGGCGGAGGTTGTATAATACCTGCCAAGCTCGAGCTCCCGAGTGCATAGTAGAGGGAGGGAAGAAAAGGTGAGGCCAACATTCAATTTCCCTGCTCTGCAGGCCACTCCTCTCACCGGTTTTCAAGGATTAGGATGCTGGGAGCAGCGGGCCATGGGGCCTGATACCCTTCCCCCACCTTTGTTCACTGGGCCGGGAGGGACAATAAACCGGCAGGCAGGAGACACTGAGGGGCTTGCTTAGAGATTTCTTAGGCTGCTTTTTGAAACACTTGAAGGAGCTGGTCCATGCTATTGTTGTAGTAAAATGGAGAGCGGAACTATTCTCCTTTTGCGGGAAAAGAAGAAAAGGTAAAAGAAAGAAAACCCACCCTCCCAGCATCTTCAGAAGGCTCCCTGGCTCTGGCCATTGCCATGGTAACCCCTCTGTTTGCATCTCCTTTGTCTTTGTGCACTTGTTGGGCATCCTGGCCTCTCAGGGTTGGGCCCAAGACCTGGGAAATACTTAGGCCCCAAAGGAGATGGAGCTCACAGCCACCAGCTTCTGATGGTTTGACTCTGAGAGGGGCCAAGTCCCAGCAGAGGGAGAGTTCAGCTTATTTGTGCAACTGAAGTGGAGAGGTGAAGGGGTAGGTGCCGTTAATCCATTTTAACGTTGTCCCCAGAGCTCGCCATGAAACCCTCAGCACCGAGAGTGGAAAAGCTTAGAGGCGTGGCCAGCCCCGAGGGAGGCCAATGGGTGCCAGGACCAAGTGCAGAGGGAAAAGCAGGGTGGGCCCACAGAACCGCACGGTTGCAGGAGGGAGGGAGAGTTTACGGGCTCCAACATGACTCACATCTGCTCTGGTTTTATCCATTGTTTCCCCAGGAAGCCCCAAGTGTTATGCCACCCAGAACACAGCTGGGACCCCTGGGCCTCTGCATCAAGGCCAGGAATAAAGATTCTGTCATTAAAAGCAGCCAGGCTGGCCCGGCCAGTGTGGTTCAGTGGTTGAGTGTTGACCTATGAAACAGGAGGTCACAGTTTGATTCCCAGTCAGGGCACATGCCTGGGTTGCTGGCTCGATCCCCAGTAGGGGGCATGCAGGAGGCATCTGGTCAATGATTCTCTCTCATCATTAATGTTTCTACCTCTCTCTCCCTTTCCCTTCCTCTCTGAAATTAGGAAAAATATATTTTTTAAAAAATTAAAAAGCAGCCAGTCTGTGTGGCTGATGGTGCAGGAAGCCTGGGGAATCTGGGACCATCCAGGCTTTTGTGGGGCTCCTCCTGGCTCACTCTGCCTTTGCTGAGCTCTCCTTTTCCTGGGGGCCTGAGGGGCATTTGAAACACAAAAGCCAGATTGCTTTAAACAGGACAGAAGATAATGGCTTACTTTCTCAGCAGGACAGAATTTTTTTTTACATTGTTTTTATTTTTTAATCAGGATCAGGTATCGCAGGTTGAATTTGGATTCTGGGGCTGTCCTCTGCTAGTTTAGGTTCGAGTGAGCTGAATACACCTTGGGATGGAGATGGGGAACCTAAGGAGAGCCCGGAGTCCCTGAGATAGATCCAGAGAAGGTGCTGGAAACAAAGCCAGTTTCCTGTTTTCCTAACCACCTCGTGTAGGGGCTTTGAAGAAAGCAGAAAACAAAGAGGTAAAACCATGATTTTTTTAAGAGCTGGAGAGCCATGGCTTCATCTTTCTTGTAAATGCAAGGGTGGATGTTTGATTGCCTTTTAAAGCATAT
Source organism: Myotis lucifugus (assembly GCF_000147115.1). Classification (NCBI taxonomy): domain Eukaryota; kingdom Metazoa; phylum Chordata; class Mammalia; order Chiroptera; family Vespertilionidae; genus Myotis; species Myotis lucifugus. Next base: position 2,792,179 of record NW_005871133.1, read on the forward strand.
TGGGAGGGACATTAATCTCCTCTGTTTGTTCCCTTGTCACAAAGTTGGGTTAGATTCTTCTGCTCCATTTTCTTAGTCACTGAGCCAACAGGATGATTTATGGAAAAATTCTTTCCCCCCAAATACCACCATCTGAGTTCATCAGATTTCAGTCTGAATCAGTAACCCATCTAAATGTTTTCTGCCTGGTGGACTCAGGGTGACCCAGAAGATTCTCAATCTGATTCCATCCAGGTATGAAGGTGTCTGCCTGGTAAACACCACCCACATACTTGGTACAGCCTGGCATTCTCGTGGGAGCCTGGGCAGAGAGCCCTGGGAGTCAGTGGAGCAGAGAGAGTGAACTTCTCGCCCAGGGGTCACAGAAAAGAGAACAGAGCAGGCCTGGTGCACCGTCCCCGGGCTGCTGGCGCCACTGCAGCCCAGAAAGCTCATGCAGGCCCAAGCATTTCCCCGCAGCTTCTGCCTGCTGCTCAGCGAGGCGCCTCCCAGAGGAAACAAGGAAGGACTCCCGTCTGCCCAGTTCTCTTCTTCCCTTTAAACATTCATTTCACATCCCCTCCCTGTGTGACATCTTCCCACACTGGCCCTCTGCTATGCCCACTTTTTTTTACTCTGGCTGTTAGCCTCAAAGAGAGATATGTTTTGAGTGCATTTCAAATTTGCATAAATGGCTTATTGCACACATCATGCCATAACTTCTTTTTGTCCCTTAACGTCATGTTGTTGCAGTATATCCACCTTGATACACATAAAACATGTTCTTTCACGTTAATTGAGGTAGTCACATCCATTGTTGGAATATACCAGATGTTGGCCATTCCTTCCTGGATGGAAATTACAATTATTTGTTAATTTAACGAATTCTGTTGCACATGTTTCTTGGTATGCAGGTGTGGGGGTTTCTCTGGGTCTACATCAAAAAGGAGAATGGCTGGTCAGAGGGTGGGTAGTTGTCAATCTGGAGGCCAGGAGCACGGCTACATTTTGGGAGTTATATTTCTACGAGCGAGGGAGATGAGTGTGCAGTGACACATCCCTCTTAGAGTCCAGTTGTGGAGATTAGGTAGTACAGACCTTAGGGCTGGGCTTGTTGCATAATGTTGAAACGCAACATCAATATTTTGTGTTAAAAGTGCTGTCAGGACCCTCTTTTGTAGAGCCTAGAGCAGAGAAATGGGGTATCACAGTCAGTAATGACACCACAGATCAGCACCCCAAAATCTTGGTCCCCTACCCAAAATGGAATCTATCTCAAGCAGAAACTGTAGTGTATGTTTTGCTCTTATGCACCAAGCAAGAAAGATATTTGAGCAACAGCTACTAGTGCTTATAGCACAAAGCAGGGTCTGAATTTGGGCCCAAAATCACAGACTAAACACTTTTTTCTCCCCAAAATGTTTTTTCCTGTCTCCACAATGTTTTAAAACATGGAACAAAATGTTCGTTGGAATAAGGTTCCAGAGCAAAGCTCTATTCCAAGGCCTGGCCTATAGTTAGTCTGAACCCACACTCCTTCAGAAGCTGCAAGCCGCTTGGCCACCTTTGCCGAGTCACAGTCTGCGTTTGTGAAAATGCCCGGGTAATAATACCGAGGGATGTTAAATCCGTCAGGGTTGTTGGTTTTCTTTGAAAACCTCTTCCAAAAGGACACGTTGTTCTTTCTGGAATACGACGTAAGCTTTATTTCAGTGAGTTCAGGTATTTGTTGAGTATCTATTGTTTCCAAACCATGGGGGATATGAGGCTGAAAAAAAAAAGTTTCTTCCTTTTAGTAGCTCAAAATCTAGTTATTTCAAACAAAAATAACTTTGATCAAAGCCAAACCGTGACACATGACACATATCATCAAGGTTAAAAAAATGGAGCATGGAAGGACAGGGGAGACAGACTCGTTCTCACTGGGATGGCTGAGGAAGCTCCCGAGAGCATGTGGGGCTGGAACTGGACGCCAGCTCCCGGTGCTGATGGAATGGCCTGCAGTGCCTCTCCACAGAGACCAGGTTCTTGTGCCGGCTGAGGACAGATCTGGGGACCCCGGGGAGCGCTGATTAGCACCATGTGACTAATGAATCATGCTGACTAATGTGCTCTGAATGGATTGATTCAACAATAAAAGGAGCACTGAGAGTCAAGAGTTCAGATCCTGAATTTCACCGTGAAGTATAAATCACTTACGCTCAGGACTTCATTCTTTTTGGTCAATTAAAACGTGCTCATGATGAGAATCCAAGGCACCTTGACCAGAAAGTGCACCCGAACTGTAAGGAGAGCAGAAACGCTCCCCAGCACACCCAGGACAGGCTTATGCAACCTCAGGTTATTCATAGGACGTGCAGAATCGACCCGTCGCATGCTGCTCCCAGCCGTGCAGAACTTTTATTTCCTCGCACGGGCCATGAGAACCGACGCAGTGCACGGCGCTCACACCAACTGACAGACAGAGGAGCCTTTGAACAGTCTTCCTGTCTACCTACTGGGGCGTCTGTGTTTTTCTACAACAAATGTCGCCACAGAACTAAGAGCTTGCATTGCACACACAGCTCTTTCTCTCTTTTGACATCTCCCCAGCGAGGCTGCTTGAGAACCTGGCCCTCCGTGTCCAGATGTTTACTGAATTCCGCAGGCCCCCCAAAGGGCCCGAGTTCCTTTGTTGCTCTCCGAATCATTTCCCACAGAGGCTGACTGATGTCCTGAAGGAGCCCTTCAATAGGGAGGATAAATGGAGGCAGATGAAGACATGACCCCCTGAGGTTCACCCACGTCCACGCTAACAAAGGGGCTGAGGCACAACCTTGTAGGAGCATTTTGGTCAGCAGCGTCCCTTCGAGAGGCCACGTCTCCCCCACGGGGCTGCTTTCAAAGGCTGCGATCAGGGTGGAAGTGCTGGGCGTTTGTGAAGGGCCGGGCTGTGCTAGGTGTAGCACAAAACATCTAAATCACGGTCCCCTGCCTTTGTGAGGACTTCCTGGCTGCAGATGGCAGCTGGCTTTCTCAGGGGAAACCTGGGGGGAGAGGAGGAAGCCGAAGAGGGGCACCGGCTTCTCCGGGTGACCTCTTCCCACCCAGCCCGGGAAGACTCCCCTTTCTCGACAGCCATCAAGCCTGGGCTGCAGGACCCTAACCCACACATGTGCTGCGGCACAGACAGGTGTGTGTGTGGAAGTGGACCCCTGCTGGGAGGAACACTGCCTCAGGCTTCGAGTGACAAGTTGGTGCATTTCACAACAACAACGTTTTTGTTTTGTTTTTTTCAAACTTTCTTTCTCTCCCTCTTTTTTTTCTTTTTTTCCTTTAGGCCAGCAGAGGCCATAGGGACACTGTGACCTTTGTCTAGAGCTGATGGGGGCGTGATTTGTGAAATGAAACAGGACTATGCTGCGTGGAAGAAGGAAGCGGAAGCCTGCCTAATGGGGATTAATTAGTTGATTGCTGCTGAGATGGTAACAGATTTGCCCTCACACCACCGCGCCAGCCATCGCAGACCTGGCAGGGAAGGTGAAGACGAAGGAGTCTTTGTTCTGGTCTCTAGATGCATGGGGCTGTGGGCCTTGCCGCCGTGGGATGTCAACAGCCATAATAATAATAATTTGCACTTATATAGCACCTTTCAACCAGGCACCTCAAAGCAGTTTAACCACATTAATTAATTAAAGCCCACAATCCCCCTGGGGAGAGGAGGAGGAGGACTAACAGGATTTGTAATTACAGGAGGGGACGTTTCCGAATAAAGTATTGTCCACCAAATAAAAAGAGGAGGTGTATAAGAATTGGGATCTCCAAAGAGTAACTGATTCAGAAATGAAATCATGGAAGGATGTGGGGAGGGGGCCTGGGCTTGGGGGTCTGTTCTTGTGTCAGAGGGAGGTCGACAGGCTCAGAATTCACTGACAGGTCTGGATCCCACTGAGAAGCGGAACATGTATGGTGTTAGCAGCATTTGGAAGGTCATTAGTGGTGCAACTATTGTGGTGTAAATTCAAGTTTCACTAATAAATTGTGTACAGCCCTGCAGAACAAAGAGTGAGATTCTTGCAGTATTTAATAAAGGATGAAATGATTTCTTTAGATTGAAAGCCCAAAGCTGGGCCAGTCAATTAGCAAATAAATCAATTGGTGACCCATAGGATAATTTAGTCATTTCTAGCACAACACCAAGCCGACCCCCTCCTCCTGCCATAGGCTTCCCACCAAAGCTTCAAGACTGGTTCAGGGCAAGGCCTGGGGCTCCGGCCCCTTCAAATCTTCCCAGCCTTTGGCAGTGGGACCTCTCTCACCCAAGTGGGTAGTGACCCTGAGCTGTCCTCTCTATGATCACTTTGTACCTGCTCCCCCTCCAGAGGTATTTTAATGCCGTTAGAGGCCACAATCAAGTCTTATCCTGTCTCTTGTCTCCTAGGGGTGCCCAACAGGGTGCTGCGGGCAAAGCAGGTGGACTGGTCAGGAATGGCTGAACGACTAAGTCCTTGCCAGCTCATATCTATTGAGCCCATACCAAGTGCTAAGGGGAAGCTCAGAGGCAATAGGCTATGAACCCCATCCCTGTAACTCTGTTACAAGGAATGGGAAAGACTCACATACTACTAACAATAACATAAAACAATAAAGTAAAATGACATGATGGATGCACGTTCAAGCCTCATGCTGCAAGGGCAGAGGGGGATCAGGGAAGGTAATCCTGGGGAGCAGCAAGGGGTACCCTGGGCACTGGCTGGTGAGAGTGGTGTGGGCAGACCCGGCAGAAGAGGGCGAGGCTAACTTTCCGGACCGTGGCCCTTGGCCTCCCTCTGAGTGAGGTGCATTCTGAGAACTTGGGGTCTTTGATAGAACACTTGTGAAAACCAAGCTGAGTTTTTGCAGCCGATTAAATGTAAATTTCCCACGAATTCTTATTACATGAATTGGCCTATTTCGAACATCAAGGGAGTATTTAAGAAATTAGGAAAGATGTTTTGTAACTATTAATTCAGTCTCTCTCCACTTTCACTGTTCACCAAGTAAGGAAAGCCAAACATTTCACACATAAAAACACTCAAAAGTGTCTGAAAAATGTACAAGGGAAACACTTCTCCATCACACGTGTCAGAGATTAAATGGCTTCCTCCTGGAGACTTTTTTTTTTTGACCCCTGTACACACTAAGACAGTGCTCTACACCCAGCAATTAACGAGCCAGTCCCCACACTCTCCCGCTCCAGGGCCCACCAGGGCAGCTCACCACGAACCACAGTGCCAGGACGGACCTCAGCAGTCTTTGCCTCATGCCGGTATTTATGGAGTGCACTGCATGTCTGACACACACCATACGTGCCTAAGCGTACACTATCTCCTAACTGTCTGACAAGGTAGGACTTTTTTTATCCCTCTTTCCAGATGAGGAACAAGGCAAGAAGCATTCAGTCTCTCACTAGAAAGTGATGGAACGTGGATGTGAACCCAGGCAGACTTGCTCCTTCTTCTCTCCCCCCTCACCAACCCCTGTCATATTTCTGTTCATATCTATTACAACCTCTCTTGGCCATCCTCAGTTCACTAAAGGGCTCAGCACAATACTATACATATAGCAGGAACTCGAATATTTTCCGGCTAAAAGAATCTCTAGAGTAGTGGCTGCAAAAAGCCTGGGCTGTGGTGCTGAGAATAAGGTAGAGGCCCCATCACCACCTCCTTCTCCTTTCTAAAGATTAGGGGAGGAAGGTTGCCCCAGGGAATGTTCACAAGAAAGAAGACACAGGCCGTATTCATGAGCTGGAAATCTGCCAAGCTGGTACCACCCATGAGATGCTAGTGAAGCATCTTGAGCTGTTAATTACTTTCATCGAACTCGGATGCGATGTGGAGCTTTTTTCTTGGGGGGAGTGTACATGCAGATACTGGTATGTAGACAAAGTCCGACTTTGTCTCCCTGTCTGTGCTGGCATCCTAGCTCCTCCGTGGCTATGCCGTGGTCCTGGTGAAGCATCAGGAGTGTATTTCTGGAAGCATCAGAGCGAGTGTTTCTGGATTAATCCAGAGGAGCTGAACTCCTCGCACAGTGTCTGCTATGTTGTATGTTGTGAGCAACATTACTGCTCTGAGACAAGTTCGTCTGGCAAAACCAGAGGAGATGGGGAATGAGGATTAGGTAATGGGGGAGAGGGAATGAAGACAAAAGGAGTGCAAACTATCAGATTCTGACCTAAAACTGTGGTCTTAAAACTACTTGGCAGTTTTTTTCCCACTTGGCAGTGTCTTCCCCACCCCCGTGCTTCGGTTTTAATGTCGTCACCATCACTTTTGTCCCATGGCTGTGACAGGACGTTCTTTAGTTCTTTATTCGGTTACAGAATTCAGCGGAGGCCTCTTTTGCTCAGACAGAAGGAAGAAGCCCATCCTACTTCTCAAACAAGCATTCGTGTTAGGGAAGCACGTTGCCTACTTTTCTAAATGTTCTTAAGGGTGGGTTTCAGATGCAGCACAAGTTCCCCAGAACTCCAAACAGATCTGGGCGGAGAGAGGGCCAATTGATAGCGGGCATGTGTCAGGGTGGACTTGTGCCTAAACAAACAGCCCCCCAAATCTCACGGCTCTGCGTCTCCTGGGCCGCTGTCCTCCATGTGGTGCCTCACGTTTCGTTTCAGAAAAAGCACTTCCACAACTGCCTCAGTGAGGGGGGGTGGGGAAGGGGGGGTCGTGCACTTACAGAAACAACACACATCACGTCTCTCAGGGCCGAGCAGTCACACAGCCACTCCCAAACTCCACGGAGTGGAAGGCACAAGCCCACAGTCCCCCCATATTCTGAAGGGAAGGAGAACTGGGTATGTGTGACCCCTTGTGAGCTGGCAAAGGTCGCCTTTCACATCCATTCCTTTCCCTGGACTAGTGGGCATCTATCAGAGGCTCATGGGGTGATGTTGAGGAGGGAAGACCACATCGTTCTGCAGCCCAGTTTAGTCTGCGGGGACCTTGTGGAAAAAGAGTTGACAGGGAAGACTAGTTCACCCTGGGCTTTCCCTTGGGGCTCCCAGACTAGTCACATTAGAAAAGGGTACTGGGTGGCGAGGGCCATCCTGATTTCAGCAGGATGTCTGAGACCGAGCGACGAGTCGCCCAGGGCCATTGTGCTTCGTGAGAAGAGGCTCTGGAAACCTCCCTCCGCCTCCATTCCTCCCTTATGACCAGACATGATTCAGATCCCCTCAGCCCTGTGACTTTCCAGAAAGCAGCTCTCCCCACAGCAGAGAGAGGGGGGGAAACTTTCCCTTATTATTCTTCTAATAATGAGTTCCTGCTCTGAGTGGGCGCTTCCATGTGTTTTCAGTCAGTGCTGATGGCAGCCTGGCCGGGGGGACATTTCCAAGAGGCTGTGGACATAATAGATGAGGGCTCGCATTGACAGAGCTGCTCTCAGCTTTCCTGCCAGCGCAGCCCTCCCGAGGCCTGAAACCGGAGACGAGGAATGATTCACGGGATCGTGTTGTGAACAAACATGGCGGCCCCACCTCGTCGTTCCTGTTAACTAAGTAAGAAGGGATGGTTTCAAAGCTTCCCTCTGAGAGATTTGCAGACCTGGATTTTAGGAACTTAAAAGGACATAACTTTCTCAGGCCAGACAGTTCTTTGCAGATGCCAAGACCTCCTGTGTGCAGGGCTCACACAGAGTCTTAGCCGACCTTGACCTCATAAGAACAAAGGGAGAAATGAGGTCACGCCATTTCCTGCCTAAAACCTAATCGCAAGCACACGAGATGCTTCCAAGTGAGCAATGGTGGTAGGCCCTGTGTGCTAAGGGGTCCTACCTATTCGTTCCCCCCAAAGCGAATGTCTTCAGATAATACCTAGTTGCAAATGACCTACAGGGGACTTGTACAAACGATTAGTTATGAACGGGCTCTTTTCCTGGAGAAGAATGTCAGTCACCTCGGGTGAAAGGGGACAGCTGCTGTAGGACATAGGTGGCCTGGAATTGGAAAGCCTTTGAAAGCAGAGGCCACCCTGGGGACTCACTACCTTGGAGTCTCTGCTCCTCTGCATTTCTACCCACGGCCACCCTCTTGCCCAGCAGACGTGCTCTTCAGACTGTCCTGCTCACTGGAAACTTTAGCTTGCATGTGGCTCACCCTCATCTTTTGAACTCCTCTCTCTACACTGCAGCCTTTCAACTTAAGTTCCCATTGGCTTTTTCCCTTGGTGTCTCCTAGTTAAAATTCCTAAGAGAGAACCTCATTGGCTTGGGCTGATCTTATTGTTTTGTCTCAGGTAACATCACTGGTCACTAGCCAGCCAGTCGGTTGTGGGCCGAGGGGGCGGCTGAAAGCAGGCGGACTAGGCAGCCGCAGATGTGGGCAGGGCAGCTGCCCTAGAGGGGCTGGTTTCATGTGTTTAGGGGACTGGCCGTGTGTGTGGTGTTTCCCTGTTTCAGCGGAGTCAGAGGAGCTTAGTCTGAATTCATGCATAAGGGTGAGGGCTATGCGCTCACCTCCATCTTGCCTGCATCCTCCATGTTGGGGCCACGTGTAGCCTTCTTCCCGGAAGCCCAGCCTCTGCTGGCCGCGCCCGGGATTTTAAACTAACCAATGACAATCAAGGGAAGTGCGCGCCATAGATATGACCACATCCTGTGTAACAAGACCTGGCTCACGCCTGGCCAATCGGCAGGGCCCACAATCCCCTTGCGTCACCCCCCTATTTAAGCCGGATTTTCCCATGGGAGGGCACTCTCTCTTCCTGTCGCCGGGGCTGGCCGGGAGCAGGGCCGGGCTGGCCGGGAACGGGGGTCGGTCTAGCTAGCCCAAAAATAAAAGGTCCTTCTGCTGTTGCATCGAACTGGCTCCCAGTGTGGAATTTTTGGGGATCTTGGAATCTGGGCATAACACATGCATCAATGGGAAGACGAGGGGAGGAACTGAATTATGACACTGGACTTTGCCTTGTATTCATTAGAGACCATTGCATTCCTACCTCAGCAGATGTTTAAAGGCCACCCCAACTCAGTCCAGATTTCAGCATTTCCACATTCGTTAGAGTAGACATGGGGCTGGAAGTGAATTAGAGGCAAATCTAAACAGCCCTGTGCTTCTCTGCTCTTTCCTGAGCTCCATGTCCATATTGATTCAATCATTGGCCAGCCCTTGTCCTGTGCCGGACACTTGTACCTACTGCCTAAAGCCACAGGTTCCCTAGGAGCCTATGATGACACAGAAGGCCGTTCTGAGGGTGTTTCTAAGCCTGCTGCTGTGGGTTCTAGAGCCAGTGCCTCTGGACCACTTCCATCTGCTCATTCCATATAGAATTTAAAGTTGAAGTCTGTTGCCATCGGCTGTCCCTGGGATCTGAGAACCCATCTGGGGTTTGTCCAGCCTTTCTCTCCAACACCAGCATCCCAACTCTTGAGTCGTTACCATGTCAACATCTTGAATGTGGATGCAGAGATGAAGCAGGAGCCAGCCTGGCTTTCTCCCCGTTCTCTAGGCCCCTCTGGGGCTAATCAGCAGCCACCCATCCCTGTGTTAATAACATAAGCTCTCTAATGAGAACACCTGGAGGAAACTCATAGGAAGGCTTGAGATGAAGCCAGTTTTGCAGTAATTATTCCTACCATCATTCTGTTTTAAGCTGGACTCAGACTTTCCAGTCAAAACAGCTTGCTACACCCAACCAACTAGATGGACGGACCTGTACCTCTCCATGTTCCTTAAACCACCTCGGATTTTACTAAAACTCTTCATGCTCACATCTCAGCTCCAAAGTCTCCTTATGCCTTGAACTTCAGGCAGCATATCCCTACTTCAGGAAGACAGGGTTTAGTGAAATGTCCTGAGTGCATCTCATGGGTGGAATTCTTTAGTGGTCTTTTCCCAGCCCTTTTCCCACCTGCCCAGCCCATCTTGACGGTGGTGTTCATACCACTGGAGAAATAATAGACCTTCTTAACTGGAATTGCCTAATCAGGGGAAAGAGGATAGTGGCTAGGGAGGTGGAAATGGTGGGCAGGGCAGGCATGGAAAACAGGTCCCTGCTGTATTTATTAGTCTGCTAAGGCTGCCATAGCAGAATGCCACCGAGAAGCCTAAACAACAGAAACTTATTTTCTCACAGTTGTGGAGGCTGGAAGTCCAAGGTCAAGGTGCCAGCAGGTTGGTTTCTCCTGAGGCCTCTCTCCTGGATTTGCAGATGGACACCTTCTCACTGTGTCCTTGCATGGCCTTTCCTTTGTGTGCGTGCCTAGTGTCTCCTCCACTGTAAGAACACCAGTCTTATTGGGTTAGGGTCCCACTTTGATGACCCCATTCAATCATAATTACCACCTTTTAAGGGCCTATCTCCAAGTACACTCATATTGAGGGTTGGGGCTTTAACATACAAATATTTGGGGGGGCACAATTCAGTCCATAATACCTGCCATAACTCTGTTTTCCTCAACACATCATCTCTCATCCTCTGATGCTGCCCTTCTAGTTCTGAGAAAAGTAGATATTGGTTAAGAAATGGCAGGTGCGACTCTGTGCAGTGAGTTTGAGAATGGATTAGCTAGGTATGGAGGGGACCTGAGATAAGCAGAGTGAACAGATAGGTGGATGAATGGATGGATGGATGGTTGGCTGGCTGGCTGGCTGGATGGATACATAAATAGATGGTTGCATGAATATACAGGTGGATAAATCTATGACTTGGGTAGTGCATCAGTGGCACCAGGGAAGACATCACATTCTCTTTCTTTAGGGTTGTAGGTTTTTGCACTGCTGGGGTTGCAAACTCAAATGCTACTGTTAGATAACAGAGTTGCAAAAAGAGGCTAGTGTGCAATAATAGGGAGTAGTGGCAACTGTGACAAATTAGAAAGAGTATGGCCTGCCTAAAGGGACAGCATGTACTCATGCACTCAGTTCCAGCCAGTTGTTACTTTGTAGGATGCCAGCCCAATGCTGCCAGAACTTCTGATTTTTCAAGAGAAGCCAGAAATCTGAATTTTTTTCAAATGAAATCTTTCTTTAAATAAATATTTAAATTATGGCAACCAGCTCAAAATTGATAAAATATTGGGTGGGCCAAAGAAACACATTTACAGTCTGAATGAACCCTGGAGGCTGTGGGATTTCCACTCATGGAACACTGGGAAGATCTTCGATGTCAGCGCACGCAGATGTAGGTGTTTTGGGGCTTGGGCTCATGAGTATGCTGCACATAGCAGAACAATGCCTGCTGCTAGTGACAAAGCAATAACTGAGCCAGTATTACTGGGAAGTATCACTAAACCTCTGGGTTTTCTCGTCTGTAAAATGGGGACAACAGTTGCCTTACCTGTCCCCCAAAGGAAAAGAAGAATATGCAGGAAAAGGCTTGCAAAGCGTGCACATCGCTAAGCAATACACCATGCATTACTCTTGTTACTGTTCCCAGGAAGGAGGCTGAGCCTTGCCTGGGCAGGGCAGGGGGTCCCTAGGAGGAGGAGGACAGCAGTAACTAGATCCATCCTCTTGGTTCTGAGGGATATGTGGCTGTTTTGCTGTTCTTAGAGGGTTTTTTTTATTATGAAAATGTTAAACCATCAGAAGAGTAGAGAAAACAGTGTGATGAACCCCCAAGCACTCTCATCTAGCTGTAGTCATTGCTGGTGTTTGCCACATCATCTCGGTGAGTGTTGCTGGCAGAGTGTGGGGTGGATGTGGCAGAGATGCAGTAAGAGATGGGACGGAGGGAGCCTAGTGGCACCGAACGGAGAGCCGAGAGCTTCCACTACCTCGGTGACTCCTTATTGCAGGAAAGCAGGGCCCGGTGGGCCGTGGATGGTTCCCTTTGGGCTAGGACCCTGAGGAGGGGTTTTGTGCAGGATCGGTTCTCATAAGTGATGCATTGTTACCACCTTAAGGTGACAGAAACTGGGACACGGAAATTCCTTTTATTATTTATTTTTGTTTATTATTATTAAGCTTTTAATTTTTTGCAAAGAGAATATATAATTACGTCTGCCTCATGTAACTGAACAATCTCTAAAGAGACTTTGGCTGTGGAAATGTCACCGTCGTAAAGAATTCGGGAATGGAAACCATGCTGGGTCTGTGAGAAGCTCAGTAAAATCACGGCGATAAAAAGACATGTTGGTCCCTAAAAATGAAAGGTTTTAGGAGCAAAACACTCAGATTCAAAGAAAGTATAAAGGGCTCTTTTTGTTAAAGTATTTAAAAGAGTCTCTAAGACATATTGCCCCATTTCTCGGCGTTCGCTATGACTGCATTTAAATGTGAAGGCTTCCCCGTCTTAAAACGTGAAAGCAACTAGACTTCGCTTGAAGATTCCATTATGCGGCCCCTTCATTAATTTAAGCTGACATTCCTTCTCAATTGGGGCAAATCATCAAAGCTTTATTGTATTGAGAACCTTGAATTCAGCAACAAAGAGTGCGGGGT
>NW_005871133.1:2804678-2860168 GCF_000147115.1 Myotis lucifugus
GGAGGGTTGTGGTTAGAGGGAAAGGGGCTGAGAAGGGGCTGTGCCATAAAGCTACCCCTCGAGCCTCTGCTAATCAAGACAGTAGAAGCTAAACCAGCCGCAACTTTGCCCTCACAAATTGGCTCCCAGAATAAGGATGAAAAGGGAGAGAAGGCATAGAGGAAGAGAAAACATGTTCCTATCTTCCTTCACGCAGGTGCCTCTCGAAATTTCTGCCAGTAGAGCCCTGCCCTGCAGCACTGCCCGGCAGGAAGCCCGCTGGATGGGCCTGGGCCTGGCACCCCTGCCCCGTCCCCAGTCCTGTCTGGCTCAGTGGCACCTCCATCCACCTGGACCCAGGCCCCCAGCAGGGCTCTCTCTTCCTTTCTGGTGTCATTTTACATGGGATGGATGATGGGGGATGTCCCAGGGGCACTGTATTGGGTCCGTTGTTGAGGAGTAAGGCAAGGAAGGATCTTTAGAAATGTAAGTCATACACAAACGTTTATTGAGCATCTATGATGTATAACTAGAATGAAATAAGATTCGTAAGGTGAACGTTAAAGCCTCAGGGAAAACTGGGTTTTTCAAAGGTGTAACTTTAATAAGTAAAATACTGATTTCAAAAGCCAAAGCAGTCCCCGACAGTCTTTCCTTCGCACCGAAAAACTCCACAGGACACAAGAATTTCACGTAGACACTGTGGAGCAAATAGTTCCCGGTGTCCAGCAGCCCATCTGAGACCAAGTCAGGGAGGCTGTTGGCCATCAGTCCCCAGCCCACCACCTTCCCACTCTGTGCCCTCAAAGAGCTTCTGTGACCGCTTTGAGTCACAATTTCCCAAAGTGTGGAATGGGAATAGAAATAATCATCCTAGCCCTGGCTGGCAAGTTCAGTGTTTACAGCGTCAGCCTGCAAACCAAAGGGCCGCAGGTTCAATTCTGATCAAGGTCATGTACCCGGGTTGCAGGTTCCCCTCCCAGGTTGGGACCCATTGGGGAGGCAACCAATTGATGTGGCTCTCTCACAACAATGTTTCTCTCTCCTCTCCCCCACCACCCCCCGCCATCCTTACCCATTCTCTCTAAAATCAATGGAAAAAATATTCTCCAGTGAGGATTAACCAAAATATTATAATAATAATAATAATAATTAATAATAATAATAATCGGCCGAATCTTCATCCCTGGGAGCCTGTAGGGATGACCACATAGATGAAGGATGATTTTCCCTCCTTCCCTGGCTGTCTAAACCTGGGTTACTGCAATGATCGAGTCTCCTGTTTAAGACATAAATCAGATGGAGCTGTTCCTCCACCCAGAGCTCTGAGACGATGCCCTTTTCACTCAGATGGAAGCAAAGGCCCTCCACGGTCCCACCTCCTGGGCCACCCCAGTCTCCAGGCAGCTGCTCTAGTCACCAGGCACCCTTCGGAGCCTCGCACTTCAGGACCCTTCGCTGGCAGGCTTTCCCCCAGATAGTCCCATAGCTGACACCTCACCTACTTCCCCAAGTACTGGCATGACTCCCTCACCGCTAAGGTTTTGCTAAATATCACCTTCTCTGTGAGACACCCCCCCCCCAATTTAAATTGCAGCCGACTCTCCTCACCCCCATTCTGCGCTGCTTTTGCTTTCCCCGGGCTGCAACACTACACGGGCTGGAGGGCAGACATCTCTCATTTGTTCACGGAGTGTCCTAGCACCTACGGCAGCGTCAGGCCCAGCGAGCACTCTCAGTAAGCAGGTTGGCTCTTTCTCAGAGGAAACCGATCAAAGACAGCCTGCTCTAGCTGAAGGGAATATGAGCTCAAAATCTCTCCCACCATTGCTGCAGGCTCTCCATGGAATAACCTGTGCTCCAGGGAGCAAGTTTGAAAACCGACGTGTGTTCTCATACGTAAAACCCATGTTGAAACTATAAAGTGCCGTGTAAGGTCAGGCCCAAGGGGCTGGCACAATGTATACAGCAAGAGCCCAATTGTTAGAGGGGTTGGGGAAGAATAGTGGAGGAGGGAGGGGTCAAAGATCCCAGGACCGGATTCTTGCTCTCATTCAGGCCTCAGCTCAACCATCAGCACTCAGCAAAGCCTTACCTGCTCCCTGTCTACGGTCCATACAGCATGACTGTAATGATTTTAGGTTGGAGAAAGCTTTATAAGGATGTTTGTTAAGCAGCTACTATATGCTAGACAGTATCTGTGCCCAGTTTACTATGTAAGTGATCTCATGAAATGTCAGCCCTCTCACCATTGTCTGTCCAGTACCTCGTGCCTGGCCTGGCACATGTAAGGTACTCAATAAATGCTCACCTAGTTTCCTAACAACCCTCTGAGGCAGGTACCATTAACTCCGTCTCACGGTGAGGGACCAAGGTTCAGGTTTAGGTAATTTGCTTAATGTTGTCATACGTGTGAGTGACAGAGCACAGAGTTCAATTCCACTCAGACAAGCTCCAGTCACTCTGGTTCTGAGAGAGAATTTGGGTTAGACCATCCCTCCTGACCACACCAGCAACGGGGGAGGGCTCTGTCTTTCCTTCCTGGAATTATCTTCTCTACTTGGACTCACTTCCTCCCTTTGTCCAGTTAGCTCACCTGGAGGGGTCTCCTGCCACCTTCTGACTAATGGGCCTGCCTGCCTCACCCTCCCTCTCTGGATAACCCTAGAGTTAGTGGTGGCTCATCTTGAATCATAAATCAAATTCTAAAAGACATTGCAACTTTGTGCTCAAAACCTCCTTAGAAGTTAAATTCTTTGTGAAGGTCACTTGCTTATGAATAGAATGATGGATTCATCAAGTCTGTCCCTTTAAGAAAAATCTGGATAGTATTGGTTCCCCCCCCCCCACTCCAAAAAATAACAGCCCTACTTAGTCCACTTAATATAGCTAATTCCCCAAGGACCCCACACTCAGTTTCCACTCTGGCCACACTGAGGAAAAGCGCCAATCATGCTGTCTCATTACATAAACAGAAATCATGTGTAACTAGCGTGTTCATTGTACTTCTCATGTACCCACTCTTCCGCGTGGGTTTCTCTCTTGGCCATTGCTGAAGCGCAGAATGCCAGCTGTTGATGCTGTAGAGGGACATCGCTACTTAGTGTACGCCCGGACCTCCTTTATGGAAGCCGAGAGGCAGCCTCTGACTCTAGTTCCCAGAACTCTAGTCCCAGGAGAAAGCATCTCCATAAATCTGAGGTTTTCTGCCAGATGAATAACCCTCTGCGTTGATTTCAGAGATACCAGGCAGGTTTTCATGTTCTGGGTGTGTATTTCCTCTAGAACCAGCAGTGGCCTGTGGAGACGCTTCCTGGAGGTTTCGGGTTGAGGACTCTTCCGGGAGACTCAGGGTTGAGTGGAGTGTCAGGAAGGACCACTTCCAGCAGGACTGCCCCTCAGTTAAAGGCTGAGTAGCTGTTCGGTTGTGTGGGACTGTCCTGCCCTTCCTGCCTCACCGCAGAATGCCAGGTGCATCCCCCAGTCCCTGTAAGATCCAGAGGTGCCTGTAGGCCACGTCCAAGCACCGCTGGTTGAAAGCAGCAGCGGGGCAGATACCATGACGTCCTGCACGGGGGTCAGTCTGCAGCCAGAGGTCCCTCCCTCCCAGTACAAGTTGCTTCCTACCCTTTTGCCTTCAATGACCTTTGTTTGCTTTCAGGTCTGGTCTTGATGAAAATTGTTTATATTCTCAGGAGGAAATGTCCTCCTGAGAAGAGTCCCATCCTCTGGAATGACTTTGGACTCTTTTTCGATGTAATGATTGAGAGAGTTTATGAGGTGTAAGTTCCCAAGCTCAGCAGTCAGAGTCTAGGATAAAAGAGATCGGAGCCGGGACAGGAACAAATGGATTCACCAGGACCGAAACACAGGGCTGCAACAATGGGTCTTCTCTACCGGCCCTGCCAGGCCCTGAATGCTGCTCCCCTGCTGCCCCACAAGGCTGGACAGGTTCTCTCTAATATCTAGAAATATCAACATTCTCTGCAAAGTAAATGGCCCAAGTCGGGAATCTTCTAGGACAGTGGTTCTCAACCTGTGGGTCGCGACCCCTTTGGCAGTCGAACAACCCTTTCACAGGGGTCGCCTAAGACCATCCTGCATATCAGATATCTACATTACGATTCATAACAGTAGCAACGAAAATAATTTTATGGTTGGGTCACAACATGAGGACCTGTATTTAAAGGGCCAGAAGGTTGAGAACCACTGTTCTAGGACGTGGGTTCTATAACCCGCGGACCCCGGATGAGCATGACTGTCTGTCAGGAGCCATCCCAGGGGCTGTCAGATGAGTCACTGTCTGCTCTTGTCCTGCTCCTCGCGTCTCTTGGGCGTGATTAAGCACATGCCAACGCCCCAGCTCAGGGCCATCTATTCAGCCTGCATCCCGTCCACCGGTCTTGCCGGGGCAGTGCTCTGTGCAGCCCTCAGCACATCCTGTTTGTTCAGTCCCCTTTGTCTCCCGCTGGAGCAACGGGGAGTGAGGATTCCTCTGAGTCCTTTGGCTGGGGGCTTTGAAATCAGATCCTGGCACACCTGATTACACTCAATAGCTGGAAATGGTAAGGATGTCCGATGGGCAGAGGGCTCTTGTTTTAAGCTCTGCACACCAGGAAGGCAGGGGCTGGGTCGCCTCTTAGGGACTGCCCTGGAGAGGGCAGGATGCTCTGGCAGGAAAAGCCAACAGCGTAACTGAAGGGAAATTCACTTGAAAAAGAACTCACAGCACCTGTCCATCAAGCAGCATAGAGCCTTCCCTGAGGACACGAAGTGGGTGGGGCTTAGGCTCATTCCCCTCTCCCTGCACTTTCCTGAGGGCCAGGCTCAACCCTCTCTGTCCTGCTTTTTCTGTAGAAGTATTGCCTTTGAGACCTTGGCAAAAGGATGAAAAAACTGAGGACTTACACGCGGCCACAGGGGGAAGCTCAGCAGGCAGGGGAACGCTGAAGGGCAACTTCTTGCTCCCAAGGCCTCAGCCTCCACTCACTGCAAGCTTCCCAACAGAGGTGCTACCCTAGTGCACCGGTCCCGCGGAAAGGGGACTGGTCCATTGAAAAGCCATTAGGGCCGGCCAGTACGGCTCTGCTGGTTGAGTGTGTGAGAGGCAGCCGATGGATGTTTCTCTTTCATCAATGTTTCTGTCTCTCCCTCTCCCTTCCTCTCTCTCTAAAATCAATAAAAACATATTATTTTAAAAGAAAAGTCACTATGGAAACTTCACCCAGACAAAGGGCATAAAGAGCATCCTTGCACCCACACCCTGCTTAGGAAATGAATTACAGATGCAGTGAAAGCCCCCAATGTCCTCCCTGAACCCATCCTCTTCCCAGCCTCTCCACGGACACCCTCAGTCATTCCCGGCATTTCCTGTATGTCCCAATGGTGTGTGCGGCCCTCTTTGGGGTCATCACTTAACCTTTTTGAGCCTCCTGCCTTTTCTGTATACAGGGGTTATTGACAGGTTTAAAGGAAATGATTTATGATAAATATTTGACTGTTGTTCTTATGAGAAGGAAAAAGTCAGCAGAAAGAATTGGGTCAAATGCAAGGCCCTTCCCAGCCTGGCTGACTCGCCCAGACAGCCAGCCTTCCTCTCTGCAGCCCTCTCAGCCCTGCAGGTGCCGTGTTCCCAGATCCAGTGCACATGCTGTACTTCCTTGCCTGCGAGGCTCATGCCCTATCTCAGTCCTTCTTCAACTCTAGGCTCAGATGTCACCAAGCCTGGGAGGCCTTTCCGTTGCCCCAGGCGGTGACACCTGTTCCTCTCTCTGAGCACTTGCGGTGTGGCCAGGACACTCCATGGGCCTGCCCTGCTTTCACACGGAGCTGTACCTGCAGCAAGGACAGGGCCTGGGGCTTCCCTGGCTCTTGTAGCCGGTGGCCTAGCCCATTGCCTGCTGGCATGTGGCAGGCCCGTGTTCAGGTGGGAGGGAACGAGTGAGTGACAGCTCAGGCATCAGACTTACAACTTTCTGCCCTTCCCAGCCTGGCTGACTCGCCCAGGGAGGTCCCCATGTCCCAAGCTTAGAGGCATTTTTTTCTCCTTTAAGTCCCAAATCTTCTCTGTTCTAGAAGCATAAAGCGAGCAGGTCTCTCCCTGGTCCTCAAAAGCATTTGGAGCAAATGGGAGCATGCACATTCTTCTACTATAGGTTCAGCAGTCAGGTTTGAAAGAGAATCCTGAGTGAGTGGGCTTCACCCAGGTCTTGTGCATCTTTTTCTAGGTGTCTTGTCGTTTATGTTCTTTTTCTTCTTGCAGACTGCAGACATTCTTAAAGGCAGATAAGTGTACAAACCTATTCATCTTGCTTAGAAAATCCATGTCACTACCCCCGAAACAAACATTGGCAAACACCAGTCTGGCTATGAAGGTGTCCTCGCCCACACCCATTGTTCTCTGCTGAAGTGTGGTTGCTACTGTTGTAGACTCAGCTTTAGTCATGGAATTTTCGAGGATGTGTCTCAGAAGTGGGATCAAGAGCAAGCCTGACAGTCATCTGCACCATAAGCCGATCTGGTGCCCTGGCACCGAAAATGGGCACACAGGTCTGCCCAGGAGGAAATGTGGACTGAGAGCGAGAGTGGGGGTGCAGAGGGGGTTGTGTGCATGACCAGATTTTTTTAAGTTTTCATTTTACATTTTTTATTTTTATCGAGGTGAAATTCACATAATATACAATGAACCACTTAAAGTGGCAGTTAGTACGTTCACACTGCTTTGCAACCTCCACCTCCATCTAATTCTAAAGCATTTTCATCGTCCCCAAGTTCTTGCCTCGACTTTTTAGCCATAAACCAACAGAGCATTTTGTAGGGTTCGTGGCTGTGGGAGACTAAACGGTGGCCCAGGAAAAGCTATGTCCACATCCCAGTCTTTGGAAGCTGTGGATATGACCTTCCTTGGGGAAAGGGTCTTTTCAGACACAGCAAGTGAAGGATCTTAGTTGAGCTCACCCTGGATTACCCAGGTGGGTTTCAAATTCAATGCACGTGTCCTTATAAGAGGCACACAGAAGAGAGACATGAAAAAGAGGATGCCCCTGAACACGGAGGCAGAGACTGCCGTCAGGTAGCCCCAGCCCAGGACCCCCTGGAGCCCTGGAAGCTGGACGAGGCCAGGCAGGCTTCTCCCCGAGAGCTGTCAGGGAGCGTGGCCCCATCCACACCTTGATCTTGGGCTCTGGCCGCCAGAACTGAGATAAAGGTTTGTGATCATTGGCTGTGGCAGCCCTAGGAAGCGTGTCCAGTGGGGTTGCACAGAGAGATGGTGTGGCTGGAGGGCGAGAGAATCGGAAGGTCTGAAAACCGAGTTCGGTGCCTGGATTTGCGGCTGTGCCTGAGGTGAATTTTGTGCTGCGGGTCTGTTCCCTCTTGTGTTCCTTGCGTGTTTGCTGTCATGGCTGAGAGGAGGGGAGGAGGTCAGATCAGCCCCTCATACCTATTTGAAATGGTGGGAATAATAATGACCATACTCCACAGAATGTTGGCCACTTGCTAGGAAATTTACATACGTGATCTCATTTGATCCTCAAAACAATCCTACAAGGTTAGTATTCTCAACCCCATCTTACGGATGAGTAATGGAAGCTCTGAGAGGTCATGTAGCCTGTTCAGGGTCATTCAGTGACTGATGGTAGAGCCAGACCTTGAGCCCCGGTCCACCTAGGCTCGGTCCAGCACTAGAAAGATGGTTGGTCTGGTGCCTCACATGCCTCCACAGTGCCCGCTGGCTGACGAGGAAGGATTTGTTTATTTTCTGAGTATTGGCACCACTGGCACCACAGTTTGGGTGGTGAATGGATTGAGATTAAGGTTGCTGTGAGCACCTGTTTAGACCTTGCTAACAGCATGTGGTTGGCAAGACATATGCGTTCAGAACTGAGGGAGATCCTCTGGCCCCAAGGCACAAACCTTTCTCCCTCAGCCTCGGTGGGGCAACCCTTCACCAACGGCTTCACCTTGTGAGAAGCTGCACAGTCCCTAAGCAGAGCACATCCTGGCATCACCGCCTCCCTTAGCCAGGACCAGGGCGGAGAAGAGAGGAAGGCGGCTGGAGAGCAAGGCTCTGAAGGGCCTGTCCCGGGGGCCCTCAATTTATCTGTTTGGGGCTTGCCACTCTTTGGGGCGCTCTCCTTATTATGATGGGCTCAAGCGGCTCCAAGTGTCAGGAGTCCTCTGCCTGTCCCGGAGGTCCTCTCCGTTTTGGGAGATGGAGGCGGAGGCTGGGGTGGGGCTGCCACGGCAGCTTCTTTGCTGTCTCTCCAGCATTTCACATGGGAGGGAGCACAAGAGCAGGGAGCCGGCCAGAGCGGCCAGATTTCCTCCCACACAGACCTCTGCTCAAGATAAAGTCAGACGAGGCTGTGCCCCAGGACAACAGCATAATAAATCCCCCTCCGCCTCCTCCGGCTCATTGTTCTGCGGCAGGAGTTGTTTTGAGTACGATCAAAGGAAGGAAGAGCCCTGTGCTATCAGGCTGGGGAAGGAGGATGCTCTCCTGACCGCTCCTGTTGCCCTTGGCCACCCTCGTTTTAAATATGAGGAAACCAGAGGGCAGCGTGCAGCCTAACCCCGTCCACATGGCGAGGCACCGGCCGCGCGGGCCCTGCTGGACCTCCTGTGAGGCAGCAACCCCGGCTAAGCCCGCGGCAGCCTCCATGGTCACCCAGCCCTTGTCCTTTCACCCAGGCCAGGGGTCTGGGCAGCCCAAGCACGGGGTCAGCAGCAGGTGAGGCAAGAGCCAGACGTGGACCATGGACTGGATGCATTCGCTGTTGTTTATCCCTTGGGCTGAGAACGGAGGCCAGAAGGCCACAACCGTTGGAAATAATAGGCAAGAAAGGAACTTCCCGAGTCCGGCTGGCCTGGTGCCCACCGCTCAAGACAGTGAACGGCCCAAGTTCTCGGTAATGCAGTGAGCGGCAGGACTGGTGGCCTTTCCTGCCCTCAGCCCGGGTTCAGGCATGGGCAGGGCAATGTGCGCAGTCAGCCCCGCGGCCGGATTCCTGCCGGGAATCAGAGCAGAGAGCACGGGCTGCCTTTGGCCTGGACTTCAGAGGCGGGAAGGCGGAGCTAAAGGTTCCTCCTGACGAGCTCTCAGGCTCAGGGAGCCCTTTGCTTCTCGGGGACGTCTACCCTGCCGACGCCCAGAGTCTGATTCACCGGGTGCCCGGCTGCAGCCGCCTGGTCACCTTTGTCTGGGCTGCAGGCCACGTCTGAGCCATCAAAGGAGCCTCCATGGGAGCGGAGGTCAATGTGCTTCCTCAACCAGAAAGGTGGCTTGAGTTTGGCCGAGGCAGCCCGGGCAAACAAGCAGAAGCCTGTCAATGGAAAGATGGGGGCTGCTGGGAGATTACCCGACAACAAAATGAGAACCGTGATCAGTCTCGCCCCAGCCCGAAGGAGGGAGAGCCTTTGAAGCCACAGGCACGCTGAGCAGAACTTTCCACCTGAGAGACGCTGGAGACGGGAGGTCAGGCTGCGCGCAGCCCCCACAGGAACGGATCAAAGCTGCTGCAGAAGGGAGGTGCCCACAGCTGCAGACCCATGCCCCAGGGGGCCGCCCAGGGCTTTCTGAAGCCACAGGGCTGCCTTTGCGGGGGCCTGTGGGAAAACCCAGCCCAGATGCGCTGGGAGAGGGGAAATGAGCCCCTCAGTGGTCCCGAGAAGCAGAGGCAAGGAATCCAGGCCCTCAGAAATGCTAAGACCACCCACCTGAGGAGCGCCTACCTCTCGGAAACAAATAACTCCCAGCTTCCCAGGCACACTTCTAATAGAACAGACTGAGCACGCTGCCTCAGAGCTCCACACACGGGGGCTGTGGGAAGCCTGGTCCCTTCTATGCATCAGCAGCTTAACTGACATTGTGTTGGCCTCTGCGGGGCCTGCTTCAGGGGTCCCTGCATCCGCTCTCCTCCTTGGCAACCTGGGGAGCAGCAAGGAGCCTCAGTCAGGGCTGGCTGGGTCCTGTGTGGATGCCTTCGGGTGCTTCTCTCAGACTGCACCAAGGACCCTGTCAGGGGGTGTTGTGGGGGCACCTTCCAGGCGGGGTCCCGGGGTGAGGGCAACTGGGAGTAGGTCCTGCTGGACGAGTCCCTCAGGGACAGCCTCAGCCCACCTGCCTGAAGCTCGCCTTTGGAGGTCTGGCACCTCATGGCGCCCACAGTTTGGTCTTTTCTGAAGTGGGTACAACAAAGAAAGCCATTTCCACTGTGCTCCTCAGGAATGGGTTTGGAGGGAGGGGGCAGCGGGATACTAATGTGGAGGCCTTGGCGGTATTGGGGCGCAGGAGGGAGTGTATGGAAGAAGCAGGTTGCCCAGGAGTATGGAGGTGGGAGAGGACTAGGTGAGAAAGTTCCAGAACCGGTGATTTAACCAGCATTCTTTCCAAAATGGATGAAGCGGACTGGGCAGAGGGCCTCAGGGAGGAGAAACAAGTGAGGATGGAGGCCCTTTCTTTCCCCTTCTCCAGAGGCCAGAGCCTAAGGAGGGGAGGCATCTGGAAATGACTGGACTCCCCCCAACACACTGCTCACTGGGAGATTTATATCCTGTTTTTGACTTTGCCCCGTGAGATGGATGGGATTATCTCCGTTTCACAGGAGACAAAACAGAGGCTCTGAGAGGTGACCAAGGCTCTCCGAGGACACACACGGGACTGTCGATCTAGAACTCAGCCCTCAGGTGGCCTGGCTCCAGCGTTCATACACCCGCACCCCTCTCTCCAGTCCTGCCCTGCCTCTCCAGGCTAGGTGTATGTTAATAGGTATTCCAAAAATATTTGTGAAATTGATCTGAACTGAGCAGCTCAACACACGCAAGCCTCTTCCACCCCAACCAAGATGAATCCTTTGAGGGTCTGGGTTATTCGAAGAAGTAAGTTCTCTGAGGCACCAAATAAACTCCCGCTCCGAGGTGCAAGGAGGCCTTTTTTGAAATTAATACCTAATAAAGTTTACACGGACCCCCAAAGGCAAAACAGAAGAGAACCGGGACAATAAAAAGGTGGAGTAGGTAGATAATAAAACGTCAGTGTTGTCTTTCATCCAAGAAGCACGGAGCGTTCACAGGCTCTCATTCCATCTTGGTTCCCACAGCCCCTTCTGAAGTTGGTAGGTGCGTATGAGTGAGAGTCCCCCCATCTTAGGCATGGACAGATTTGGGTGCCAAAATCTTTAGCGATTCTCCCAGAGGCAAACAGAGCACAGAGCTGGACCTGGGAGCACAGCCTCTTCCCCTAAACCTGGGCTGGAGGTGACCTCTCATTGTGCTTCCTGACTCAGCAAATAAAGCCAAGCTCTTCTCTGAGAGGTTGGGGGTCAGAAGGTCAAGACATGAGTGGGGGCAAAGCCAAGGAATTAGGCCTCACTTTTGCCTGCACACAGTGTAAGTCCCCCTTTGTTTGCATATAATTATACATGCATGTTCTTAAATTTAGGCATGTGTTCATTTGTATACATCAGTGGGTGCTCATAGTCACGAGGGCCCCAAGGCCTGGCCTGGGACACCCACTGTAGGTCCTACTCCCCTCCCCCAGATAGTAAGCACCTCTGATGCTGAAGCTGGAAAACAGTGTCTGGGCTGATCCCCACCCAGGAAGGTCTGGGGGAAACGGCTTCTAGTAGACACTGCTGGTGATGGGCAAGGGGTCTTGATTGCAAAGGAGTGATCCTTTTTTGGCTGGTTCATGTCCCATCATGTCACCTCTTGGGCTTTAATATTACAATGATAATAATTGCGCATGGCTTTTTAAAGGCTCTCCGCTGCCAAATAGCATTAAGCAGTAGTTCCTTCACTGGACCCCAGAGCCCTCTCACAGTGTGACTCCATCTGGGACCCCAGTCTTGCTTCTTGCTCCTCTCCTAGTTTCTGTGCTGCGATTCTCAGTTGGTGGGCTGCAGCCATGCGGAGGACCATGGAGATTCAGCAAGGGGTCCCTAACTCTCTACACCAATTCGCCAACTGGTGGTCCGCAGACCACTGGTGGTCCGTGAGGTCCGAAAGGTTGGCAGCTGCTGCTCTACACCACACTGAATATGGATGGGCTGCAGCATGAACTAATAGTATGTAAAATTAAGGCTTGCCACGTTTCTAGCAGCTCTTTGTCATTTTTGTCCTCGGGTACTAACGTTCAACAACTATTATGAGTAAGGGCCTGCATTCTAGCAGTGGTTTTCAAATTGGGATCCAAGGAACCCTTCAGAGAGTCCAGCTGGGATGGAGCCAGAGCAGATGGGACCCTCCACCACTGACACACACAACTAACCCATCCCCTCTCCTTGTAAGACTTTATTTGAAGAAAGGACTCTGCTGGGGAGGAGAATGGGGTTGAGTTTACAAGCAACGCCGAGGACAAAGTACACGGACTTCCAGCCAGCCTCTTGCCACTGTTGAGGGGCACACAGTGAGAAAGCTGTGCCCACCCGCCCCCCGCCCCCCGCCGCTGTGCATACCACGAGTAAACTGTGGTGTGTGAACAATGCAACAGGAGGCATTCCCTCTGTCCAGACCCACACTGTGAGCACCCTGGTGTGTAAGTTTCGTAGATGCATTAAGTCCATCTGGCTCTTGGAAATAAGAGAGGAACTGGTACGTTAGCCAGTCCAGTTGTCAGACAAAGACAGCGACCCCTTTGTGTAGGCAGTGCAGCCTTTACTGCCGCTTGGGGAGAGGGAGGGAATTCTCTCTGAGGCAGGTCCTTGTTTCACTCAACTTTGTCTCATTGTAACGTTGATGAGCGGGGGAAAAGTCAATTCCCAGCCAGAACCACTGTTCTCCCCATGTCTGCATGAGTTTTCTTCCTCATCCCAGAGACGTGCACATTGGCTAAACTGCCCTGACTACGTGGCCCCAGTCTGAGTGAGTGTGGACGTGGATGTGTGTGGGCGCTGCAATTTAATGGTGTCCTGTCGGGGGTGGGCTCCTGCCTGGAGCCCTGAGCTTCCGGAAGAAGCTCCGGCCACCCGAGAACCTGAACTGGAATGATTGAGTTGGAAAATAATGAGATTACTTATTTTTATTCATCTTTCGTAGATGTGTGTAGACCTCACACTTATTTCAATGTTTAATATTAGGAGTATTTTGGTTCTTTATTCAGAAGTTTGGTGAAGGTTTTGTGACCAGAAATATGTGTAGAAACTTAATTCTTGTTTATGTCAATTAGCCTATGGTAAAGTTGGTTTCATTATACGCCGTTTTGCTTTAAGTCACAGTTTCCAAGAACCTATCCACCACGTTAAGCCATGTGTGATTTTTATTATTATCATTAAAGCCAAAGTTCCCAGAAGGGTATCGGTCACTTGGGGCCCATTTTCATCTCCTTTAGGTTTTACCCAAATTAGCCTTTGCTCCTTTGGCTGGTGCCTCCCACCCAGGCACAGTTTGCCCTCAGGCATCCTGGGCCTAGAATAATGGGAGGATAAGAGGTGGCAGAGCAGGGCCCTGAGATAGAAATTCTTCAGCTGAATAAAGAAACACCCCCTCCCACCCTCCAACAATCCAGAGCAGTGCTCATTAGCGGGTGAAACTCAGGCAGGAGATTGGAAGGGAGGCTTTGTCCTTGCTTTCCATGCTGCCATCCACATGTACTTTTAAAGAACCATCTCACCAACACGCAGGCGGGGGCCGGTCAATGCTACAAACGGATGGCAAACCTCTCTGTTACATGGATGCCCCTTAGAGGCAAACAAGAAACAATAACAAGCAGACCCAGGCCTGTCCCAGTGATGACTGAGCCAGTTGGAAAGTGGCCGTGTGTGTGTGTGTGTGTGTGTGTGTGTGTGTACACATGGAAATGTAAACATGCTTGGCTCTGCTCTGAGTTCCCGTGCCCACAAGGGCAGAAAGTTCTGTGTGAGTCTGAGCGGGTGACTGGAGTGCTTAGACGCTCACATTTATAGATGTGGGGGGGTGGGCAAGGGGAAGTTTCGAGAGTGGGAGTGTGTCTGGACATGAGCACGTATCTCTGATCACCTGTTGGGGGAACTGAGGGGAAATTTTGCGTGGAAATTTTGCGTCTGGGTGTGGGCATGGTGCCCTGCTGCCGGAGTCCCTCCGTCACCCAGGCAGTCCACGCCGGTGGGCGGGGCGGGGGGGGGAGGGGGGGGAAGTGCGCACTCGGGTGTGCAGAGGGGAAGCCGAGAGAAAGTTTCGAGAGTCTGTGAAAATTCTCAGAGAAAAATCTGGCAACTCCCCATACCGCAGGTTGATACACAGGCAATGCTTGTGAAGTTCATTTCCTGTCCTAGCGACCAGCCCTTGTTTATACAGGACACAAACCATGATTTAGAGCAAAAGCTCCCCGTATCAGAGGTGAGGGTTTCCACAGGTGGGGAGGGAGCATGGACGCGTGGGTCACTGCCCTGTGTCTTTGAAGGACCAGGGAAATCGATTTTCAGTATGAATCCACAATTCCCACACGTGTATGTTTGGGAAGGGAGAGTTCTAAGTTCAAAATCCTGGCCTCCTTCATTGCTCTGAGCCATTTTAGCATCCAGTCTGCTCAGCCAATAGCAGCTGGACGTTCTTGTGTGTTTATGTGTTTTTAAGCTTGTCTGGCTTGCTCCGCTCTCGGCTTTAGTTCGTGAGCCCGGCCCAGGAAGTGTTTATGAGCTTTTTCACTTGGCTTGATTCTGGCGCGCCTCTGTCCGGTGGCACAGGTGGGGAGAGCTCTCCTTAAGCCCTCTGTTCTTCGTACGAGGGCCCCAGATCACTCCAACAAAGGTAGAGTCTATAGCCCCACCCCGCCGTGGCATGCACACGGGCAGACGTTTCTGAACGCCTCGAGATGGGGAGAAATGGCGCTCCACAAACAACTCCTTGGCATGTACCTCCTCCGACGCTGTCTTACCAGTGTGTTCCCCCATGTGGCACCCAGCTCACAATAAATGCTCAGTGGCTGCTAATTCACCAGGGCGCGTTCCAATCTATTCAAGGGCCGTGAAGCCATTACCAGTCAACAGAGCCAGCAGTGGCTCTTCAGCACAGCTCAGGACCTTGCAGAAGCAGGTGTCCAGTGCCCCGCGAGGGGTCCTGACACACCCATGTGAGAGGCACAAGCCTCTGCTCTTCCTCTAGTCTAGACTCAGCAGAAATCTCCTGGCTGTTGGGTTCCATGGAGTAGTGAGCCTGATCCTATCAGGAAACCAAGTCTAGACAAAACAGAGCTGTGAGGATTACACCCACAATCCTTTGGGCTGGTGGAAGCCAAGAGTCCCCATCAGGGAATATGCTAGATGCTCACTGGGGGCAGAAGTCAGAGGAACCATACCTTGTCCACACATATGTTCTTCCTTGGCTATCCGCCAAGGTCTAAGCCCTGGTTAAAGCTATTTCTGGGCCCACGGTCCCTATGAATGGTGGGACCATTGATGGGGTCCCTATGATGGGGTCATTTCTAGGCTTTGCCCTGGTCTAGTGCAGGACTTCAGTTGTTTATGGTGGAAGAGTTTGCTTTATACTCCACCTCTACACAGTTGGGGTCCCTCCAGCACCCCCAGGCAATTCACAATCTTTAGTCACTTGGACATCTTTGAAAAATAGCAGGACTCTAGCCCAGCTGGGTGGTTCAGTTATTAGAGTGTCATCCCATGCACCAGGAGGTCACTGGTTTGATTCCCGGTCGGGGCACATGCCCCGGTTTTGGGTTCGATCCCCAGTAAGGATCGTGCAGGAGGCAGCCAATCAATGTTCCTCTCTCATTTATGATTCTCTCTCTCCCTCTCCCTTCCTCTCTCTCAAATCAATAAAAACATATTTTTTAAAATAGCAGGACTCTAAAAGTGGGGACCCATGACTCCTCAGTGAATTCTGAAACTCCTTCGAGGCCCTGCCTGAAGTCCAGGGACAAGCTTGTCAAGGAAAAAGGACCCGGGGATGGCAGTGGACATGGAGACAGTGAGGGATAGACCATCATCCTTTACAGAAACTCTCAGCTCCTGCTTGCTGGGGGCTTTGACACAGAGGTGCCACTCTGTCCATCTGTGATTCTGTTCAAGGCCCAACATAACCACTTCCAGAGTGTGGCAGGCCACTGTGATTGCAGCCTGGGGAGACGTCCTTCCTTGGCCAGAAGGGTCTCCACCTGGAAGCGGGGCCGGCCCTGGAGGAAATGGGTTCCCCCGGGAAGAGGCCTGCACTTCCCTTCCTGCTCCAGGGCAGTGCTTCTTGGTGTCATGTTCAAGGCCCCCAACTCCTCTCATTGAACAGAAGGTCTTTCTGTAATTCAGAGGCCCAGCTCTTTCTAACTGTCTCCCATGTGACCCTCAGCGAGCTGCTTATCAGAATGACTCTGTTCATCGAGCTCATGACATGTACCCAGCACAACTTGGGAAATTACCTTGTTGAAGATAGGTGAGTAGAGACTTTGTTCATCCAGATCCTTGATTTTAACTGTTTCTGCCGGCCCAGGTTCTGTGTTCCTGCCAGGGGGTCACAGTGGCAGGACCCTCCCTGCCTCTTCACCCCCCGCCCCCAGCTTTGAGAGATCACAGGCTCATTCAAACCCACCCGATTCATGGACAGTGGAGTTTTTGTTCCTTCCAGGATCCGTCCGCCTCCCCTACCCCATCCAGGGCCTTTCCCTGGCCATCCCATTTGCGGGACACACAATTTGTAATCTCCTTAAAACCAAAGAAGCGAGGTATCTGACTCATGTAGATTAGAATCAGCTGCAACCTATTAATGGCCCAGAGCCCAAGACAGATTTTAGGAAACAAAAATACTGGACCAAATTAGACTGAACTGGCCTCTGTCTCCAGGGGAGGGAGAGGGGGTAGGAGGCTGGGGGTGAGGGGAGTGGCCATGTGGTTTTAATTAATTTGGATTCTCGTCCTGAAGCTAATTCACCCACACAAAGCATGTGTAGCCTCATGGAAGCGGCCAGCCTTGGATCTGGGCTCTCCCCCGTGCAAGCCCCAGGTCCTGTTGGGGGGCTGGGGCTGTTTGTGTGTCTGCAATTAACAGGTTTCAAAGTGGTTATTTTGGAAAAGAGAATTTCAGTGGCGCGTTAAAATCCTTTCATCAGGCATCAGCCAGCGTGCAAGGCCCTGGCCACTCACGGCTTCAGAGAGCTTTGGATTCCCAGGGTCTTGCTTGAGAATGTGGCGGCTTTTGCCACGGGTTTTATTAGGCTGATGGTTGCCGTGATTTTCATTCTGTGGTTTGGTTCCTGGGATCATCAAAATATTGCTGTCTTCCTAGAGTACTTGGGAATGTTACAAAGAAAAGGAGAGCCGTGCCTTTATGGGATTTACATAACCTACAAGCTGTGACCCCCCTCGTGGGAAAGGGCCGGCTCTGCCCCTGCGCCCACCGGGGGAAATCACAAGGCTGGAAGAGGCAGGGCAACAAGCTAGCACCCCATCCTGACCTCACATCTGAGGGAACTGAGGCCGAGAGAGGTGCCCGGCTGAAGCTGGCCCGGACGCCTGCTCCTAGACTCCCGATCGGTGTTCCTTTCACTCATGTGCATCAAGGCTGTGAACAGTTGGAAAGGCAGAGGAGTCCAGGGTCTCCTGGCTGGTGCTTGGGGACACGTCTAAGAGTGGGAGGAAGTGGTCCAAACTCACGCACAGCTTAAAATAAAACGCTGCGGTGGAAGGGAGAGGATGGGGCTGTGCTGAGCACTTTGATGGCCTCCCCTCGGACCTCCGGTGGCCGCACTGAGGCACAGGCAGGAGTCGCTGGAGACTTCACTTGGCCCCCACAGCCCTGAGCTGCGGAAAGGAGGGAAACAGGTACCAAATCCCACAAGCCACAGAGATGATTTCTTACTGACATGAATATAAAACCTCTGAAACCTGGTCAAGCTCCCAGAATCACCATGTGGGGTGACAGGAACTTTGGTTAAGCCTGTGTTATCTGATAAATGGAACACCAGCCTGGCTTACTTCCTGTTTTGATGATGGCTACCTTCCAGAACCTTCTTTCATGAAAAATATTCAGGGAGAATTGCTATCAAATAACTTCTGGTGCTTAGAAACAATGGACGGCCTCCAGAGCAGCAGGCCTCGCTTCCAGTAGGACGCAGGTGAGACCTGGTCCACGGCAAAGCTACGAAGGCACGTTCTGAGGATTAGCGTGTCATAACTGGGAGGGGAGTTTGAGTCCAGCTAGTCCAGGCCTTTGTCTTACAGGTAGGGAAACCGAGGTCCTGGAGCTGGAGTGGGGGGTTCAGCCCATGGTTTCTGACTCTCAGGGTTTGCTCAGCTCTACCATTCTTCACCAAATCCCTGTTCCCCTTTGCCTGGATGTTTTCTTTCAATATTTATGGATTACCTCCTATTTGTCAGACACTTCTAGGCCCTGCTAATTTTGTTTCTTTGAAGTCTTTGGAGGTGGAATAAAAGAGATATACAGGCAGTCCTCAGATTACGTCAGACTCGACATACATCATTTCGTGGTTAAGTCGCCATCTCCCATTTACAGTATTTATATAAAAAAAGTTCCGTCATTTTGACGTATGTGCATATGTGCTTTATGTCTTTTATTATTTATTTACCACAAGGTCAGGAATTGTTATCTTTCTTTTAAAGTTTTTTTACTGTTTCACTTCATTACTGCTGTGCATGTGCTCCATGTGAGTGACATAGGTGCTTATGTAGGTGGGTTCCGACATACGGCGAAAATCAAGTTACATCGAACGGTAGGAATGGATCTCCGACGTAACCTGAGGACCTACTGTATTTCTGTGGAATACATTAGAGAAGGAAAGAAAATCTTGCCCCCAAATCCAGGTTTTAGGAAAATTTTTTGAGCCTGACCATTCTTAGGAAACACTTGCCGTCCTGGGTGTGTCTTTTAGAGGCCAAATGATTTCATTGTTGTGTAGGGATGGGACTTACCTAGGCTGCCTCTGCTTAGAGTCACTGTCTCACGCCCAACAGCCACCTGGGCACCCTGGCGCAAAGGATTCTGGGAGTGGAAATGGTCAGGGATTGTCTGGATCCAAGTTTGAGCAAATGCTGGTAGGAATCCAGACCAGTTGAAGGCCCGTGAATTGTATGGGTCCCTCGCTCTGTTTCCCATCATCTCCTCCTACAGTTCACTTGTCAGTCCTTTGCCCATGTTTACTTCTATGTGAATAATTCCTCAATTATAAATCAGAGAACCTGGCACTGGGTTTTGGATTATCTGTGATCATTAACCTTTCCAGGGCAAAAGAAATTAAACCAACAAATCTCTTTGTTTCTCATGGCTCAGTATCCAAATCATGGACGCACTGATCTGTGTAAAGTGAGCCAAGCCTGAGTCTCCCTACCCCTCCCCACCCCTCACACTCATGGTAAGCAGTCATGCATGCATTCTTTCACTGATTCATTGATTCATTCAACAAATACTCAGTGAGCACCTATGAGTCACACTCTATTGGAGATACAGGGTAAAAAAGACAGTGTCTCTCTCCATATCATTTACATCTTAGTGGTAGTGACAGACAACAAATAAGTAAACAAACCAACCAAATAAATACATGCCTTGAAAAAAGTAAAGCAAGGTAAACAGATAGGAGTGAGGAGTGCACTATTCTGCACAGAGTGGAGTCCGGGAGACTTTTCCAAAGAGGTGACTGGCAGAAATTGAATGAAGGGAGAGTAAACCATGGTTGAGCCTGGGAAAGAGCCTTCTGTAGAAGGAATCATTAGTGCAAAGACACTGGGACAGGGACCAGTTTGATGTGTTGGAGAACACCAAGGAGGTCTGGGACTGGAGCAGACTGAGCGATGGGGACAACAATGGGACATAAGGTCAGAGAAGTGGACAGTGGCCAGCACAGGGACTGCAGACTTTAGCTTCTGTTCTGAGCATCCTGAGGTGTCTTTGGAGGCCTTGGAACAGGGGAGTGATGTGGTTGAGATGTACACTGGAAGATTATGGAGAAGCTGATGAATGATGATGGCTCAGCTCAGGTTAAAGGTTGCACCCAGACACATGGTAGATGACAGCTGCACTCATGGGCGGTGCCTGAAGTAAAAACCTTTGAGGGCTACATGTTTCGACAGGGTGAGGCTGGGCCTGAGAGCTCACTACCTCTCTACCAATTAGTCTTAAGCCCCAAAAAAGGAAATGTTGCTGTTTAAATAGCAGGGTTGGGACCCATGAGTCATAGAACCCTTAATCAACCAGACCAGCACTGGTAGGCTCTGGGAAGCTGCTGGAGCAGGGTCTCCAGCCCCCAGCTGTGGTGTTTGGCTGTCTGCTCGGGCCTCTGTTGGGACCTCCAGATATGCTCAGAAGAAGCAGGCTCAGATACAGACCTGGCCTTTAGGGGCCTGGCTTTATTTTTTGCTCACTGTTTACTGTCTGGTCAGATTCCTTCCCAGGCCTTTCATTTTGCAAAATGCAGGCCACCTAACGGGGGAGCAGAGGGGAGAAGGGAACGCCATGGACTTAGAGTTCATCAGCCTCTAGGATGCAACCCTTGCCTTGCCACTTAACAAGCTTTTGGAAAAGCTATTGAACCTTCTAGAACTGTGCTGTCCAATATAGTAGACAGTAGACACTAGTTGCATGTGTCTATTTACATTTAAAATGAAGTGAAATTTTTAAAAAAATCAGTTCCTCAGTCCCACTCAGCACATTTCAAGCACTCAGTAGCCACGTGGGACCAGAGAGTGCAGATAAAGAACATTTTCATCACGGCAGAAAGTTCTAGTGGACAGGTTCACTTCTTTAAAAAAGGAAGTAACCCATGAGAAATGAACAAGTTAACACACAGAAAGCACAGGATACTTCGCCTGTCTTATTATAGGAGCTCCACACATGGATAATCATCATGATTTATTATATGCATCTCTGTTCTGGCTCTGCTACTGGCTAGCTGTGGGGTCAGTCATTTAACCTCTCTGAGCCTCAGTTTTCTGATCTGTAAAATGGGAATAATAAGAAATGCTGCATGTATTCCTCATAGCATAACATGACTTTATTTTTTTCTCAGTTCTCTCTGGACCTATGAGAACTTCTTTATCGACTCTCAGCTGACTCATCTAGACACGGCTTTGGAATCTCCAGTCCTGCTATACTTAGCAGGAAGCATGACTTACACTGTGGCTCAGTAAGGGATTCGGGAGATTTTAACCATTTTGAAGTCTTAACATGGTTGGTGGTATGAAGTTCTAATGAAACAAATGGGCAAGTTTGATCAAGAACAATAATCATTTTGACTCAAGTCAGATGCTGACCTGCTCTGACGCCCTGAAAGCAGCCGTGCCTTGGTCCCTGGCTCCCTCCCTGAATTTTCCTTCTGTGCGTGCAGCCCTGGGGGAGCTCCTGGTATCTGGGCCTACAATCAGTCTTCCTCTTTCCACTTTGGGATTTTGTTGTTGTTTAACATTTATTAACTGCAAGCATTTGGTGGGTGGAAGTTGGGACTTGCCTGGGGCTGGAAGGAAGTTATTTTCTAGGCCAGGATAAGGTGTGGTTTAAGAATTGAAGCTGGAATCCCCTTCACCTGCTTAATGCATTTCAGGGGAGATTTGTTTTCAACGCCCAAATTACCTGCTAGGATTTCTAGACCGAGATCCTATCTCCCCTGGCTGTTTTCTTTCATTTCCGATAAGAAAGACAAAGAAAAAAGAGTGAGAGGCTGAAGAACAACATTCTTGCACTCTTTTAAATGAAATTGCATGCAGTGAGTGGCTTCCTTTACTGTCTCCTATAAAGCAGGTGGTAGAAGGACCCTTACAAGCCATCAGAACTCCATTCCCGGGGAAGTAGGGGAGCAAATGCAATGGGTTTAACAGAAAACTCAGAGACTACATGTGTCTAATGAACTTTCTAAATCTCTCCACCCTCCAAACTGCTTCACCTGCAACTTTCTCTTCTCAAGTGATAGGCAACTCCAACCTTCAAACCATTCAGGCCAAAAACCTGAATGGAATCATCCTTGACCCGACTTTCTCTCACAGCCCACTTCCCAGGGGCTGGGGATCCTACTGGCTCCACTTTCACAATCGATCCAAAATCAAACCAATTCTCACCACCCTTACTGCCAGCATCCTGGTCCAGGCCACCACCATCTCTTCCCTGGTCAGCCTCCTACAGTCTCCCTTGGTCCACTTTCCACTAACTGGTCTTCCTATTTCCAGTTGTCCTAGACAGCATATACCCAACAGAACAGCCAGATCAGAGCACATCCGCCTCTGCCTCAGACCCCCAGATGCCTTCAAAATGACCCCATCTCATTCAGAGTAAAAAGCCAAAGTCCTTACAGTGTCCACCGAGGCCCTAAAGGAACTGGCCCCTGTTAATGCTGACCGTCTCTCGCTCTCTAGTCCCCCTCACTCATTCCCCTTCAGTTGCACTGGCCTCCTTGCTTTCTTCAAGCACAAGAGACATGTCTACATCAGGGCCTTTGTTTCAGCTGTTCCTGCACCTCTTCAACTCTTCACTGAAATTTCACCTTCTCACCAAGCTCACTGTAGCCAATCTCACCACCACCCTCGTTAATCTCACAAGCTCTCAGAATCCTCTTGTACTCCCACTGCTTCTACCTTTTTTCCCCATAGCACTTACCATTTTCTGACATACTACATAATTTGCGTGTTGGTATTGTTTATTGTTTCTCTCTCGTCTCACTTCTAGTATTTTAAGCTCCGTGAAGGCAAGGACCCTGGTCTGTTGAGTTCACTGCTCTCTCTCCAGCGCCTGCAGGCCCTGGACTCAGAGCTGCTCTTCTTTGCCCACCAGTGACCAACGTTTGTCTGCCGGTGATCCCCTCTTGGAGATATGGGCTGTTCTGGAGCCTGATCTGAAAATGGCTAGACTTGAAGTGACCCCAAGCATTGTCAGGCAAAAAACAACAACAATAAGCCAAGGTTTTGGGAAGGTTAAATTCAAAAGGGAGCCCAAATAAATTCAAGTTCAGAAGAAACAGCTCGAAGGAACTCCCCCCAAACTCACGGAGGGTAAGTGTGCCAGAAGTTGCTAAACTATAAGCAACAAGACAAAAAAGAAGGGGAAGGATGAGGAGGGGGAAAGACACTTTTAAGATCTCGATCAATTCCTTTAGGTTAGCAGCTCTCAATTTTCTGGGTTTAAGGATCCTTTTATACTCTTAAATTTTGCTGCAGACCCCATAAAGCCTTTTTTATGTGGGCTGTATCTATTGATAAATTCTGGAGTTACTGGCTTCTAGGATATCCCCCAATGACCCTGTCTTCTGGCATTCATGCCCCACTGTGTATTCTCCTTCTATTGAGTCAGGGCTGGTCTACGTGACCAGTAGAAAATGGCAGAAGTGAGGGGTGTGATTTCAGAGGCTTGGTCATGAAAGGGACTCTGGGTTCTGTTCTATTGTTCGCACTGGAGAAAACCAGTGGCCATGTTTTTAGTACACTGGGAGAGACCTACATGGAGAGACCTACTGAGGTCCCCTCTCAACAGCCAGAAACAAGAGACCAGGCTTGTGAATGAGCCACCTCGAAAGCAGATCCTCCAGCCCCAGTCAAGCCATCAGATGACTACAACCTCATGAGAGACCCTGAGCCAGAACTACCCAGCCAAGTCACTCTTGAATTCCTCATCCACAGCAACTGCGAGGGGTTGATGATGATGATTGTTACTTTAAATCACTAGGGCTTGAAGTGTTTTGCTATTTGGTGATAGATAATTAAATCATTTACCATCTATAATAATAAAAGGGTAATATGCTAATTAGACCGGACAGCCAAACGACCTTCCGGATGTCCTTCTGGACGACCTTCTGGATGAAGCCGGGGCTGCGAAGGCCGAGACCCTTGCATGAATTTCATGCATCAGGCCTCTAATATTAAACACACACACACACACACACACACACACACAAATATGTAATGTTTTGATTTTAATATTCAATATTAACAAATATTAATAACTATAAATAAATATTGAAGATGTACTTGCCAATTCATTTATTTATTTACATGAATACATTTATATTTATTAATTTAATCATAAATTTAATGATTCTTTAAAAATAACAATCTTATTATAAAAATGACTGTGTCTTCCTAAACACAACAGAACAAAATTTAGTAAGAAGAGTGGCAGCATTTTACATTTTTCCAAATCTCTTTAGTGTCTGGTTTAATAGAAGACAGCTGGATTCTCATATCTGCTTCTGCATTCAATCAGCTGTGATAATGTTGTTTTGGTTGAAGCATGTGAAGGAAACCCAGCCTTGCATAGATATACAGCTGGAAAGGCAGGACTATTTTAACAGCCTTTTCAGATAATTGTGGATATTCTTCTTTGACACTGTACCAAAACTCCACAAGCAGTTTATCACAGGTCGCTTGCAACCTGAAATCTGAAACTATATCAATGAACTTTTTGTACTCGGCTACATGAAACTCCATTTGGTCTGCCTTGCACTTTGAATGGATCTTTTGCTCAGGCATGGTTTCATAATACTATGCATGGGTCATTTGGAAAATATTGCTTCACTAAATTATGCAGATCTTTCTAATTTGATATACTCGTTCATGCTGAAAACTAGAAATTTCCATTTGTTGCTATCGCCATTGATCTCATAGGAAACTTTCGTAAGTATTAGGAAGGTGTTACGCTCACTGTGGCAGAGACAAGCTTTCAAAAATTCTACTTTGTGCTTGAAAGCTTTTATTTTGGCAACAAATACTGTCAATTATCTGTCTTGAAGTGACGAATGCAGTTTGTTCACTTCAGAGAAAATGTCTGTGGAATAATCAAGGCTGAATGACCATGGTTGTTTGGTCCTTTCCAGTGACCCCGGGTTCCGGGAAAGTGGCTGGTTCAGCCCACAGTACAGACACGCCTTAGAGTCTTTCTTCCCAACATCGTTGTACTTTGGGCTACACGGGAGTGCTGTGTGCTCACCTTCAGATTCACCACATAAAGTAGTCAAAAGATGTATTTTGGACAAGATTTCATAAAATTAATCATTTTTTCTGCTTCATCTAGGGATCTTCCTAAGTGAAACTGGTCTCTCTCTCTCTCTCTCTCTCTCTCTCTCTCTCTCTCTCTCTCTCCTGCACCCTC
Source organism: Myotis lucifugus (assembly GCF_000147115.1). Lineage (NCBI taxonomy): Eukaryota > Metazoa > Chordata > Mammalia > Chiroptera > Vespertilionidae > Myotis > Myotis lucifugus. The sequence continues at coordinate 2,829,654 of NW_005871133.1, forward strand.
GTGGCAGTGAAGAATGTCCTGACTGCCAGTAGTGGTCTGGCGCCAGCAGTTTTCCCCATATGTCAACACAGTGTAGAAGGCAAATCACATCTTGGTACTATTATGAAAATAGTTTTGACTTTGCACATATCCCGACAGGGTCTCAGGGACCTCGGGGCCATCGAGCTCGTTTTGAGGACCATCGCTTTAGGGAAATGGGCGCTGTTCATCACTTGTAGCATTTCTAGGTGAATGTGCTGCCTGCTGAGACGGGTCAGGTCTTTGTGTAAAATGGTAACGGCCACCGTTGGTTACATAAGCTGGAAACCATTTCATGAGACGTCAGCTTAGTCTGGTGGATGGACTGGATATGAGACAGGTTCTTTATTTACCTGAGGTTGGGGCTTTCTTATGCTTTTGTCTGCCCCTCTTGTAAAAGGTGCTTGCACAGTGATGGGAAGCTGGGCTCTGACTGATGCCTCAGCCTATCCATGTTGAATAATTAAGGAAGCTCACGCCAGCACCCCTTCCTTTGTAAGCCTTGTCTTCTCTTCCTTTCATCCAATGAGCAGTGAAAAGCCGTCCTTCAGAGTAACTGGGCCATTCCGGCTCCCAGCTCAGAATGGCAGAGATCTCGCTCACATGGGCAGTGCCCACAATACGGGCGAGAGAAGCCGCAGGCCCAAGGCTGCATGCGTTCAGATGGTTGTGGCACCTAGAGGACTTGGTTGCTGTGCAGGAGTAAGGATCGCCTCTCCTGGGGTCCCCTGCACTCCTATACAGTGGACTTCCAGCCTGAACGCAAGGGCAGCGGTCGTTTTTCCTCCTTGTTCAGTTTACTTACATGCCCTTGTCGCTGGAGAAACGCAGAGTGGGTTTGAACCCTGCACCTGACTGGCCACAGCTACTCGGTGAGTGACTGGGTAGCTGCTGTGTCTGCGATCACAGGCCACATCTGCAGGCGGGGAAACAACAAATGCTTGTGTCCCCAGCCCTGGGAACTGGAGACCTTTCCACATCTGTTCCCTAGTCGGGGGGCCGGAGGAATTCACCAAAACCCTCCAACATGGGCCGGAGCAGGGCACAAAGGGGAAGCCTTAAGCCGCTGGTGACCCCGGGTCATATGACTGCCCCGTGGTCCTCCCCCGTCCCTTTCATCCCCTCAGGTCCCCAACACCCAGCCTTTTCATCATTCTCCAGGTCAGCAGGAGCAGGTCTATGCGAGTCACCAGAAAGCTTATCAAATGAAGGCAGAAGCAGGTGTGTGAAAACGTCCTCTCTGCCGAAAGCGGGTTGAAGAAGGTTGTCAGTGTGGCTGAGGCCACCATCCCCCACTAACTGCATTTTCTTTCCTGGAGCTGTCTCTCCCTTTCCTCTTTATTTCTGGTTTGAAACCCCTAGAGGTCTCCGGGAACTAGTCACCAAAATGAACCGTTCAAAGAGCTAAGGATTTAGGGGGGATGTGACATCATGGGCTGAACAGTGGCCCCTTTCGTGCGGAGCCCAGGGACCACCCTTCAGAGCACCCGCTGGTGTGCTGGACCCGGTCCCATGAGCTTGTAAGGACTGAGTGCACACACCGTTTCCCAGCTGCAGAATGGTGGTCACGCGGTAGCTTGAATTGACTATGGTGGGAAATCAGCAGGCTGCAGACCAGGCTTTCCCCCTCCGGCACCAGTTATTAAACATTTACCAGCACGCCAGTGCCTCCACTAGAGATTGCTGCTCCTAGGCTGATTCTCTGACTAATTATATCAGCATTTCCTATGGAAAAGAGAAGTCGGGGGTGCAGGATATTGTAATTACAATGCAGATTTCTGGCCCTGGCTGGGTGGCTTAGCTGAGTTGAGCATCGACCCGTAGTACACCAAAAGGTTGTGGGTTTGATTCCTGGTCAGGGCACACACCTAGGTTGCAGGTTCAATCCCTGGTCAGGATGCGTACGTGAGGCAATGGACCAACGTTTCTATCTCACATTGATGTCTCTCTCTCTCTCTCTCTCTCTCTCTCTCTCTCTTCCTCTCTCTCTCTAAAAATCAACTTAAAAATATATCCTTAGGTGAGGGGGGAAATGCAGATTTTCTGGCCAACCTGAAGTAACTGAATCAGATTCTCTGGATGGGGGAGTCTGGGGAAATGCACTTTTAGCCAGTTGAGACAGTTATTAATAAATTCAATAACGTTTGAGACTTCAGGCTTAGGGAGTGGGAGAGAAGAGTGGGTGTACATCTGGCTCTTGGCATCTGGAAGGAACAGCTGGCTTCAGTCCCAGTTGGCCTGAGAATGGACAGCTGTTTTCCCTCGAGATATAAACTTCATGACAAGAAAAGGAGGTGGGAACTCTGGGGTCCCAGCCACCCACTGACAACATGATTGGTTCTGCCTTGGATCTCAGTTTGTCTCCACTTTCCAACCTTGAGATTTGGATTCAAGACAATACGGGCGAGTGCCCAGACATACGCATCAACATGAAGAAAGTCCCTGTCGTTTGTACTGTCGATGGGCCCGTGGAGCCAGGGAGGGCCCTCGGTCAGTTTTCCACGTTAGCTTGCTCAGGACAGCATTCTCCTTTCCGATTTGTGCAGGCATTAGCAAGAGCTTTCACAATCAGATATGGTTTGTAAAGCAAGGACTTTGTTTACCCTAGCCCACTGAGCCTGGAAGCAGGAAGAACAAGAGGAGAAAAGGAGAAATGAGAAATCTTTCTTTTCTCAGATGTGAAACAGAAAGTTTGTTGAGGGCCCCACTCTGCTTTTGACTTGTTTTGCATCTACTTGAGGAAGTGGTTCAGATTAATTTTCCTGAGAACTTGACTGTGTTTCATAACAGTCCTGAGAGGCGGTCCTGACAGTGATGAGAATACAAAGACCAGGACATGTACCTGATGGGAAACAGATTCTTTATGAAAACAGAGCTAGTAAATGGGGGGGGGGGTCTGGGATGTGGACCCCAATTCTTATGACTGAAAAAAACCAAGGCACTTTCCTCCCCCAAAATACAACGACGCAGTATTTTTTCTGCACGTGGTTGAAGCCCAGGAGGAGTCCTTTGTAGGCATCTGGGAGAGTGGACATTGGACAGATGAGCTCAAAGTGCTGTGAATTCCTAAACCTCCAGAGCTCCTCCATATCCTGACACAAATTCAGAAACATAATCCAAATCTTGTAAAACTTACAAGATTACAAAAGATTGAGTTACAAACTGTTAGATTATTGACTATTAGATTATCCACTGGGATGGATGATTGAGAGTTGATCATTGTCTGTGAATATAAATTGGAAACTCCCCGTATCAGACATTTAGGCTTGCAGCAGATCCTCAGGTTCAACAGCCTACTATGCTTAAGGTGATGGCCTTGGGAGGGAAGACATTTTGAGGTGGGGTCTGTGACTCTACCCCTCCCACCTCCCTTATACTGTTCCTGCAGCAGCCTTTCTTCCTCCACTGCTGAATCCAGAGAGTCTTGAAGACCCCAGCACTTTAGGAGTGGCTCCCTTGGCCCCCATGGCCACGCCCTGCTGAGTGTGTCAGCTAACACAGCGGACACCTAGTGAGCACTTGCTCTGTGCGGGTGCGTGCCAAGCACTTTCCGGGCTGACCTCATTTAGATGTCACAGCAGCAATCCTCTGAGGTTGAGCCGGTCACAGTGCTTGATGTACAGGTGGAAGCCCTGGAGGAGTAGCGATGTGCGTCAGCTGCCTGTGGACATAGCTAGTAGGGTATTTGAAACGTGCTTCCCGTCCAAGCTCAGGGTGGTGGATGTGAGCCTGGGACTGTTTGAGTTGGGTTTGCTGTCCCGAGAGCACAGAAGTGAATCCTCAATCTGGTTCTCTAGCTTAATTGGGCCCCGTTCTGAGGTTTCACAGGGGTCCCCCCAGGCCAAGCCTATAGTGGGGTGTCAGCTTCTGTCTCTTGAGAGAGAAGTACCCCGCCAAAAACCACACACCTCCTGAGTCTTCTAGGATGAGGTCAAGGACACAGGTGTTTCAGGCAGATTGCTCGGGCAGAGCCTGACATGACTGCAGAAGAACAGGGAAGCCGCCTTCCCACCCTGAGATGTCCAGATTCTCTCTCTGGAACAGGAGTTTCCCTACTCCTTCCTCTCCTGGCACAGAGGCCCAGCTACCCTTGATAAAACAACAAGAGCCATCTGATGTGAAGCATGTACCGGCTTGTGTGTGCAAGACCATAATTACCTCCGATTCCAGTTAGGAAGCTGAAACCTGCTTTTTTCATGCCTCAAACAATTATGGAAGCGCCTTTTGAAGCTCAGGATAGAATAGAAAAGCAAAACAAACCAGAGCCCATGAGAGCCTGGGGTGTGAGGCTGGCTTAGTTTCGTGCAGCGGGACTCCGGAGGAACTGTGAGGGAGGGTCAGGGGTCACCCCAAACCTCCAGCTGCCGAGGCCTTTGGCCAAGCCAAAAGAACCATTATTTTGTATTCAAAATCAAGACCCTTCTCCCTGGCTGGGAACTGTGTGCAGCAACAGCCTCTGCATCAGCTGTGAGGACGACTCCCTGATTAGATAAGCCTGGAATGCATTTGATGTTCAGCAAAACAGTTCTGACAGCTTTCCTTACATGCCTTAGAATGTTTCCCCCTCCGCTGCAACTTGGTGAGGTACACTGAATCCCCAGGGACTCGTCTGCTTCGGGTGCGTACCTCAGGTATTTATGTGGCCTGCGTGCCATTGGGAGGTATGGTTCTCTGGCCCTCAAGCTCTTCTGGCCCCGGCGGTGGAATCTGGCCATCCTGAAGCAGGCTGCTGACTGCTGCTATGAGAGCGGAAAATAGAGCACTGGGCATGAGGTCAGAGGTCGCTAAGCAGCCCTGGAGTGGGCGTGGAGCCTGAGGACTCAGCTTCTTTACGGGACCCACGGGCTGTTCCGCAGTGTTCAACCCTGTACCGCAAAGCACAGAGATGGGGCGGAGCTGGGCATGGAGATTTGAAGCCAGGCGAGAATGGTCTGGGCCAAGATTGGTTCATGAGAAGGATTGCCCGATGGCCTTTTGAATTAATAGGCTCGTGTTACTATTAGGGCAATGTGACACTGCCCTAAGAGGCACCCTTTTGAGTGTGGAGTAAGGTAAACTGTGAGCACGATGAGCCCCAAGAGAGCTCACGGTGCTGTCTCTGCCCCTTCCCCAAGCTGAGAGATGTCCTTGGCCCTGACATGAGTATCAGCTCTCCATCTGCCTGTCATTCACCCACGTGACAGTGGGCCTTGATGTGCCCTTTCGACTCTAAGAAATGGCCTTTATGGGACTAGGACGCCTGTAGACCAAAACAAAAAGGGACTTTGCTTAAGAGTGTGTCTGCTGTGTCGAGATGGGGTGAGTATCACTGTTCTAGAGACATCAACATGGCCAGTTCTGTGACTGTAAGAGAATAAGTGCATGTCTTATTGGATCTTTTGATCATTATAACAGCCAAGATGTATCATACCTTTACCAAGTACTCTGGATTGTTCCAAGGGCTTCGGGTGGTTTACTTGCTTACTCCTCACTCCAGCCCTGTGAGGCAGGTGCTATCATCACCCTCACATCGCAGAGGAGGAAACTGAGATGTGGAGCAGTCGGGCAGCCTGCCCATCACACATGGACTCAGTGCTGCAGGTGATAGACCAATGGAACAGGTAATTATCATGACCCCAGAGTGGCTTAGAAGCAGCAAATATTAAAAAATAATAATAATAACAAGATGCTTACATTTTAAAAATCCACCGTTTACAGGTTGGTCAGACTAAAGTATATGGATAGGGCAAATCCTGAGTGGGTAACCCCACAGAGTGCTGCAACTAGAGTCCTCACTCCTGCCCACTCCTGAAGGAGCTATTTCCAGACCAAGAAATATAAGCACATTGTAAGCGTTACACCTGCTCTCCTAGAGGTAGACAGGCTAAACATGCCCACAGGCTTGTGCTAGTTTGAAATACAGTGTGCCTAACAGATCCAAAATGCATGATTAAGAAATGTCCTGGATACATGCTTCTGAGGTTTTTAGGGCTGAATTAATAGTGGAGAGTGTTCATGTTCTATAAACTGTCTCTGGTGGCCATTGCTCAGGAGGCTTCCCGGCTGCCGGTGTCATTGACTGGACCCCTTGGCATGGTTCTTTCTTAAGGTTCTGATGGGGCACAGAAGCACTGAAGCTCTAGACCTCTAGGCGTTTGACTTTTCTCAAGAAGGTGGTTGCATCTGTAGCTCTTTAAACACCGTGTATGTGATCTCCCAACCTTTTCTCTGAAGAGGTCCCCAATCAAACTTCTCCAGCAGGCTGCTTAGCAGGCCCTCAACTGGGGCTTCTCAGCTTTCCCATTTGGGTTAGGCTGTAGTAGGCAGAACATTGGCCTCCCAAAGGTGCCCATGTCCTAATCCCTGGAACCCGAGAATGTTATTATGTGATGGGAGGATTAAAGTAGCAGATGGAATTAAGGTTGCTAATCAGTTGACTTTAAAATAGGAATATTATCTGGATTCTGCAGGTGAGCCCAGTGTAATCACAGTGTCCTTAACTGTGGAAGAGGGAGGCAGAAAAGGCAGTGCCAGAGTGATGCAATGCGAGAAAGACTTTATGGGCCATTGCTGCCTTGGAAGATGGAAGGGAACCATGAGCCAAGACATGTGGGCATCCTCTAGAACAGCGGTCGCCAACCGGTGGTCCATGGGGTCCGAAAGGTTGGCAACCGCTGGTTTAAGGAAACCTTTGGAGCAGCGGTCACCACTTTGGAGCAGTGGTCTGTGAGGTCTGAAGGGTTGATGACCGCTGCTCTAGAAGCTAGAAAAGGCAAGGAAATGAATTTTTCATTAGAGACTCTAGAAAGGAACACAGCCCTTCCAATATCTTGATTTTAGCCCGGTGAGATTGGTGTCAGACTTTGGACCACCCAAGCTACCAGTAAATTTGCATTGCGTTAAGCCACTGCATTTGGGGCAGTTTGTTACAGCAGCAATAGAAAACTAACCCAGGGCACGCTTGGCAGCTGCAACACACAAGACAACAACCTCCTCCGCGTCCCATGACTGGGTTGAAACCATGATGGCTACCTCAGCATTTTCCCAATGACTGAAACTCTCACCACCCTCCTAGCCAAGCACCATCTACATGTGTGCACTCCAGCCATCACGGTTTTTCCTGGATGGTTCCTCTTCTTGACTAGGGATGCTCCACTCTGGGCAGTGTTGTCCGGATCTCCCCAGGGTAGTCCAGACACCCTATGGTATTACAGCAAGCTGCTCTTTATTCCCATCCAAAATGCCAGACACTTCTGGCCAGCACAAAGTTTGGGGAGTTTTTCTCCCCTCCAATAGCCATCTACAACTTCTCTGAGCTCTGGAATTAGCATGACAGAACCTAGACAGGCTAGGTGTGGGAGGACAGCCTTGTTTGACAAGCTATCTTGGGAAATTTGAGATTTTCTCCAGTCTCCCGCCATTCCTCTCACATGAACATCCAAGTCAAACTTTTGAGCTGGGTTGAGAAGCTAGAATTCCCAGGATTCTGGCTCAGCCTCTTGCTTGCTCTGTGACATTGGCCAGGTTACTTAAAGTCATTGTGCTTCAGTTTTCTCATCTGTAAAATGGGAGAAGTACAGGAGTTAATACATGTAATGTGCTTAGAGAACTGTCTGCCACACATTTAGTGATAATTAAGTGGTCTTTGTTGTCACTACTGATGAAGTTCTGGTTGTTTTTATTATAAAACTAGAGTCCCGATGCACAAAATTCATGCAAGGGGCTTGGCCCTTGCAACTGCGGCGACTTGCCTCGACACTCACAGCCCCTTCGTCCAGAAAGTTGTCAGGAAGGACATCCAGTATAATTAGCATATTATGCTTTTATTATTATAGATGGGTCCTGAACCTCAGGGGCAAGTCATTTGGCACATCAAGAAAACCTGCTTCATGTTTTGCCATGTATTATACTTCTGACAACAGAGGTGAATTACTACCTCACAGAGTATTGAAGCTCAGGTGTGTAACATCCTCTTTTAGAACTTTTTCCCCACAAACAAGTCCTTCAGGAAGCAGGCTCTGGTTTTTCTCAGGGCCAGATGAGTGACAGGAAAGACAAAGCCCTGTGTTTAGAGTTATGCAAGTGTAGTTCAGAGAGGGCCTCTCAGTTGCTGATTCACAATCCCTGGCACCCCAGCCTGATTCATCCAGACTGCTCAGAGCTCTCTGCTCTGAGAATTTCAGCCCACTGTGTGGCCAACCAGGAGCCCTGACATTTAGGCCTTTTGGTTTTTTGAGACTCAGCTCATAGGTCCCCAAAAGTGATGACAGCAAGGGGAAGCACCCCGGGCCCAGAACACTGCTGTGCTGACCAGAGATCACTCCCAATAGGCTGCTGCTTCTGGGTGTGGCAGCCAGCCTGCCCTGACACCATGTGTCCTGGGTGTGCACGGAGGGAGCAGGCGCTTCATGGCTACTTGGGGGCTGCTGCAAGACACTTTGGTCTGTGACTGGCTCAAGCAGTTTCTGGCCAGATAAGAAGGCTCAAGTGAAAAGAAAATGATATCTGTGCAAAGCTCCAGTTATAAACGACAGTAATAATAACAACAAACAAAAATCCTTCATGCTCTGTAGTGTCATTGAGACTGAAAACAACAGAACTGGGATTCTTGACTTTCTCTTACCTTTATCCCCATAAAAGAGGTTTGAGGTACAATATTTTATCAAAGTAAATACCATCACAATAGCTTTCAGAGCCAACCGGGAAGCCTAGAAAATATAGCTTCTTAGCCTCTAGCACGAAGGGGGAGGAGAGAAAAGAAGAGAGTAGAGAAAGAACGAGCTCCTTCTGCTTTCTGTGTTAACCGTTTGGGGTCCTGAGCCCACTGAGCCAGTATCAGGCCCAGACATCCCCATGCCCAGGAGTCCTGGGTGAACAGTGGGGTCAGGGACATGCCTGTGTCTCCGAGAAGCAGCACCTGGCAGGAGAAAGAGATGATGCTGCACAGTCAGACACACCCATATTTGTGGTTTTGCTCCTCCTTTCACGGTGCATGAACTAGACAAGTGACATAATCTCTCTGCAAATTGGAAAACTGTCTGTTACCTGTAGGTTTAGAATGACTGAAAATACTAATACAGTGTCTGGTACACATTAGGTGTTCAATAGGCGAGTAGGCGCTCTTCTTATTATCTATATATATAAAAGCCAAGCAACTGAAATGACCGGAATGACTGGAATGACCGGTTGCTATGACGTGCACTGTGGCGGCCAACTGGTCTGATCAGGGCCCCAATTGGACCCCCCAACCTCCCGCGGCCCCTCCCCATGGCCGGCCCCACCCCAATTGGTCCCCCTCAATTGGGGGTGGGGGTGGCTGGTCAACCGCCCATGACTTCTTTCCACCACCCCCCCCCACTGTCCCAGCCCTGATCAGCCCCCATTGGGGCGGGCTGGCCAGAACCCACCCATGCACGAATTTGTGCACCAGGCCTCTAGTTAAATATAACAACCACTTGGGCCAAAAACCACCAGATTTATAGTCACATAATTAGAAGGAAACTCAGCTAATATAAGTACGGATAGAAAAAAGTCTTGAAGAAGATGCATTAAAGTGTTAATAATGATTGTTTCTAGATGACAGGATTTTGAGGGTATTATTATTTTCTTCTTTATACTCTTTATTTTCCAAATTTTCAGTCATAAATGTTAGTTTTTATTATCTAAAATTTAAAAAAATATTGTTTAAAAAGTCATCAATCTCTGTTTCCTGGTTGCAGTCAGATTTGTACTAAGCCATCAAAACTAGAGTCATCCAACCTGTTGCTGAAGCCATGAGGATAGACTCTACCATCCACCTGTAAAGATTTTCCTCTTCTTCTGCACCATGCAATGCGAATGGAGCTTAAACCCTAAATGGTTTCCAGCCCATCATAACCTTATTAAACTATTTAAGAGAAAACTTTAACCATTGCAAATTATGTCACCCAATCTCTTTTTTGCCTTTAGCTGCCAGAAGCCTTGAACAAATTTAATGCTCAATTACGGTAATGATTAGCTCAAGTTTTTGGCATAATTATTTTCCTCCCCTTCTCTATGGTTTATATTTCTCTTTTTCTTATTCATCCAATTTATAATACATGTGTCTTTTGTTGTAAGTTATCCCAAGGATCCTTTGAAAGTTGGCTAAAAGTCATAAAGTATAAACAAAATAAATAAAATTTTACTTCTTGATCTCTTTTAAAAAGAGATCAAGTAAAATTTATGTTATTAAACATCTTGACCAGTAAGTACCAGGAAGGAAGCATGAAGGAAAAAGTCTAGTTCTTATATTTAGTGTGTGTGTGTGTGTGTGTGTGTGTGTGTGTGTGTGTGTGTTGGGGTGGGGGTGGGGAGATTCTGACTGCAAATATGGAGTTGTACCTTTTAAAATGATTGTTTAATAGTCATTCTAATACATACTATGAATATCTACTGGGTGCTAGGTATTGTTTCAAACTTTATCCCATCAATCTTATGAGGTATTATCATTTCTAATTGATGAATGAAAAAAAACTGAGGCTCAAAGAAATTAGATAACTTTCTGACAATCTCCCAGCTAGTAAGTGATGAGTCTGTGTTTGCCACTCTGGTCTGTCCAACTCTAAATAATTTCCAATCCTATTCTGTTCTAGAAAATACAGCTGATTTTCTTTTTCTAAGTGGATTATGTTGAAATGATTAATAGGGCTGAAATCACAACTGTATAAATTCCAAATCCAGGAGCAGGACAAGAGGCTCCCAAAGAATGACAGAGACTAAATTGCTCAAAGTATGGTAGATGACTGGAGTTAGGCTCACTGCTTGAAATGAAACACTGAGGTAGAACTTTCTCATTAGGAAAGGAAGTTGTAAAAGATGCTGATGACACTAGCTTGGACTACTTCTATGAAACTGTAGGCTTTAGGATGCAGGAAGAAATAATCACCCCAGCAGCCAGAAACCAGGATGCTTCCATTACTCAGGGAGAGATCACAATACTGTGGCTAGGCAGAATTTCAAACTATCACTTGGTTCTGAACCAGACACCTCTATAAAACCTCTAGGATAGAAAAGATGAGGAACAACAAAGAAAGAGAACCCCCTACTCAAGTTATCACCCAAGCAGAGATATACAACACTAAGAAAAGGAGTCAACAAAACTAACATTTATTAGATGAATTTTCTCCAAGAGAAATTAATAAAACAATCTGACGAAGACTTTAAATTAAATATGTTTAAATATTCAAAGAGGAATAACATCTATTTTAAAAAGGAAATTGTGAAATAAATCAGATATAAATTAAACAAGAATTATTAAATATGAATAAAAACCAAATAGAAATGTAAAATCTGTAGGTAAGATAAACTCTAGATAGGACATAGATGAAGAGGGGATTAGTGAGTTAGTATTGAAGAAGTCATCCAAGATGCAGCCAAAGTCAGAGTTAAGGGCGTAGAAGATAGTTGAGAAGCTCCAGTTTATGTCTAGTAGGAGTTCTGGAAGAAAGGCATTGAGGGGATGGTGAAGAAGCAACATTTGAAAAAGTGCACTTTGAATACTGAGCAGGATAAATAAAAATTAAATCCACATCTACATATTTTGTTGTGAAACTACAGAACCTCAAGGATAAAAGAAAAAGAGAGATAATATTGAAAGTTACCAGAAAGGAAAGAGGCTATTTATCGTCATGCAAATTGCATTGATAATAGATGTCTCAATAGCAATAGCATGTTTCAAAAGACAGTGGACTGGTATCGTCATAGATCTGAGAGAGAAACTGTTAATCTAGAATTTTATACCTAATTAAACTAGCATTTAAAGTTAGTTTAAACTAAGGGAATTTTTAGAGATTAAAAAAAAGAAGTCTTGGGTCTTCACTAAAAGTACCATTAAAGAGTATATTATAACAACAAGAAAATGAGTCTTGAATAAGGTATGCAAATCAAGAAACCACAGTGGGCACAAATAAATTGCTTAAAATCCACTTCAATTAATTATAAAAAAAAAATTTTAAAGTCTGGAATTTAAAATAAAGGTTAAATCAAAACAATCAAAACAATATGATGGGAGAGGGAGTATTCATTAGATAGTTTAAAATGTACTAAGACCCTGCCTGTTCAAGAAGAGGATAAGATACTGAAAATCTTTACACTTTGAAACATTTAGAGTTAAATGTGTATGGTAAAACTTTAGGGTAATCATGAACTAAAAAGAACTTCAATTTATAGCTTCCACACCAACAAAGAAGAAAACATAGACTATAAAACACCCTACAAATTTAAGAGAAGTCCAGAGAGAAGAAAAAATAAACAAAGCAGAAAGATAGATAGAAAACTCTAAATATAATGGAAGAAATAAGTCAAATATAATAGTAACCACAATAAGGGTAAGTGAATTAAATGTATGTACTAAGCTCTAGCCTGTTTTTCTCAGTGGATAGAGCCTCAGCCTGTGGACTGAAGGGTCCTGGGTTTGATTCCTGTCAAGCAAGCAAACAATCGATGTGTGTCTCTCACATCGATGTTTCTTTCTCTCTCTTCCTCTCTGTCTTTTCCACTCTCTCTAAAAATCAATGGAAAAATATCCTTGGGTAAGGATTAACAAAAATATCCTATCTAATAAAAGACAAAAAGGGTAATTGACCATACCTTCACTATGCTTCCCATTGGCTAATCAGGGTGATATGCAAATTAACTGCCAACCAAGATGGTGGCCGGCAGCCACACAGCTGAAGCAAGCAGGAGGCTTGCTTGCTCCAATGATGGAGGAAGCCAAGGTTTCCCGCCTGCCGCGGCCCAGCTCTGAGCTCCGTAAGCAACAAAGTTTCAATTATAGAAGCTAAACAAACCCCAGATACCTGCTTTCAGCAGGCCGTGGCCTCAGAGCTGGAGCGAGTAGGAGCCAGCTCTCAGCTCCAGTGATGGCAACAAAGTTTCAATTATAGAAGGTAAACAAACTCCAGAATAAAAAAAAAAAGAAAGAAAGAAAGAAAGGAGAGGCTGGGAGCTTCAGTCGCCGGCCAGCCTGAAAACGGCCCTCAGCCCCTCACCCAGACTGGTCCCTGAAGGGGGTGTGACCAGCTGCAAACAGCCATCAGCCCCTCACCCAGGCTGGCCAGGCACCCCAGCGGGACCTCCACCCTGATCCAGGACACCCTTCAGGGCAAACCAGCCGGCCCCCACCCGTGCACCAGGCCTCTATCCTATATAGTAAAAGGGTAATATGCAAACTGACCCTAACAGCAGAAAGACTGGGAATGACTGGTCACTATGACACACGCTGACCACCAGGGGGTAGACGCTCAATGCAGGAGCTGCCCTCTGGTGGTCAGTGTGCTCCCACATGGGGGAGCTCTGTTCAGCCACAAGCCAGACTGATGGCTGCCAGTACAGCAGTGGTGGTGGGAGCCTCTCCTACCTCCTCAGCAGCACTAAGGATGTCCGACTGAAGCTTAGGTCTGCTCCCCGCTGGTAAGTGAACATCCCCCGAGGGCTGCCAGGCTGCCAGAGGGATGTCTGATTGCCAGCTTAGGCCCAATCCCCCGGGGAGCATGCCTAAGCCAGCAGGTGGTCATCCCCTGAGGGGTCCCAGACTGCGAGAGGGCACAGGCCGGGCTGAGGGAGCCCCCCCCTCCCCCTCAAGTGCACAAATTTTTGTGCACCGGGCCTCTAATATATATATACATATGTAAATGTATAAATATATATATATATTTATATATTTATATTTATATTTATATTAAATATATATTAAAATCAGAGATTATCAGATTAGAATTTTTACATATATAGCTATAGGCTATTTTTCAAAGACACACCTAAGTCGAACCACACTGGAAGTAAGAAATAAAGAGATGGCAAAACCAGGAAATACTAACCAAAAGAAAGATGATGTCAGAGTACCAATAGCTGATATAAATAGTAATCTTGGAGCAATTCGGGTGAACTTTCCAGGGAAGCAATGTAGGATTTCTGGGTAATATTGAGTACTCATTTGAGAACTGCAACAGTCATGAATTTGAAGTGTGATCAGTTGACTCAGTCTATTATTTTCTCCATTAATATTTTACTACCTCAGGGCCATTGCAATAGTTGGGTTAAAAACTAGCTTGGGGTTGTACCAGGCAGGTTCGGCATAAGGAGAGAGGGATGAAGGAGTTGAGGCTATTTATTTGTAGGCCATGTTTATAAAAATGGACCATAGATTTGATGGTGGGTAAGAGAAAAATGAGGACATGTGAGAAGGTGATAAATAGAACAAAACAGAGTAAACAAACAAAAGTAAATGAGGAAACAGGTGAGATCAATTGATTAGAGGAGAAATACTAGAAAAAGTTAGCTGGAAAGATGAAACTGGTTGTTGGATCATATGACAATTGAAATCGAGACTTGAAAATTGGTGATGACATTTTAAAGTAGCTGAGGAAGGTGGGAGAACAGATCATTGGAAGTTAGGAGGTCAAGGAACTCAGAGACCATGGATGTTAAAGTCACCAAGAATGATGACAGAGCCCTAACTGGTTTGGCTCAGTGGATAGAGCATCGGCCTGTGGACTCAAGGGTCCCGGGTTTGATTCCGGTCAAGGGCATGTACCTTGGTTGCGGGCACATCCCCAGTGGGGAGTGTGCAGGAGGCAGCTGATCGACGTTTCTCTCATCGATGTTTCTAACTCTCTATCCCTCTCCCTTCCTCTCTGTAAAAAATCAATAAAATATATTTTAAAAAAAAGAATGATGACAGAAATAGGGGTGAAAGGGAGGAGGGTGAGCTGAGTGCTCCAGTGTTCCGTAAATGAGTGATGGCGAGGTTGATGACAGCAACAAAATGGGAGAAGGTTTATATAGTCTGAAGGACTGAGCACCCAAAGAGCTGTAGTTTGTAAGGGATAAGGAGGAGGAAGGGTATGGAAGTAGCAGTGGGAAGCAAGGAAGCCAACTTCCCTATCTTTAGGCGCTGGGATATGTGGACAGTGAGAGAAAAAGCTGACCCCACTGTTGAGTGCAATGGAGGAAACCACCTCCTCAGGGCCAAGTAGGTTTTAGTTAAGGAACCAAGATGTACTGAATGTTCAATGGAGATGAAGATTTAAAGAAGTTCCAGAAAGGTTGGTGGAGAAAGCAGACATTAGGTCAGATAATAACAATTGGGTCAGATATTAAGAATAGCACCAACAATTTTTATTGTCCCTCTCCCCCTAGCATATAAGCTCCCTGAGGATTGGGATCTTTGTCTATTTTGTTCATGGATATACCCCCAGATCTAGAACAGTAACTGGACCATTATAGATGCTCCGTAAGTATTCGTTGAATGAATAATGGTAGCTAATAATTATTGAGCATTAATGTGCCAGTGTACTGCTAAGTGCTTTATGTGTATTATTATTATTATCACCCCATTTTATAGATGAGGACATCTAAGCACAAAGAGGATAATTTGCCTAAGTGCATAGGGTTAGAAAGTAGTAAAGCTGAAGTTCAAACACACTCTAGTAGTAGTTTGGCTCTAGAGCCACTATAATCTTAACCTCCAAATCACCCCACCTCCCTGTGGGTGGTGGACATACAGAACAATATCAAGATGAGAGACCAGATGATGGTAAATGACCAAATAGCAACAAGGTTAAAAATTAAACAATAGCGCAGTTGGTGTGGTTCAGTGGTTTAGCATCGACCTATGAATCAGGAGTTCACGGTTGGATTCCCAGTCAGGGCACATGCCCAGGTTGCAGGCTCAATCCCTAGTAGGGGGCATGCAGGAGGCAGGAGATCAATGATTCTCTCATCAATGATATTTCTATCTCTCCCTCTCCCTCTTTGAAATCAATAAAAATATGTATTAACATTTTTTTAATTAAACAAATATTACTACTGATTTCAAAACTTACTCTAATAGGTAGTATAAGGCATTTGCTGTCTCTAATGTCATATACTTTTTCATCTCCCACTGTGACACAGGCACTCTCTGCTATCAGTTCCACGTGTTTTCATTTCCTTCCTCCACATCTTTACCCTCCCACTCCCATATCTCCCTTCTTCGTTATTTTTAGTTCCACCTGGCAAAACTTCAGCCTTTTCCACTAACTTTTTTCAAGGCAGTCAGGCGCATTGGAACCAAGTTTCTAAGCATGTGATATTGACACATCGATTTTACAGCAGGCCTTGGGATCACCAGGGTGACTCACTGTCATACTGATTCCAACTACATACTCATTCTGGGAGCGCCCTTTGAAGTGCTGAGATTCCACTGGCCATCTTACGAACAGCTCATCTTACTATGAAATGAAAAACGAACTGAACATTCCCACATGCCAGAAAACCGAGAAAGAAAACGAGTATGTAGAGGAAGCCTGGGACAGTGCCTCTGCATCATATCCCTCCGTGAGATATATTCTCCCCTGGGGTCAGATAAGCATGGAAGGTCTCGATAAGCATCTGGTAAACTGGACTGAAGGTCAGTACCCACAGTGCATTGGTGCTATTGTATCCGCCTAGGTTCTTCGGTTGCATGCAACAGAAACACTTCCGAGTAACAGAAGCCAAAGGGAGTTTTAAAAAAGGATAGAGAGGGCCTACAGGATCAAGGGAAGACTGGTCTCAGAAAGAGGCAAGAAGCAGTCAAGTTCCGAGAAGCAAGGAAATAAGCAGCACAACAAAAGTCACAAACGTCAAGTCAGGATACACCACTTGGCTGGGATGACGGCCCTAATGTTTCCATTCTCTCTGTCCCTCTGCTCAAAACTCACGTTCTGTCGAGGGAGCATCTGATTGACCTCCTTTGAGTCACAAATTTCCTGGTTAGCAGCTCTATCCATAGACTGTACCCCACAGGAAAGAGATTGTCCCCCAGAATGAAAACAGGGTGTTGTTAGGAAAGGGAAATGGAAGCGAGGCATTCTAACACAACAAACACCCACAATGCCCAACTCCTCCAGGGATATTTAAGAAGACACAAAACCTTATCTCCTCTCTGCTGTACTTTCAAGAGTCAGTCCTGGCTTGGTCTAAAGAGAAAGATATCTTTAGTGCCAGACTAGGCGTGCTTTGGCATAATTGTTAATATCGAACAATATTTGTTTGGAAGGAATGAAATGACTGTCATATAAATGCTTCCTGATAAACCAAGTGACCCTTTGTAAAATTTTGTCTCCCTCTGTGATTTGACGTTATTTTCCCTTAAGTCTTTAAAAATAACATTCTTGACTTGTTATTGATTTAGATCCTTATGGAAATTTTTAGGTTTTTTGTTTGTTTGTTTTCATTGAGAGGGAAGACTCTCAATGAAAAGTACTATAATTTCAGTTCTAGACTTAACCTGTATCTTGGGGTAAAATATATTTTAATGAAATACTATGAGTGAGACCTTCATATATATGTTTTTCCCCTTGATAAAATGTGTGTCTGTGGCGGTTATAATTTCCTAATCATCCTTTTCACCCTCTCTATTTAAAGTATTTTTTTACTGCATAATCTCATTTTATCTCTCAAATGAGTAGGTTAGAAAAGGTATTTTGGCCCCATTTGATCCGTGTAGAAACTGATTCATCAGAAAATTGTGACCTACCCAAGGTCACATAGCTAGTTACTCATAAAACCAGGCCAAGAATCAAGATGTATCACCACTAAATCCACCTTACAAGAAATGTTAAAGTAACATATATATACAGTTGTTAAAGGAACTTCTTTAAGCTAAAAAAAAAAAAGGCACTTGTTAGCACAAGAATGTATATGAAAGGATAAATCTCACTGGAAAGTAGTGAATGAATCACTTATAAAACTAGTATGAAGGTTAAAAGACAAAAGTAGTAAAATCAACTAGGATTACAATACTTATTTAAGGGATACACAGGATAAAAAGATGTAAAATGTGACATCAAAAATGAAATGTGTGAGGGATAGTAATAATATTGAGTTTTAAAATGGCATCAAATGTAAGTTGTTATCAACTTAAAATAGATTGTTATGGATATAAGTTGTTAAATGTAAGCCGCATGATAACTACAATGCGAAACCTATAGTAAATACACAAAAGGCAAAGAGAAAGGAATAAAAGCATACCACTAAAGAAAGATATTAAACTTGTGCTCAGAATAAAATTTTAAACTATTTTTTAAAAAAAGAATCAAGATGTCTTCACTTCTAGGCATTTGATTACTTAAGTCAGAGATCTCAAATTGATACCAGTACTACACTTAGATCGGGTGCGGGAGGGAAGGGGGTGTGGGGGAGGTCTTGGACCCCATACTTTAGAGGGCCTAATTTTGGTCCTTGTCTGACTCCATGAGCCAAAAAGAAGTGACCACCCAGAGCCTATGCTGCTCCTTCTTGACCACAGTCTGGGTCCCAGGAGTTTTCTGTCAAATGTCTCCAAGCCCAGTTGGGTCTGTCCTCCCAAGGGCAGACTGTACCCTTGATGTGAGCATCAGTAAGGCAGAGGGCAGCCAAGGGGTGGCCATTTGGGGTGTATGGGGAGAGCTGAGCTGGGACTTATGGGCTGGAGTGTCTACACGGGTGTCCAAAGCCCTGATGATGCAGGAGGGAGCTGGGGTGGGAAGAGAAGGTCTGGGCACCAGGAGTCAGCTTGCCCCCTGCTGCCCCATTTCTGTTAGGAACTCCCAGGTGCCCCAGAATTCACACCTGGCTTCCAGGTGGTTGAGAAGGCATACCTTTTCACTGTGGGCAGACAGAACCCATTGCCTTTAGCAGTTAGTGAGCTTGATTTGTACTTTTTCAATGTTTAGGCCTATGGCATGTGGGCTTCCGTTTGTGCTCTTGCCCCAGGTTCTGCAAATGTGTGGGGTGGGCGTGCAGTACCCAAACATACTTTGTTTGGCTAGCGTGCTGGGTGTTTTTTGTTTTTTTTAACATCTTGGAATAGTTTCCAACTTTAACAATGAGAAGATTTCATATAAAAATAGAGATTTCTGGCTTCTCTTTTGGACAAAACATAGAAAACCATGCCATTCAGGGCCCGCCTTCCTGGTATGGCAGGAAGGGCCTGGGCTGTGTAGTGACTGCCCGCTTTAGCTGGGACAGATGTTTTCTCATTGGCCACAGTTCCCACCTGTCTCCCTTCACTCATTTTGGTGACCTCTGTGGCCCCTGGGGGCATTTGCGTTTGTCACCCCCAATTTAAGTCCTTCATTAGGTGTCCTTTTGATATCAAGCCACCATGCTGACACTTCTAATACATTTTTTTTGCCTCTTCTCTCCAATTTCCTCCAAGAAAACCGTCCTCTTTTTTTTTTTAATGTTCACTAGCGGACTGTAATTCCCTAAATTTCAGTTTGGATAAGTGCCTATAATTTTGGCATGCTGGTCCCTAACTTCTGAATCTTGGGGAATCATTAAAACAACAGCTAGGAATTTCAAGAGAGCAGTCTCCCAGCGGAGCTCGCCCCCTTTCACCAGGCCCTGCGAACTGGAAACCAAATGGAACGGATTTTCTCACTTTGACCCCGGGGAGGGAAGGAGATTTTTGATAACTGACAAAGAGCTTTTGTTCAGGTTTGCGTCAAGAAAAATCAGCTTGTCCCCCTACGTGGCCCCTTGCTCTTCCAGGCTCATCTTCCCTCTCTGCCCCAGAAGAGCCCCTGCCCTTCCTCCCTTGTGCATGGGGGCCCCTGCCCTCCATGGCTTCAGGTCCCCAGCACTCTACGCACCCCATTCCACCCCGCCTCTCAGTCTGGAAAACAGCTTTGCAAGTTAACCTCCTGAGACATTCATTGGGTTTCCAGCGGGGTCCCCAGCCCCACAGGCTGCCAAAATAGGCTCTTTACACTCCATAGATGGGAGAGAAAAATCTGCTTGTTCGGTTGCAACTATCAAGCAAAGGACGTGCTGAGCTCAGATAGAAATAGCAGCAGGGTCAGGGCAGGGCAAGGCCCCAGCATTTCATGAGCTCAGCCAGCTAAGGGTGATTAAATGCACACAGTGGCCCATGAATGGGGCCATGGAGGGCAGCCACAGCGCAGCACAGAAAAATCATTCTTTGGCCGCTGTCAGCTAGCTGAATGGGACTTAATTATCGGGATAATGAGAACTGATTTTCATTGTTTTAATTTTGGGGAAGGGGTGAGAAAGGAGAGACTTTTTCCTCCTCATCTAGGTGAAAGGACGCTAAACTCTGGCCTCCAACAGGACCTCACATCCTCCAGGCTGCTGTGGGCTAAGCCACCCGCGTCTGCTCGTTTGCTTTTTTTCACAGATGCAGTAAGAAAGGGTGTTAGGCTTGTCTTCTGTGTCAGTGTTCCTTGTAGGCCCTGTAATACTGGCAGGAAGTGTCCTTGTGAGAGCACGTCTGTGCTGGCATCCGCCCCAGCAGCTGTACCGAAGTAACAGACTGAGAGAATCTAGACAGATCTGTCTGTTCTTAGCCCCCTTCCAGGGGCTTCCAGGTCACGAGTGAATCCCATCTTGTTCCTTTGTTTTGTTTTAATGCAAGATCAAGAGGAGCCAAAAACGCTGCTTAGTCAAACATAGGAGAATTCTGAGTTCCTTGTACTCGTTTTGAGTCTTAAGATCCTAGGGTTTCACTGCAGACCACACGACAACAGTGTGGGAGTTATCGGAACTCTTTAAAAGCTGGACAGTGGAGCTAAGTTTTGACCCCATGAGCCATGAAAGTCATTAGTCCCTCACCCCCTATTCAGCTTGATTCACTTGCCACCCTCCCAGGATCTTGCTCTTCAAATAGAAATGAAAGGGGTTTTTTAATTCTCCAGCTTGATCACTCATTGCTATATCTGACACTATTAACTGGATGGTCAAACAATAAGTATTTGTAAATTTGGGTTTAGCATGGTTTAGGTTCCATGGAAATACATAATGACACATCCCCCCAAAGAATCAGCTGGGTAGCCCCAAAACAATTAGAGAAGCACACGAGGGACCCCAGTGGAGTGTGAAACTCTAGCTGACCTGGAGAAGGAAGAGAGGCTGGGTTTAGCAGCAGTAAGGGAAGCTTTATGAAGCCGATGGAGTCTTACAAGTACTCCAGGGTTGAGTAGAATTCCAACCAGGAGCAAAGGATTAAATTGGATGGTGTGTTTGAGAGAAGGAAATGAACATTATTGGAACAGATTTTTCTCTCCCATAAAAGAATCCATATGAGCAATAAGAGTTAAGATTCACTTGCAGAGTAAGGCCAAATGATGCAGCATTGTGATAGCCAGAGCATGCTTTTCTTCCCAGCTCCATCTTTGGCCATAAAAAATAGTGGTTGTTGCTTTTGTTTTGTTTTTATTTTCATTCCTCCCCCTTTCCCCTCTCCCTCCCTCACCCCCCCCCCACCCCCCCACCCCTGCCCCCACGCCCAAGTGCTTCAAAGAGAAAGGCTGAGAGGATGAAGACAGGCCTCCTTCAGGGGACACAAGGACAGAAACTCACTTTCATGTTCCAGGGTTTCTAGGTTTAGGCTCAAGATCAGTGCTGGTTCTTCCTCAGGGACCAGCAGGCTATATCCCTCAGGAAATTCCACACATTCTTACCCTGCCCAGTTCAGTTTAGCTTCTTCTTTTCTTGAAGTATAGGTTAAGTTCTTCAAATCTGGCGATTGGGTTCTTTGTGGCAAGGAATAGATGGCTTAGGAGAAAGGGCTTTAATAGACTAATGGCCAACCAGGCCCCTTTCCAAGAAGAAAAACCATACTCCTTCCCAGAAGCCACATCCTAGACGCACAGTCTTGATAGAACGCGTCTGCCTGTCAAAATTAATTAATCATGCCTGTCAGCAGTGGGAACACTGGCTGAAACAGTGGCTACATCCCTCCCGATCAAAGAATCCTTTGCCTAGGAAACCCATGTAGGTCAGAGGGGCAAGTTGAGTCTGGATGGCATGCAGTTTTCTTAGGGAATGTTTTCTCATCCCTGAAACCTGCTCTGTGCTTTCATGTCACCCAACTGACTTTGCTCATGGCAAAGCCATATTGTCAGTGCAATCTTTTGTGGCCTCGTTTGGACTTAATACCATTCATTTTGCAAAAAAGAGAGAGCTGGCAGAGTGGAATTTGTAATAACCGCTCTTAGTAGTTACACCTTTTTTAAAAAATTTTGTTTTATTGCTTAAAGTATTACAAAGAGTATTACATATGTCTCCTTTCCGTCCCCAGCCCTTGACATTCCCCTGGCCTCCCCTACCCCCCAGTGTCTTATGTCCATTGGTTATGCGTATATGCATGCATACAAAGTAGTTACACCTTTTGTTTCAAGATCTCCACGCACTTAAAACGGTTGAAGTGGTCACTCCGCAGCATGCTTCTCCTTCTCCACAGGACAACCTGGGGCATCTTCCTCAAAAAAAAAGCCTAAAACCCTCTCTCCCTTTATTAAGACCTCCACTGCTGCTCTATTGTCTATAGAAATAGTCTCCAAACTTTTTTTGATTGAACCTTCAAAGAGTAAACAATTTTTGAATATGTACTTCC
Organism: Myotis lucifugus; assembly: GCF_000147115.1. Taxonomy (NCBI): domain Eukaryota; kingdom Metazoa; phylum Chordata; class Mammalia; order Chiroptera; family Vespertilionidae; genus Myotis; species Myotis lucifugus. The sequence continues at coordinate 2,852,032 of NW_005871133.1, forward strand.
AACAACGTGTATTTATTTTTACATTATGCACATGTATTACTTTGCTAATACATTATGTACATTATAAAATATACACAAAATTAAAAATGTTAAAGGCTAAAATAAAGATAAAGTAAGCAATTGCTTAAAATATCTTGCTAGTTATGATGGTTTCTTCATGCTATCATTAACTAATCACAAAACAACAAAGACGTTGGATGAAGTTCATCATAAGTGATGGTGGATGCAAGTCCATAGGTGTAATGGTTCTTTTGGAATTTTCTAGTTGTTTTGGCTTGACTTCTTGTCACATGGGAAAGTATGGCTGAAGAGAACTTGTTCTAAGAGAAGTGCTACTAGTCTTACTGTTTGTCTATGCTTGTACTGCTAATATTAACGTTGATCTGTTGTTTTTGTGCAGCAATATATTTAGTCCCCTGTCCACTTTTGTGTATATTAGGTTAAACTAGATAATATTCATAATCTAATGAACCAAGAAAATGTAAACTGTGGTGGCTCATATTTTGTTAAAAGCTTGGGAAGAGTGAGGACTGAGGACACCACTGCTGGCCCCTGTGCACTGTGCAGTTCCTGATCTTGCTGCAGGAATCTTCATTCATGAAATATCTGTGACGTGTGGCCATAAGCCGTGGATGGAGTAAGGAACCCATTGCCAATATCTATATTAAATATTATAAAGCCAAATATCTTAGATAAAAGTAAAGTTAAAATTCTAATAATTTCTGCCTGAATCCTCATGGATCATCTTGTGTAACTCTGGGGTGTGCATCCCATTTGGAGACCAAAGGTCTACAGGATTCATTTCAAACACATTAGCATTGACTTAAGGGACCTTCTCTATCCAACCTCAACCCATCTTCCCTGCCTCACTTCCCATTGTTCCCTGTGTTGCATTGTTGAGACTTCCCGTTGCTTCCTAAGCATGAAATGTCCTTTAATAACCCCCTTTGACTTACTGGAATGCCTTTCTCCTGTTCTCTACTTGGCTAATTCCTACTCAATGTTGAGACTCAAGTTAAATCTTTGAAAGACCTGAATCCCTTAGACCAGAAATCAGCAAACTTTTTCTGTAAAAGGCCAGAGAGAAAAATATTTTCAGTGTTACAGCCATATTGTCTCTGTCCCAACTATTTCATCCTGCCATGGTAGTGCAAAAGCAGCCCTAGACAGTATGTACACAAACAAAGGAGCATGGCTGTGTTCCAACAAAACTTTCTTTACAAAAATAAGTGGTGCCTGGAGTCACTTCATTTTCTACCACACAGCCACTGGTAAGGCTAACACCTTCATATATTTATATGTTACTTTATCGTTTTCAAAGCAAGTAGATCAATTCCCATTTTGTAGATGAGGTAACTGAGGCAAATTAAGTGATTTGCCCAGATATAGCTGGGACTTAGACTCTGGTTTTCTGATTCTCAAAGTAGGCTCTTTCATTAGACAGCCTTTCAGGTAATTAGACAAAAATGACACAGCGCAAAATTAACTCAGAGAAGAAATTAATCCCACTTGAAAATTCCAAAGAGACCTCAGGACAATGTATGTGAGAATTTCAATGGTATTTTGTGGAGTTGGCCCAGTGGAAGTATAAAGCCCTGCCAACTTTGTATAAGATACATAAATCTCAAAATCAATTTAACTAACCTTCATTTATCTTGGAAACACAAAAATTTAAACTAGCACTTGGCTTGAATGAAGAGATTCGCACCAAGCCTGCATGCCCGCTACTCTTGTAAAATGTTTCATGAACCCCAGGGTTGAAGACCTCACTGTTCTGCTGGACGGTTGCCGGAGCAGCACTAATCTTCACCTGGACCCGCACTGCCGGAAGGGTGTGCCGGCAGCACCGTGCCTTCTCGGAAAGCCCTCTCCAGGTCGTTATGCTGCTTTGCCAACTGCTCGGAGATCTCCTCCAGCCGGATCTTCTGGTCTTGCTCATACTGCAGTGACTTCTGCCATTTTTTACTATGGGTCTGGGCTAACATAACAAAATCTCTGCAAGCATTGATCATGGCATTAGTTGTGATCCTGAGGAGTGTGGCCCGTTTGTTGACCTGCTTGATCTTCTCGTTGCTCTCAGCAGGCAGCCTCAGGGACTCCAGCTCACTGAGGGAGCGCTGCAGCGCGGTGCCGTGCTTGGCTATCAGGTCATTGCATGTGCTCAGGTCCTCCACTGCCGGAGGCCGGTCCATCCTAGTTAATATGTTTGCTCCCTTTAGCGCCATGTGTTTTAACCAAGGTCACCTCTCCGAGAAAGGTTGTTTCCCCAGGTGGGGATCTTTCCCTGAGGTTAGGGAGGGGATACAACCCCTTAATTGGGTGCCAGGCGGGTAATTAAGCTACATGGTCTTTACTCCCTGGAATGGAGATGAGAAACACCTTACAGGATTGAAATCGGCTGGTATAAATACGGATGTAATAAGACAATAAACGTCAGATCCTCATCAGTTCCTGACCAGAACTCCGACCAGAACTTTGGCTGGAGATCCTGGCTATAGGTCCTGACTAGGCTGCTGACCAACTGAAGGCTGTCTTCGTGTCATTCCTTCTTCGCCGACTCCGTCCACACCTTTGGGGACCCCTGGACCTGCTGGGATTGGACCCCAGCACTCCACTTTGCTGGACAAGGTCCGAAGGGTATTCTGCAGCTCTGTCTTGTCAGTTTGTGAGACAGACTCTTCATCTCCTGACTCATCTGATTCTGCCAGCACCCTCACAGCCTTGACCTTGGCCACTTCCAGGGCTGTCATCCAGCGCTGCCGCTCCACTTCCGAGCTGGCCTTCAGATAGTAGGTCAGACCACTCCAATTGGAGATGATGAAGTTGCAGGAGCCCTCCACAGTGATGCTGGCTGTGGTCAGGTGGATGGTACCGCGGCAGCTATGTCCCATTTCTGCCTTTGACCTGTAGTAGCTTATTAGCCCGTTGCTCAGCACGAACCAACGCCGCTGGTAGCCTTTGATATAATTGGTCCATTTGAAGAGCCAGCCTTCTCGAGTCGAGCCTGAACCCCCAGCGCCAGAGCCGCCCCAGTCCCTGGCTGGGCTCACCTCCGCCACTTCCCGGGCCCTGGAGCCCTGGCTGCTCGCAGACGCCATGGCAACAGTGCCCCTCACGGTCCCAGAGCCTGGCGCCTCCGCTTCCCACCACTGGGGGACCGGTGCCGCCACGGACAGGAGCTGCAACGGTTGCCTGTTGGCCCCACCACTCCTCTCAGCTCCTTCCCGCCTTGAGCTGCCACGGCCCGCAGACACAGAACCAGAACCGCCTAGGAGAGCCTCCGTCACCGCTGGAGCACCGCACACAGCCAGTGCATCTGCCGCCCTGTCTCGTAGGGTCGCCGCCCCGCCAGGCCCGCCAGCGGGGGAGGGACTGGCTGCCGGAAGGAGGAAAGGAAGTCAATTGGTGCCGCTGAGTGTCACTTGGGGAGTGTGTGGAGCCGATATAGGGTTAAGCCTCGGACTGACCTGTTGGCAAAGTCACAAACAAATCTTCTTCCGAGTCTCAAACAACCCAATCCGAGAGTGGCTGCTGATTTACACGAGCTGTCATTTAAAAAATAAAAATGGGGGAATTTGCCAGAAGCCTGTCCATCCTTGCTGCTTGACACAGTCACTACAGGGAAGAAACATCTGCACAGCATATGTTTCAAGGGATCTGGCGTATATGGAATACTGTTCTTAATGTTTGCTCCCCTTCTTGACACTATGTGTTTTAACCAAGGTCACCTCTCCGAGAAAGGTTGTTTCCCCAGGTGGGGATTTTCCCCTGAAGTTAGGGATTAACAGGACTAAGGAAGGGAATAAATCAGTAAAACCCCTTAACTAAGTCCCAGGCGGGTAGTTAATCACCTTAACTGCGAACAATCACGCTTAAGCTACATAATCTTTACTTAGGATAATCTCCTTCAGTTACTTCCTTGTAGCTTAACAGAACAGTACAGTAGTGACCTTGGAATGGAGATAAGAAACTCCCTAACCTTTGGAATAGAATGGATAGGATTAAAATCAAATGGTATAAAGACAGATGTAACAGGAGAATAGAGAGAGAACCTGGCTGGAGATCCTGGCTAGAGAACTTGGCTTTGCTGATGATCTGAACGCTGCCTCCATGTCATTCCTTCTTCGCCGACTCCGTCCACACCTTTGGGAACCCCTGGACCTGCTGGGGCTGGACCCCAACAGACTGTGAAGGCCGCTCATGCACACTTGCTGCCAGGCGAAGGTTAATACTGACTCAGAAGCAAGAGGACCACTGACTGAATCACCACCACTTACTCCACTCCTCTGCTCTGTATTCCTTGGAAACCTCTTGCCTCAGTTTGGGCTTGAACCAACCCACTTAGAAGGAGAGAGAGCAATTTTACAGCCCCGCATGGAGTGACTCCAAGCCAGTTGTATCTATTTCCAAATGATCTGACGCAGCGAGTGGATCATATTTCCTTTGGAGGCTTGGCTGAGGACAGTTGGATTGGCACCATTGAACCAGAGTGAATAAAAAAAAGGCTGTCAAGAAAAATCTCAAATGGTTCCTACGGACCATTAGTCCTGGACCCGAGAACTAATGAAATGCTCAGGTCAGGGGTGGAGTGCTTTCTGGGGAGACTGAAAAAAGGAAAGGACCAGGTAACCCTGTGTGAAATTTAAAGGAATCAACATTGATTGGGGAAAGCCAGGCAGATTGGCACGTGCCCAGTACCTTTCTGAGTGCAGGCACCAAGCCTAAAAGCATTCACAAAATCTACCTCTGATTTTTATTCTTACCTTTAATCAGACTTTTTATTTGATTTTTTTTTTACGATTGGTTCCCTGTCCACTTTCCACCCCAACCCAACCGCTCCCCGCCAAAGGAGGCAGGGACTCTAAATCTATTTGCCAAGGAGCAACAGACCTCTGTGTTCAATTATTCTGGTCTTAGGGAATAAGAATTAGGGAGTTCCAAAAACGGGATGCGGGAAGAGCAGAGAAGCTAGGCTTCTTGTAAGGTCCTTGGACAGAAAGGGGCTGCGAGGATGGGAATGGAACCGGTTCTTCACAGATCCTGTGAAGGAATAAGCCCGAGTCCTACTCCCAACCCAGGGGAGTTTCTGTTCCCATGGATACCGGCAGATCTTTGAGCACCAGTTTCTGCAGGCATGCATCTGCTCCGTTGTTCTCTGCTTTGCTTGTGTAAAAATATTTTCCAAGGCGAGGATGAAGTGACACAGTTAGGCTCTTTGAGGCTGTTCCTTGAGCAAGAGGAGGTGTGTGCCTCTGGCTGTGCACTTGGCAATGGATGTCTTCACACTGCTTCTTTCCACCCACATATTTTGGCCACTGGAGTTTTTGGTTTTTTGATGGAAAACAATTTAAAAGGACAACAATCACTTCCGTTTGCTTCGTGCTCTTTACAGTCAACTCCACTGGCATGTTCAGGCACCGCTGTGTGCCAGGCATGTTCCCCAGAATGGAACGAGACTGCCCTTGCCCGCAGTGCCTTAGCGGTCTAACAGGAGAGGCGGTCCAATACTATAAGCACCTGGGCAGAAACAGTGTGAGAACCACTGTGGAGACGAGGGGAAGGAGCCAAGGTGAGGAAGCTTCACCAAAGAGCAGATGTGAGAAAGGGGAGAGGACGCGACTGTAAAGGGGACCCCATCCATCACTCATGCACATGTTGATTCCCCAAACATGTATTATCTGCTTGTTATTTGCCAGAAACAAGGGGCTTGGGATTCAACGATGAATAGGACATGGAGCATAGGCTAGAGGGGAGGCAGGGAGCAGGAGGTGGTGGAAAAGGAACTGGAAGAAAATAGTATGGGCAAGATTGGCGAGGGCCTTATTTGCCAAGCTGAGGAGTGTGACTTGGTTGCATAGGTGATGAGGGGCCTTCAAAAGCCTTAATGCAGGTGGTGGCACAGATATCCACCCCAACCCATTCTTTCCCACCCCAGCCTGGACTTATTCCTCTGAGGGCACTTACTATAACTTAGAAGTATTTATTCAGTTCTCTGTTTTGTGCTTATTTCCTGTCTGCCCCCCCCCCAATTGGGATGAGAGCCCATGGGGACAGGGGCCCTACGGTCATATTCCCTGTTATATGCCCAGTTCTGGGCACAATGTGGGCCCTCAGCAAATATTTACTGAATCAGATCTGTGTTTCGTGGTCTCCTGTTTGTGGAGTGGAGGGAGATCCAAGCCTGGGAGATTCAGTAGGAGGGACTGGAGTAGCAGAGAGATGCTAAGAGCCTGATCTGGGGCACTGGTGGCACTGAGGGGAGGGAGGGGGGTTTAAAGGATTCATCGGAGTTAATGCTGACAGACTTTGATGAGGGATGGGGAGGGTCAGGGGTGACGCTAAGATTTCTATTGGGATGTCTAAGTGGCTGGTGATATCACTGACTGAGAGAAAGGCCAGGGAGGAACCTGAGGAGGGCCTGCCGTGGGAAGCAGGAGAGCGTGGATAATGAGATCAGTTTTGGACATGTGTGATTGGAGACAACTGGAGAAGGTCCAACTGGAGATGTTCAGCAGACAGTGGGAAATATATGTGGGCAATTCAGGGGATGGCTGGGGCTGAGGTCACAGGTTTTCGGTGATAAACGAAGCCAACAAGAAAGCCAGGTTGCTCCAGGAAAGCAGAGTTCGAAGAGAAAACAGCAGCTCAAACCTGGAGGAAATGCAACTTAACGGGCGAGTAGGAAAGAGGAGCCAGTGGAGAAAACAGAAGGCAAGGTCTGAGCGGTAGGAGGAGAGAATAGAGGGGGACTCCTGGCCACTGTTGAGAAATCAGTTGGTTGGACATCGTCCCATGAACCAGGAGGTTGCTGGCTCGATTCCTAGTCAAGGGCACATGCCTGACTTGTGGGCTCGATCCCCTGTAGGGGCGGGGGGTGCAGGAGGCAGCCAATCAATATTTTGCTCTCACATTGATGTTTCTCTCTTTCCCTCTCCTTTCCTCTCTATAAAAAAATCTTTAAAAAAAAGAAAAGAAAAGAAATAGGGGTCCCACCTAGGACAAAGCAATGGGAATAAGAGCTGTCATTTGGGGTGACTAATTCTGCCCATTTCTTACCATGTTAATGGTGTGGGGAAGGTCTTAGCAATTCTGGGCCACTGAGAACAGAAACACATCTGTTTATCAGGATTTTCTTCTTCTTATAGACCCTGAGGGTTTCGGGGGGCGGGGGGGGCAGGTTTAGTCACGCACCAAATGGTGTGCCTATTGGAGGATGTCCTCGGCTTGGAACCATCTTTTGGATGGGCAGCTACAATGCGAACAGCAGCAAACCCTCCTGCCAAGAACCCAGGAATGCTCATGTGCTTAACAAATGGTCCCCAGGTTGCGGTCTGGGTTCAGGCTCCAGCAGGGTGATGGCAGACAGCGCCGGGCCCAGTTCTCCCAGGGGAGGCGGCTTCCTCTGGGGGCTGGTTCACGTGAGTGCCGATGTTGTCCTCCGCTCCCCGCTCCCAGCATCCCCTGCCGCATCCCGTCCTGTTCCTGCAGGCACCCCGTTATGCCTGCCTTCTGGCCACCTAGCCTATGACACAGCCCAGGCTGGGACCAAGTGTGGGACACCCTAACACAGAACATCTCCCCTCATTCCCATCCTGTCTCTTCCAGACTCCAGGCCCTTTTTATGAATGGGGTCACTCAGTCTGCCAAGGCTGCTTGGGAAAGGGGCTCACAGACATGGGTGTTCCATCCCCATGACACACACACACATACACACACACACACACACACACGCACATTGAATTTAAGGGATCCTGTTAGTAAGGCCTCAGTAGTTTCCTCTTATGGTGGGAGACAGAAGGAGGAAAGGGAGAGGCTTTCTAAAGTTAGCATCACAGTCTCATATTCTCTCTCTCTCTCTCTCTCTCTCTCTCTCTCTCTCTTTCTCTCTCTGTGTGGTGTGTGTGTGTGTGTGTGTGTGTGTGTGTGTGTGTGGTGTGTGTATGTGTGTGGTGTGTGGTGTGGTGTGTGTGTGTGTGTATGTGTGTGTGTGTGGTATGTGTGTGGTGTGTGTGTGTGGTGTGGTGTGTGTGTGTATGTGTGTGTGGGGTGTGTGTGTGTGGTGTGGTGTGTGTGTGTGTGTGGTGTGTGTGTGTATGTGTGTGGTGTGTGTGTGTGGTGTGGTGTGGTGTGTGTGTAT
>NW_005871133.1:2860268-2887469 GCF_000147115.1 Myotis lucifugus
ACCGAACCGCTTATACGCGCTGCCAATTCCCTAATCATCAAGAAAGTCAGTAGGGTACATGTCTGACCGATTTATCACTGTGTACCGGGATCTGTAGGAAGGTTCACATCCACTAAGATCTTGCCCAACGCTGTAGTATTGATAGAACAAGCCAGGAGGGAACCGTCTGTATTCGCGGAAATACGTTAGGGTCGATTTTCAAGCTAGAGTGGAGAGTACACATCAGAACTCCTGCGATCCGGGGTCTCTTGGGCTGCGGTAGTACGAAGAGATAAACAAAAAAAGGCACATACAAAAAATTAAGTCCAGTGCATCAAAAATGGTCACTCACTAAATGATGACCATGTTGTGGTGTGTGTGTGTGGAGTGTCGTCTGCGAGTGGTGTGTGTGGTGTGTGGTGTGGTGTGTGTGTATGTGTGTGTGTGGTGTGTGTGTGTGGTGTGTGTGTGGTGTGGTGTGTGTGTGTGATGTGTGTGTGGTGTGGTGTGTGTGTGTGGTGTGTGTGTGTGTGTGTGGTGTGTGTGTGTGTGTGTGTGTGTGTGTGTGTGTGTGTTGCTCCATCTCTTTCTGGAAGATGACATGCCAAGGCTCCCTCAGCCCTTCCCACCTCCATTAGTGCCGGGTGAGTCCCTCCGCCACCCTGCCTGGGCCCGTCCGCTCTCCCCTGTGGCTCGCTCCCCCTGGTGCCCAGCCCAGCCCTGCTGCATACTTCTCCTCGCTCGTGCGTCACGGCTATTCATCTTGTTTAGTGCTGGCTTGGCTGCAGATGCTGTAAATATGGTAATTTTAGACTCCCTGATTGGAAAGGGTTGCAGGGCAGGGAGGAGAGCAGTTTGCTTTACTCTGTAGGAGCCAGTTCCAAGCTGGTTCTGCCACTCTCTGTGCACCCCTCTTCTCCAAGCTGTGGCCCCACCAGGGCCCCCTTCTCTTTGTGTTCAGTCCTGACTGCTGGGCCTGGGAGGAGAGAGACAGTGGAGATGTATCTGGGCTCGGGGCCTGGAGAATTGCAGGTCCGCAAGGAGCTCCATGGCCCAGTGACACAAGGGTGGGGGTCCGAGCCTGCCTGGACAATGAGAGGTAGGGGCTGGGGATTAGCCGGCTACTCAGGGCCATGTTCCGGGGCACACTGGGGATGAAGTGGGGGCCACCAGAGGCCTCTGACCCCTCCAGAGCTCTCTCCTTTTTTTGTTCTTTCCCTTCTGACCTTCCCCGTGGGGGGCTGTCACTCCCAAGGGCCTTAGGCGGGTGCTCCCAGGGTTGTCAGCTAATCCCTCCTCCCACCCCTTTGGTGCTTAAGGCGTCATTTGCATTTGATTAAAGTGCCCCTGAACAGTCCGTAGATTCAGATCTGTGGGGAGTGACTGCCAGGATGACATGTAAGGCCTTTAAACCCCTCACCCCCACACCCCGATCTGCTGCCCGGCCCTCCTCAGGGCAGTCGTGACTCCAGGCTCTGCGTGGGAGTGGAAGAATCCCAGCTTCTAGTCACTGTCTATAAGTCATAGAATGTCCCAGCCCGGGAGCCGACTCCTATTTCTTTGCTCTTTAAACCCCCACTTGACCGATGAGAAGTGACTTGCAGCACAGCACAGGGCCAGGGAACCACAGCATCGTTAGCCCATATCTGGTTGTCCGCCCCTTCCCTGGACACATCTTTATAGAAGGCTCTGGAAGAGGGAAGGAAGGGTCTGATGGGTGTTTCTTTGTTACTGGTTCCTGGAGCACAGGCCCACTGCTGTCCCTGCTGATAGATGCTGAGCTGATGTTCGCTCGCCTCTGGTTATCAATGGAAACTCGCCATCCACGAGGCAGCCTATGAAAATGTTGGTTGGCGCTGACTATTGTCTAAGAACTCTTTGCTGCTGCAAGCTGTCCTGCTGGCCGTCCACCAGCACCTGTTCCACGGGTGGTGTGGATGGGAGGAGGATTAGGGGGTGTTTGAAGGAGGCATAGAACTAGTGGGACTCGGATGGCAAGAGGGGCTCACCTTTACAGCGGGTGTCGGGGCTGCACAGGGCTCCATGGAGGCATTCAGCCACCACACCCCGGGATTGTTCACTTTCCTCCTGGAAATATGGACACGAGGGCATTGTACTCACTGTGAAACAACGGATTTTTCACAGAGGACTGTCAAGGTGTGTTTCCCACAGACAGTTGTTGTACAGCAACCACGGGGGTGAAGTGATTTTTGGAGTCTTCCATGCCAACGATGATGCACTGTGGTGACCCTGCACTGGCTTGGACTAATTCAGATTATGGTCTAAAGAATCTTCGGCATCAAACATCCCCAGCAAAACAGTCTTATCACTGTCTAGCCCAGTGGTCGGCAAACTGCGGCCCCTTGAGTGTGGCTCTTCCACAAAATACCACGTGCAGGCGCGCAAGTACAGTGTGATGGAAACTTCGTGGCCACACTCAAGGGGCCAAAGAGCCGCATGTGACTCTCGAGCCGCAGTTTGCTGACTACTGGTCTAGCCCATCGCCATGGCGAACAAGATCTTCCCTGGGAGAGGTGTGGCCAGTCCACTTTGGAGAAGAGATGGATGGGCCTTGTGTGTAAACAGCATTTTGCCTGTTGGAACGTCCATGGTGCCGGGGTGCTGGGAAGCAGTTCGTCCTTTTAGTAGATTAACAATTTCCCCTGAAAACACTGTCCCGCAGACGTTGCTAAGCACCCTTCCAGCACAGGCGCTGTGGGATTCCGCAGCAGCCAGCCTGCGGGGCCGAGCTCTGGACGCTTCACTGCAGCCAACCCACCAGCAACCCCAGCAGGGACCTGTGTCCTAGAGAGGCCGTAGGGGTCGGAGGGGGGGAAGTACAGAATTTCTGGAGAGATTTGAAAATAACAGCACATTCACAAGAGGAGTTGCTCCCAAAATTCTGCACAATCGTGAAGGAGAAGGCCTCTCAGAGTCTCATGCCTATCCCTCGTATGGATGAGGCCAGGGGGCACATTTTCCTCCCCTGGTGCATGAGACAGTGCCTGGCCAGCTGTTAGGGTTTATAACCCATCCTCTCTGCCTGGGCTGCTCCTCTCCGTCCTTCCCTATCTGGACTCCATCCCCCACCCCTCGCCACCACCTTCCCAAGAAGTGCCTGTCTCTGGTCTCCTTTAAGCGTCTGATGTAGGTCACACTCTCACAGCTGGCCGGCCATGATGTTTAGGTCCAAGGCTTATCTCTCTACAGAACGAAACACCTCCGGGTCAAGGGCTTTCTCTCACACGTATCTATCAGCCCTCAGCACCTAGTGCAAGGTGCTGTGCACAGTCAGAGCTTATTTTAGACTGTGCTGTCCTTCGTCATCATAGCAGCTCTGCTTCATTAGCGTTTCCCATGTGCCAGGCACTGGCGACTCCTCCTGCCTGCCTGAATCTTCGGAACAAACCAACGAGTGTTCCCATGGAGTTCTGTTCCGTTATGAGGTGGGAAAGTGGGGTTCGGAGATGTTCGCTGGCCTGAAATTGTAGGTCCTGAATGACAGAGCTGTGCTTTGCGCCCAGAGGGGTCCACTCCAGAACTTGAACTTGAGCTCAGAAGGGCTGTTATACTCTTCTCCTGGAGACAGGACTGTGTCTTTCCCAAAGACAGGGTTGCAGATTGGCAACCCGAAAGTCCAATCTGGCCCACAGATGTGTTTTGTTTGGCCCACACAGTGTTTTTAAAACTCAGGAAATTTTACATCATCATCTACATCTCTGGCTTCGCTGGAAAACCTGGGCGATCCAGTAACCCTGAATGTCAGCGTGGCGATGCCCCTCCGTCTCCTCGGTCCCTCCCAGATATCGTCTCCATCAGCTGTCCAGTGCAGTGTTTCTCCTCCACGGTGTTGGCACTGGGCTAGTCAATTCTTGGTTACCGAGGACTGTCCCACGTATTGTAGAATGTTTAGCAACCCTGCACTAAATGAGTAACACCCTTCCTTCACTCGACAACCAGAACCCCCCCCAAAAAACACATTCCCAGAGCCCTTTGTGAGGGGTGTCACACTATCCTCTGTAGAGACTCATTGGTGTATAGCCCGGTGTATCCCCAGTGCTGGTGCACAGTAGGGCCTTAGGTCAATGGATTGAACTTAGAACGGAATGTCCATAACTGCATGGTTCCGCATGGTAAAAGTTCCCATGAAAATGGAGGCAGAGAAATGAAGTAATCGTAGTGTTTTTAAAAATAATCTGGAGCAAATTTAGCGCATTCCACTAAACACCTGTCCCAGAGTGAGGGGTGGGGGGATTAGTAATAACATGTTCCCGTGGAGGCATTTTCACCCTGCACGCCTCGGTCCCCGCTGTAATGTTAATTGGCTATGGTTTTCTTTGCTTCTAGCCCTACATGTAACGAGAGTTACTGTGCAGCTGTCAGCCACACACGGCCCAGGAAAGGCTGCATTTGAGGGTCAGCAAGAGCTGAATCACAGGCAGCTTTTCCATGGAGAAACCTTGCTAATCATATTTTTGCCTTTTCTTTGAATTATAAAAATACTATGTGGTAACCGTAGGAATTTCAGAATATAGTAAGGTACTAAGAGTAAGCAAAAACCACTCATAATTTCATCACCTGAACATAATCACTGTTTATATTTTTGTATATTTCCTTCCATCTGTTTTTTTCCCTGTGCACATACTGGTATTTGTGTTTGTGGTTGCCAGTTTTGTTTGGCTTTTAGCAAAATTGGGATTGCACTGCTTATAATGTTTTCCTTGCCAATTCATGGCTGTTCCCATAATCAGGTTAACCAATGCCCTTACGTTGAACATGGAAGTGCTCCCCAGTTTTTGCTATTATCAACAGTGCAGCAATCAGCTTCCTTACTCATAAATCCTTTGAGTCACTCTGGTTACTTCTATAGAGAGTGTGGTATGGTTGCCGGTGCAGAAGAAACCATCCCCTCCCCAGGTGTGGGGGATGGTGCCGGCTCCGGATCATGGGTGGGGAAAGGGTAGACTGAGGTCTGGTAAGGAATGTCCAGGCAGGGAAGAGCCCACATTGTTGAACTTGCACCTCTGGAAATATGGACCAGAGCCAGGTCACGTGCCCGGAACGAGGAGAGGGGACGTGGAGTGGAGACTTGGGTTTAGCTCTCACTGTAGGAAGCAAACAAGGACTTAACCAGAGGATGGGCATTGTTTGGCAACATTGAGAGCCCAGGGAAGCCACGCCATGGGATTTAGTAATAAAGGCCATCGGCACAGACATGCAACCCTCCGCAGGGAGGCTGGGGTGGAGGTAAGGGTGGGGAGCGGAGGATGATCACAGGTTTGAGAAACGGCCTGACAGATCCAGCCAGAGCTCAGAGAGCCTCGTGAAATCTTTTCCTGCCCCAAATAGTGAGGCTATTGTAACACCAAAGCAAAAACAGTCTTTGCAACCGAGCAAACAGATCTTTAAAATTTCCCTACTGAAATGGCTTTACAGACCCCACATGAGCTGGACATAGACCCCGAGTTGCTTTTCTGGTAAAATAATGACAGCGAACAATTTCTACAGCACGTCCCAACTTACCAAGTGCTTTATACACTGGATCAGCCCAGTCTCTTGGTGCGGAAGAGGGCACCAGGGCTCAGAGCGAGCGCTAAGCGTGAGCAGGTGGCAGCAGTGGGCTCGGGCTTCAGGCCAGCCGAAGGACAGAGGCCTGAATCAGGAATCCATGCTCGGTGACCATCTCTTCTGTCCTTGAAAGATGACTTTTGTTGGAAAACAAATATATACTACGCCTGTGACCTTGACCTCCTTAGCAAGATGAATGACCCAGGTGAGCTACCAGGAAAAGCCAGTTCTCTCTGTGTTTAGAGAGCAGCTCAGTGTCCTCCTTACCAGGTCCTCTGTGCTTTGAACAGACCACGCATGTACCTGCCGCAGGAGTGTGCCCTTTGCACCTAGAATCTTCTCTCCCAGACGTGGCCAAGGCTCACTCCCCAGCCTCTTCAAGTCTTTGCTTTAATGTCACTTTCTCAGCAGTATCTTCCCTGACCACTTCATGTTAAATTGCACCCTTCCCACTGCTGACCCCCACCGCGGACACTTTCTATCTGCCTTCCCTGCTTTATTTTTATCTGTAGCATTGATTACCTTCTAATATATTATGCAGTCTATTCATTTTCTTGTTTACTATTTGTTGTGGGGTTTTTTTTGCAAAAATGTGTGATGAGGGTAGGAGTTTTGTCTGCTTTGTTACCTGCTCTTTCCTGTGCCTAGACCATAAAGGTGCTCAAAAAGTAATTGAATGAGCCCCGGCCACCGTGGCTCGGTTGGTTGAGTGTGGCCCCATGAACTGAAAGATTGCCAGTTTGATTCCTGGTTGGGGCACATACCCAGGTTGCAGGTTCAATCCCTGGTTGGGGTGTGTACAGGAGGTAATTGGTTGATGTTTTGTTGTCATACCAATGTTTCTCCCTCTCCCTTCCTCTCTCTCTAAAATTAATAAAAACATATTTTTAAAAAGTAAGTGAATGAACAGCATCTAGAGGTATTAAATAAGTAAAAAAAAATCCTTTAATGCACTAGCACAGGGACTAGTTCATAATAGGGAATCCATTGTGCTGGTTCCCTTTCTCTCCTTCCCTTCTCTTGTGTTAAATGTTATCTGCTCAGCACGGTCATCTTTTGTTTATTGTTTTAAATATATTTTATTGATTTTTTACAGAGAGGAAGGGAGAGGGATAGTTAGAAACATCGATGAGAGAGAAACATCGATCAGCTGCCTCCTGCACACGCCCTACTGGGGATGTGCCTGCAACCAAGGTACATGCCCTTGACCGGAATCAAACTGGGACCCTTGAGTCCGCAGGCTGACGCTCCATCCACTGAGCCAAACCAGTTAGGGCAGCACGGTCATCTTTCAAAATTAAAATACTTCTGAGAGATAACACATCGAGCTTGCCATCTGGTCCATGTAGCAGGTATTGCAGGGAAAATAACCCAACTGGCCTTCACGTGAGGGAGTCACACCCTGAGCCAGCCCGCTCTCCTTGTCCATCTACCAAGGAGCGAGGGGAAGTGTGGTGGTGGGGGGTATGGGGGGGGGCAGTTCAGTGCTGTCTCTGATCCCACCCAGGTGGGCATCAGTGTGGGGGACCCCGATGAGGGAGGTTTCCTCTTTTCCCCAACGGCTGCGCAGGTGCATCCTGGTCTCTGCTCAGCGACCTGTGTAGGGAAGGAGGTTTTCCTCAACCCTCTCAGGGACCCTGGCTGGGTCTGAAAATCAAACTGGTAAAGACGGATTAGCCGCAGGAAAGCATACACATTTATTTCATGTAAGTTTTCTGGGACACGGGACACTTGGAAAGGAGGTGAAGCCCCACAGAAACAGTCTGACCTGAGCGTGCTAGTGCTGGGCTTGATGCAGTGAGCAGTCGTGGAGGACATGAGAGTTTAAGGAGCAGGAGGGGAGTGTAGTCAGCGGGGAACGTGGCAAGGCCTGTTGGTTAGGATTCTTCTTGGCGTCCCTGTGTCTTGGGAGATAAGCCATACCTCTGGGTGTAGCAGGGCCCCTCTCACCTGGGGGCTTTGTGACTCTCTCTGGGGAGAAGCCTGGGGGGAAGGTGAACATGACCTTCCTACTTCTGCTGTTTCCTCAGACTCCTCCAGCTTAAAATATTGGGTGCGGCCTAAACCTATCACCTGCCATGGGGCTGCAGATGGGGTCCTGTTCGGTGACTCACTGACACACTCATCCCTTTGGCCCGACATTCATGTAGTCAGTGGGTGTGCACCAAGTGGCCGCCGTGCGTCCCCCCACCCCACCGTGCGTCCCCCCCTCCTCCTCCGTGCTGGGTCTGGAGAAGCCTTGGTGAACAGGACAGACACAGACTTGGCTCCCCGTCAAGCAAGGGGAACAGACCTCAAACATGAACGCGCATCCAGACCCCCCCCCCACCCTTCCACATCCTGAGTGCCTCACTGTCCCCTGAGTCCGCCACATGCTCTCCTCCTCTCTCACCCCCATTCCTCGCTGTCCTCAGGAGTCCCCACATCTTCTGCAGCGCCATCCTCCTCCTCCCGTTCCCAAACCCTCCCTGGTCTTCACGCCTCTGCCAAGAGCCCTCTCTGCCTCTTCCAAGAAGCCTTTGCTGACCATGAGCAAGCACCTTCTGTTCTTCCCCTCCAACCTCTTGAAATTCCCATAAACTCCCTGGTGTGGAGGTCATTATCTTGACTTACATGACTTAGCTGTTGCACCATCTAGACTGTAAACCCTTTAAAGACCAGAACTAGGCATTAAAATTCCTTTTATCCTGCACAGACTTACTACCATGCCTTGCACATGGAGCCCCTTAAATCATTGCCGATTGACTCAGCTTCCCAGAGCAGGCCGTGGAGAGGCCGCCCATGGCAGGGGCTGGTGGCAGAGGCCCTCGGCCTCCCGAAGGGGCCTGCCCGCTCTAGGTCTGGTCCCTAGAAGCAACGCCAGTGGCCTTGACGAATTAATATTGCTGTCAGAGGGGCAGCCCTTCAAAGGGTCCTGATAGCTCTTGTTATATGCAAAGTGAAAAGGTAAGGGGACTGTTCTCTGCATTTCCTGCCTTTCAATTGAGTGAGGACAGACAGATGATTTATTGGGCATTTCCTAGCCTCTCCTTCACCATAGGAAACCAGCCTGAAAAAAAAAGGTGCAAATTTTAAAAAGATGTGTGGCTGTTTTAGAGGGTGACGGGGGAGAATTCCTGCGCACCATTAAAGTAAAAAAAGAACACTCTCTAACAGCAGGAACTCTGATCTAGAGGCATAGGAACCATAAATTTCCACCACCCTCCGAGAGCTCAAAGCGCCGATGCAGGGAGCGCGGGGCAGGGAGAGTGCGGCTGTGACGGGCCTCCTTCAGCTCCCATTTCCAGATGATCACGCTGGGGCTTAGGGTGGTGGCAGTGTGGCCTCAGCCGTCAGCCATCACCACAGAGGAGCGCGGGCGTAGGGGCCTCCAGAGCCTTTCAAGTGTTGATTTCAGTTGGAAACAGTTAAATAACTCCACCCCACCCCTTCCCCTGAGAGATAGAGAGAGAGAGCCATGGAAAGGCGCCAAGAGCTAGGGGCTCGGCAGATGCGAAAGCCTGGCTGACACGCAGGCCTAGCTTCCCTGGCTCTGCTGTGGGGGTTGTGTTAGTTTCCTAGGGCTGTTCTAATGAGGTTCCACACGGTGCTTCCCACAGAAACGGATTGTCTCACAGTTCTGAAGGCCAGAGGTCCGAAATCAAGAGGTCAGCAGGGCCATGGACCCCGCAGGCTCTAGGAAAGGGTCCCTCCTTGCTCTTCCTGTCCCCTGGTGGTGCCCGGCAATCCTGCACATTCCTTGGCTGGTGGCTGCATCACTCCCGTCTGCCTCCACCTTCACGTGGCCGTCTTCTCCGTGTGTCTGTGTCTTCTCCCTACGTGTGTCTATCTTGGTGGTTCTTCACTTCCAGTCCTATGGGAATAAGGGCTTACCCTCCTCTTGTATGACCTCCTCTTAACTTACATCTGAGTTACATCTGCAAAGACTCTATTTCCATATCCACAGGTAAGGGCTTCAATATATCTTTTCAGGACACAATTCAACCCATAGCAGGAGTCAAATGTTTATTGTCTATGGCCACATTGGGAAGACTTAGGTTACTTAACCAGTGACTGTGTGTGTGTGTGTGTGTGTGCATATTTGTGATTTGTATTTATATAATGTCATATATATACACACAAATACCTATACATGTATGTTGTGTATATAACACTATATAAATATGTATGACACTATATAGATGACATATACGTACAAATGACAGGTATTTGTGATTTGTAAATGTGATGAATGACAGCATATAAATACATATGACACTAATAAGTACATATGACACTGTATGAGGACAAATCATAAAAGCAATTCGAGTAATGCCCTAATTTTATTAATCTAAAGTGTAAGACCACAGAGCTGTTCTTAAGGCTTTTCCTGTGGTTTGCCCACTAAGGCGGCAGTGGGAAAGTCTGTCTGTGCCGCAGACACCAGCACTCACCCAGCTGGACTCTGAAGAGGACTCCAGTGTGTGGGATGGATGGAGGCAAGTGTCTGCCTAGATGTCACCAGCACCACAGGGCGGCCACACTGCTGGCCACACAGGGTTCTTCTATACCTGGTTTCAGAGGAGAAAACCCAGCCCCAGAAACATGAAGTGGCTCCTCCAAGTCATGGCACAAGCAGTCCTAGAGGTGGGAGTGAGCCTCTATGCACCCAAGGGCGCCACCCCCCCACAGCACTGCCTTCTGTATCTCCTCCTTGCCCCACTTTCTCACTAATAGGCAGAATTTTCACTTGAATTTCTTTCACTGAGCATGCCCACATGTGGTCACAAAAATAGCACTATTTTCCCTTCCAATGAGCTGAGAAATTATTTTCATGGAGGTCTTGCTACATGCCAAGTTTAAAGTACTTTGTGTTCAGTTGTCCTGGAGTTGTTGGTAAGACGGGGGTTAGAGGGGCTTCCTTTTTCAATTTTATAAAGATGTTTTTCCATTTTCTTAACCCTTCGTATGCCATAAGCATCTATAAAGGCTTTATCTCATCCATGAGAAAATCAATGCGATTGTATAAGAAATTCTTTTTTCATTTATTAGACTTATCATTGCTGAATGTGCATAGGTTATATAAACTGAAAGGAAACAGCAATATTACACTTGGTGATTTCCAGTACAGGTAATCAGGCAATTATGATATCCATTGCAAATTGATTTTTTAAATTAAATTCAAAATATCATGGCGTGTGGGGATGGTTTCCGTTTTGGACGCGTGGCAGTTCACTGGTTAAACTCCAAACTGACTGACCATGTGTTTCATCTCACTATCTGGACACAGTGGCCTGCCTGGGTGTCTTCTATTGATGAGTTGGAGGCTCGGGTCTCTCGGGGACTGCCTCTCTCCTAGGCCTCTTTGGAAGTGACCTTCAGGGGCCTTGACGTGGCTGCACCCTCACAAGCTCTCCTGTGCCCCCAGCAGCCAACCTGGGTCTCCACCTGCTCTCTCCGCTTCCCTCTGCAAGCCCTCGGGCCTGTTCACTCTCCATCCCTTGCTGGGGTCACCCGGCAGGAGCCGGGCGGTATTCCGGCTCTCACATGGGGTTCTGGAGGCATTCTGCTTGGAACCTTCGCTGGGCAGTTTTGTGCCAGGGCCTTCGCCCATCCAGGACTTCTAAATGACTGGCAGAGATATTGTGCCGCTCCCTACCCCTGCCTCTGCCCTTCCCCACTTCCTTTCGCCCAGCCTCCCCACTTGAGAAAACCCTGCCTGAACCCAAATACAGCCCGAGCTCTTTGCACAGGCCCCCTCTGCAGCCTCTGACGGACACGAGGCAGAGCTCAGAGTGGCACCACCTGCTTCAATGCATCCTAATTCAGACAAAGCCTAGATCGTAGGCTTCCCACTTTAGGGACCCTTGGAGAGCTAGTTTAAAATGCAGGTTTCCAGTCCCACAGCTGAAAATCGTATTGAGAATCTGCATTCTTGAAGCACCGGGAGGATTCTGGTGCTCGTGGGCTCGGGGCCACCGCTGGAGAAATATGGCTTAATTCCTGGTTGGGTGTGCCGGCATGGGGCGGTGCCTAGAGGGACGTAAAGACCAGAAGGGAGAGGGTCCAGACTGAGGCAGGAAAATAAATCAGGTTGGCTTGGCCGTGGGCATGGCTTGGGCCTGGGAGGTGGGTTGAGGAAGGGCAGGTACTTCCGTGTGTGGCTGCTCGGGGACCAGCACTGTGGGGCTCCACGTGGAACCTGCTGGGACCGTTCCCTGCTGCAATGTGGGGGCCCAGAGCCTCAGAGCCTCGTCCTGGGTCTGGGCCGGGCCATCAGGCCACAGAGGAGCGTGTGATTCTGAGGGGGCGGCTCCTGGAGCTGCTGTCGGAGGTGCACAGCGTGGTGAATAAAGACCCTGCCTGCGCGACTGTCACTTGTCTGGTCCCTCTGGGTGGACAGAGAGCTACATACTGTCTCTGTGCCTCTGTTTCCTCATTTGAAAAAGAGGACATAGCACCCACCTCCGGTGGTTCTTGAGAGGATTAAGTGAGGGAATACTGCAAAGTCCTGGGCAGCCCTGGGAGCGGCGAGGGCTGGATGAGCAGGAGCTGTGGCCTGGGCTCCCAGCTGCCCCCAGCTGCCTCGCAGCCCAGCTTCAAAGCTGCCTTCTGCAGAACTGAACCCCAGGAATAAGTTGGACAGCCCGTGAATGTCCTCGTCTCGCTGATCCCAGAAAGCTCCTGGCTTTCCCTGTTGTTCCCTCTGAAAGCCCTCGACACCTGCGAGTGCTGGTTTGGAATAGGCATCCCCTTGCTCTCCAAGCGACCTCCCCCCCCCTCATGGGACACTCACAGGCTGAAGGACCCGCTCAACAGATGGGGGCCAGACCTCTGCAACGGGAAACTCCGGTTTAGAATTCCAGACCGCTGCCTGACGAAGGCTGCATGATCTACAAGGTGAGATCGGGAGTTCCAGGTTGGAATCAAAGGCTCCTGAGCAGATGGAGAAAGGAAGTGCACTCGCAGAGGCCTGGACGGCACCCAATCAATCCCCCATCTCGGCCGAGGTGGCTTTTGTACTGGTTGAGTTCTGTCTGCCTCGGTTTCCTCCTGCAGGGGGAGCCAGCACCCACAGGCGTGTTGTGGCGCCTGGTAAACCAGTGCCTCCTACGTGCTGTGTGATCCTAGGAGCAGCAGTGCTATTGGTTGTCTGTTCCAAGGGATCAGCTGTGAGGAGCTAAGCGAATAAGAGTTGCTATAGCTTTAGCCATAGAAGACCCTGATTTAGCAGAGTCATCTAAGCGTTCCCCCTGCCCACTTGTCATCCCCCTGGGCCAAGGCGAAAAGGTGTCCTCCCCGTGAAACCCAGACATCCCACGCTGCGTGTTCCTGAGGCAGAGAAGGGAAGGAAGACCAAACAACACCTCTGCAAGGCAGAGAATCAAAGCCCCGGGCAGTTTCTAGATGGAGATCATTGGCCCCGCATCTCAACACCTGCCATGTGTCTGTCGCCAGAGTGGAAGACCTCACTCCTATGCTCCTTGGAGGGAGCTGGGTCCTGCCAGGGTTCACCACAGGGCACCGGCCAGCCAACCTCCTCCCCCTGGCGGCTCCCTGGCCAGTGGCAAGGCGGAGGCTGAGAGGAGCACCAGTTTGCCATGTTGACTCTGTCAAGTTCAGAGAGGGCTTCCCATTTGCCGGGGCCCAGGAGAAAAGTTCTTTATTCCCCCAGCCTCCAGGCGTGCCAGACCCGAGGCTGAGGGAGCGGGTCTCCCTCCTTGCCTTGACCCCCACACTGTGACTTGGAGAGTTCAGTGAAAAGCGCCATGGACCGGGCCAGGCTGGGTGTGCAGCGAGCCTGCTTTATCCCCGGGGCATGCTCATTCCTCCCTCCAGATCAGCCAGACAGGCCGGCCAGGGACACTCCTGAGCTGGCTCTTTTCTTTCTTTTTCTCCTAAGTCTAGAGCCCAGTTATTTACCCAAAGAAAACAAGGAAGTGACAAGGTAACAGAGTACACATGTTGTGAAAATATGCAGGCTGAGGCCGAGGAAAAGAAAACATTCTTCCATAAGTAGCTGCCTTGTTAATTCATTTTTTTCTCCAGATTAGAACCAGCCATTTCTTGTGCTCCTTCAAGCACCTTCTGTGGTTTCCTGACAGCTGCCTTCAAGGGTGAGATTTGGCTTGAAAAATGGGCCATCGGTCATGCTTCGGGGGGAGGGCAGAACCCAAAACTCCCAGATTGCTCAAATTCTCGGCTCCCTTTCTCGATGGGAACGAAGGAGGGGGAGGTGGTAGGGAGAGGACTGTATAAACTCCGAGGCGTCACCTGATTTTCCATCAGAAATGACAGCTCGGGAATGAACGGTCCTTGGGACGCGCTTTCTTACCTCCCCTGAAAGTGTTTCCGATCCCTGGCAAGCCTCTGCGCTGTGGCCTTGAGCAACAGCCACAGGCCGATTCTCGGCAATTAAAAATAATATTGGCCCAGATAGAGAACTCTGGGACACCCCCCACACATACACACCCTTTTCATTATGTGCCAAAGATCACTTTCCCAAACCTGTTTCGGAACAGCTGGCCGCGTCTGAGGAGCAGGCTCCAGCCCTGCATCCCCTGGGTGGATGGGGAGGGGCCCGGGTTATTAATAGCATTTGTTCCACCTGGTGTTTGGGGTAGAAGGCGGGTAACCTGTGTCTTTTGGGGAAGTTGGGCCATAATCAGTTTGAGGCTCAGTTTTTCTTCCTTGGGCCCTTTAAGCCTCCTGACTGACAGAGGACGGCGGAAAAAGCCGGCGGAGAGGCTCACTGCGGCCAGCATCCCTCCGGTGCAAATCCTCGTGCTTCTCATTTTTCCTTCCTCGGTCTTCCCAGCCTCCTTTGCGGCCTGTGGGTGTTGGCCCACAGCTCGGCCAGACTCCCTTCAGGAGGGGTCATACCGCAGAGACCTGGCCAGGCCGTGTTAGCATTGCTGTGGTCCTTTCTGTTAACAGGCGGCCTCTGGAGCTGGGCTGTCCGTCCCAGCATGGAATAGGCCTGTGAGAGAGAGTGTGAAGGGTCCCCTTTCCCAGGGCGGAGGCTGGTTCCTGCGGGGGAGCTCGGGTTGAAGGAGCCCCCACATCCCTTGATTGCAGCCACAGAGTCCATCAGCGCCCCCCACCCCCAGCACCCAGCACCCTTCACCTCAGGGTGGGTGAAAAGCCTGCTGCCTCCCCCATGCTTGCCGCACCAAGGCACCTTCCTGAGAGCCAGGAGAGGCTGGACTTCGGCCCTGGAATGATCTTGATTTGGTCGGGTTGAAGCTGACGTGGAAAACTAGAGCTGGAGGTGGATTGTGGGTCTGGCCTCAGGTCGATGTCTCCCACTGAGAACTGTGGGGCAAAGGCATTTCCAATCAGAGCCCGAGGCCCAGTGGTCAAGGGAACCTTGGAGTGCCAGTGTCAGGGGCCGGGGCTGGGGCAGCCCAGCCATGCCCCTTGGTGAGCACCCTTAATAGGGGCCACCAGGTTCCCACTGGGTGAACACAGCCTCTCCCCACCCTGGGCCAGGCTCCAGCTCTGGCTGTAGGTGAAAGACTATTTCCGATGATTGTTTTCAGATATTCTACATCCAGGGCATGAAAACACAATAGTCACAGGAAAAATCCACTACCCCGGCTCCCCCCACCCACCCCCACACACACCACTACCACCACCACCACAATACAAAGGTGGTCCTATCTCTCCTTTTGAGAAGGTCAGAGGACCCTTTTCTCATTCCAGTCCTTGATGTGGGTCCAAGGGAAGCCGTGCCTTTGAACTCTGCGACATCCCAACAGGCCCAGCTGTGAGGGTGTGGATGGGGAGGCAGACAGGATGTGCGCCTTATCAGGGGCCAATCTCAGGCCCTCCTGTGAGGACCGAGCTTCCTCCAGCAAAAGGTGACTTAGAGCCATTTGGTCAACCATCCGAGGAGGGCCCAGAGGTAGCCGAGAGGAGTCTGTCAGAGCCAGGCCTTCCTGTGGGGATTTCTGCACAGAACCTTGAGAGCAAACCTCACTGTGTTCTAGTCCCAGGCAAGTCCCCCCTGGAACTAGGCCCTTCGCTTTCCCACCTCACCGCTCTGGCCATTTTTAAAATGCTTCTGCACAGCAAATGATGGTGCAGAGAAATGACTGCTCAGTCCTGGTGAAGAGGGAATGAATGTGGTTGCTATTCAGTTTTAAGAACCAGCCTTTGGGCTTCTATGATTGTTGCTGACAGGTTTTCCTCTGGGTCCTGGGTAAGGCTGGTCCTCAGATGCCTCCTCCTCTTCAGACCTGGGCCTTCCTTTAGCAGAATCTGAGATTTGGAGCATTGGAGCGCTTTGATTGGTCATGGAACCCAACATCCCTGCGATACAGGATGTTCCAACAGACGGCCATCCTGGGGTCTGAATTTTCCAGGATGGGGTACACGCTACTTTGTAAAGACAACTGAGCCAGTTTGAAAGTTTTCATCCTCAGGAAGTTCTTTCTCACATGGAGGTAGAATTTGCCACCTGGTTTTATAATAATTCTGGAGAGCTGGGCAGCGGGATGGCCTGCTTCCAAGATCAGGCAGAGCAGACACATAAAAAAGGCCGAGCCCTTCCCCCTCCGCTTTGCTCTACATCTTACGCCTGATCATTAATATTTTGATTACGTATTGGACAGACTGACTCCTGGCTTCCCCCTCATGTATTTTCATGATGGGTTTTAACATCGTCGTGTCAGTATTATCTGTGAAGGTATTTCTGAAAGGATGCTGTTTTGGGAGAATGTGCTCAGAGGAAGCAACTGCTCCCCGTGTGTCTCGCTCCATGGGGGTACCCCAGGGCAGCAGGGCGTGTACCTAGACCTCTTCTTACTCTGGTGTTTCGCCGCTCATATCCTTCCCTAGTACCACTGTGGCCAAAGCCACTGCTGCTGAGGAAGGTGTATCTGTCTGCATCCCTTGGGTATGCTGCATGGAAGATTTGAGGACTACTTTTCTAGAACAAGATAAGCTTGTTCCTCCTTCTTGGTGCCAACCCCTCCTATTTCCTTGGTTTTTTGTCACCTATCTCTCCTGGCTTCCCTAGGTTATGCAGATCCAGGACTCACCTTTGTCTACAGCAGATGAGAAACTTTATTTGGCTTCTTACTAGAATGTTAGCTCTGGGAGAGCAGGGAGTTTGCCTGTTTTCTTTGCTGCTCTGTCCTCAAAGTCTATAGCGATTGGTTGAATGACTGACGAGTGACTTAGAGTCCCAGGATACTGAAAACCACATCTATATCTCTTCCACTCTGTACTAAAAGTCCAGAGAATAAACAAGAACCTGGTCCACTGTCCACAGAACTGTCTTGTTTATCATCCTTGTTAGGTATTAGGAAAATAATATCAAGGCCAAATTTCAAACAGCAAGTAAGCAGCAAAGCCAGGCCAGCCCCACAGGCTTGAACATTCCTTGTTTCGTGTGCCCTAGTATGCCAGTTTCACTCACCGCATGACCTGGGTCCATTTGTAGAAGGCTGGTGCTCGTGGAGCACAGTAGGGTCTCAACCACTGCTGCCAGATCAACCGCGCTCTTCCATAGCTCTATTCCCGATAGTCATAGGATCACAGCACACCTACAGAGCTGGGAGCAACTCCTGATACCCTGATAACTGGGAGAATGTTCTAGTCTCTCTTTTCCTTAACTTCTCATCAAACCCTGCTACTGTAGCTACTATTTTTATTCTATTTATCAGCTCTAAAGCCTATCAGGCCTTCTTATATTCTCCAAAATCAAGCCTCAACTTCTCTGCTTGGCCTCGAAGGTTCTTCATCACCTGGCCCACCTTACCTATCCACCTAATTTCTCATTCCCTTCAGTGTGTACTCCCTTTCACCGCCTATGGTCAGGCCCCATTGTTCATTGTCTCCCCCATGCTTGTTTTTGTTAATATCTCCCAATAAGCTCATACTTCTATGTTTTTTTTTTAATTAAAGAGACTTTTTTTTTAGAGCAATTTTAGGTTCATAGCAAAATTGAGCAGGAAGCACAGAAATTTCCTATATACCTCCTGTCCTCACTCAGTCCCCTATCACTCTCCCCTCCCACAGTGGGACATTTAGCTACAATCCATGAACCTGCATTGATTCATCGTTATCACCCAAAGTTCACAGTTTACATTAGGGTTTGCTCTTAGTGTTATACATTCTATGGGTTTTGACAAATGTATGATGACAGGTACCCAGCATTATCATATTATACAGAATAGTTTTACTGCCCCCACAATCCTCTGTGCTTTAAATACCTTCTTTTTATGATTGTACTAGAGGCCCAGCACACAAAAATGTGTGCACTGCGGGGGAGGGGGGAGATCCCTCAGCCCGGCCTGCACCCTCTCTCAGTACGGGACCCCTTGGGGGATGTCCACCTGCCGGCTTAGGCCTGCTCCCCCAGGGCCTAAGCTGGCAGTCAGACATCCCTCTGGCAGCCCAGGAGCCCTAAGCCGCAGTAGGATATCCTTAGCACTGCCACGGAGGTGGGAGAGGCTTCCGCCACCGCTGCTGTGCTCACAGCCATCAGCCTGGCTTGTGTCTGAGTGGAGCTCCCCCTGTGGATTGCACTGACCACCAGGGGGCAGCTCCTGCATTGAGCATCTGCCCCCTGGTGGTCAGTGTGCATCATAGTGACCGGTTGTTCCCAGTCATTCAGCCATTAGGGTCAATTTGCATATTACCCTATTATTAAATAGGATTTTCTGCTCAATCATCATGGGTAGTGCAGGTTCTGCTTTCCCAGTGGCCATGGTGCACACAGCTCTCTCCTTCCCCAGGACTCCTGCTGTTCCCATCCCTGACTGTGCCATCCTGAATCAGCTCTGTCTCTGTAACTATGGTAAGCAGCTAGCACTTGGACTCCCCACTGTGCCTAGCCTACTGTAGGAGTTCCATAAGCACGGCCACCAGATTGCCAGCTCTCAGAGCCACATTCACATATGAGCAGGGACCCTGGAGTCATGCAATGCCATGTCCCTGTTCATAAGTCCTTGGTGATTGAATAAAAATCTAGGGCCTTAAAAAGAAATAATTATCCTTATCATAGTTCAGTTCAATCTTCAGGTGGTTACTGAATAGCTACTATGTGCTAACCAGCAACAATACCAACATGAATAAAATGGTAATTCTACCCTCCAAGGAATTTAGAATCTTGTGACAGAAAAGTGACTCAACTGATCACCATAACACAATGAGAACAGTGCTAAGATACACATACCTAAGGCTATATATAGCTAGCCCTTGCTATGTAGCGGCAAAATCAGCCGGAATTTGCCAGGTAGGTGAGGGGGTGGAGGGCGTTCCAGCAGGAAGGGACAGCATTGGAGAAGTGAAAGTAGTTGGCATAGTCAGAGGCTTGCCAGTGGCACAGTTCCTTTCCCGTGATAAAATTGGAAGCCCGGTGGTTAAATGATCGCCTGTGGTCCCCAAGTAAACCTGTACCGGGTCATTGACACAGCAGACTGTTCGCCCTCAGTCACTGCTTCTGGAATCAGAAACGAGAGAATAGAGCCCTCTGCGCTTAGCCCTGTCTTGCTCTTCGGAAGACTGGGTAGGGTAAGCCCCAGAGCCCCAGCGTATTCTTTTCATTTACATGATGCTGTGCTGCCTTGTGCACAACAGGGTGTTCATTCCAGAGGTGGAGTGGGATGCTCCAGGGCCCTCAGGCAGCCCCGGGAATGGGCTGTTACCCACAGGCTTTCAGAAGCTTGCACTACTTTAGCCAACCTCAGAAATGTCTTCTTCTTTCTAATTTTATGAGAGTCTGGATATTAGAAATCTGGTTTAATCCGCTAGAAGCCAGTGTGGGCACAAATAGAGCCGTTTCTGCCCCTCACCTGGCTCCCTCTCCCCAGCCCAGTTGCTAGGTGCTTGGCCTTCGGCCGCCATGCTGGAGCTTGGCCGTGACTGGGCTTCCACTTGCACAGCCCAGTCCCTGGTGGGAAAGGAGTGCTGGGGTCTGGCCAGATGAAAGGGCTGAGGGCCAGTGTTGTGATTCTGGGCACCTCTAATTTCCCTTTTCTCTGTTCCCCTCTGCGTCATCAGCAGGAGTTTGTTTGAGGCTTCGAGGGCTTGGCTTTGTTTCACCTGGGAAAGTCCCTGCCCGGAGAGCGCGGATCTCCCCGGAGCGGGCTGGGGCCCTGACCTCTGTCACCCGAATTGTTTGGACTCAGAAGCCCCCATAGGGGTTAGGAGGGTGATCAATTGGCAACTTACGGAGTAAAGACCTCTCGCTCCCACCCCTCCCTCTGCGTATTGTGCTTGGAAGGGCAGCGGGGTCAGCGGCAGCAAACTGAAGGGCCGACCAGCGGAGCCTTGAAAGGGCTCGTTTTGTGTTTCGGTAATGAGCACTCTCCCCTTGGATGCACTCGGATTTCATGAGTTACAGGGAACCTGTCAACTGCTGTTTTCATTGTATGGGGCTCACGGGGAACTTGGATAGAGGGCAGGCCTGTTTCAAAGGAAGCAGGGGAAAGAAAGTGGTGAATAGATGCAATGTGCTGTCATATGCAGATCACGGCCCGGTTGCCATGGGACACCTCTGCCCGCCCAGAGGGCAAAATGCCGAAGGCCCTGTATTGACGAGGCTGCCTCCTTGGAGATGGGAATGCCACCGCTGAAAGGGCACAGCCAGAGCCACACTGCCATGGGCCCTGGGGTTCGCCATGGGGCTGGCCTGGATCCGCAGCCTCTGCCCCCACTGGCTGCTCAGCGGGAGCCCTCACCCAGGAGCTGCAGGCACAGACCGAGTTACCCTGGAAAAGGGAAAAGCGGTGGATAGAAAGGGCTTCTCTTTCAGAACCGCCAGGCCTCTGCTCAGAGGGCCACGGGGCCTGGTCTGGTCGGAAACTGGGCCCTGAGGCTAAAGACAGGTTTTCACCTTCTTTGTTTGCCGTGCCCTCTGAGAACACTTGGCAATAACATTCCTTTCCTGATGGTTCGTTTTGTAACTGACGGCATTGTTTTCTTTCCCCTGTTTACCTAAAGTGGCCCAGAGTTATAGGACAGGCCGTGCCAACAGTGGGAGGACTGAGCCTGCCCTGGTGGCCCTTGGCTCCCCAGACCAGGTCTCTCTCTACAGCTCCTTGTGCTGCATCCTTCCCTCCACCTCTGGGAACAGAGTAGCCCGAGGCTGTCCTGCTGGAGCAGAGGCTTCATGGAGCCTGAGGTTAGGGAGGACCCAGAATTAAGACTCGCCCCCAGGGTCCTTGGGCTGTGGGATCAAACCAGGCGGTGGGAAGCTAGTCCTGCCACTTTGCATAGGACAGGCCAGGGTAGCCAGGACCAGAAGCATGCAGAGGAGTCCGTGGAAGGAGCGAAAAACCAGGGGAAGGTGCTGAGAGAAATACATCTCCAACAGCTGTTTCCTGAATACCCTACTCTATTTAAAGGGGCAGAAGCATGGCTCTGTCATCTGGGAGTTTGTGTCTGGGGGCTGCGGCTAAGCTGGAGGTGGGGCCAGTGCGCTTGGCAACCTATTGTGACCTTCTGACCCTCTTGTTTTCACCCCCGTGCCCACTTTTACCACAGCAAAGTTTCTCCCTGGGAGTGTTGCCAAGATAAAGAATTAAGTCCAAAACCCTGTCCTCAAAGGGACTTCAAATCTAGTGAGAGAGTAACTTTTGCATATTTTGGACGTATCGTTTAAGACAGTGGTTCTCAACCTTGGCTGCACATTAGAATCACCTGGGAATCTTTTTAAAATCCTGATTTCTGGGCCTCATCCTCCAGAAATCAGGATTTTAAAAAGATTCCCAGGTGATTCTAATGTGCAGCCAAGGTTGAAAACCACTGGTTTAAGACATTAAGGGCAGTGACTAAGGGGAGAAGCTCTGGGTGTTCAGAGGCCACGGGCTGATGGCGAGAGAGTCACACACACAAATTCTCCTACTGCGTTCACCCTCCAGTTTGCACTCACATGTATGTCATTTCTTCTCCACTTCACACCACCCGCTGAGGTGCTTTGTAAGCCTGAAAGCTCTGTGAGAATGGAAGACATACTGACTCTCCAAGGAGGAGTCTCCAACATTGGCCAAGGTGAGAGGAGGGATGGTCAGGGAGCAGCAAGTTGCCCTAACTGGCTGGGGCACAGGACAGGCAACCTCGTGAACTATGGCTAGAGAACCAGGCTGAGGGCCCCACATGCTCCATCGCTGGGCTTGACCCCGTGGAACACAGAGAGAGTTTGGATGGTTAGTGGGTTTGTTTTCTGCTGCTGTAACACATTGCCACAAGTTCAGTGTCTTAAACACAAATGTATTTTCTTTCAGTGCTGGGGGTCAGAAGTCTGACCTGGGTCTCGCTGGGCTAAGATCAGGGTATTATCTGGACGCTCTAAGGGAGAATTCATTTCCTTCCCTTTTCTTGCTTCCAGCATCTGTACACACCCCTTGGCTCGTGGCCCTTCCTCCACCTGCAAAGCCATCAATGGAGGTTGAGTCCTGCTCACATCTCATCACTTTGATCTCCTCTTCTGCCTCCGTCTTCCATTTTTAAGGACCCTTATAATTACATTGGGCCCACCCCGACAGTCTAAGACAGTACACACGCCCATTTTAAGGCCAGCCAGCTAGCAGCCTTAATTCTCCTTTGCCTTGTAAGGTAACATAGTCATAGGTTACAGAGACAGGGGCATTCTTGTGGGGCCATTATGCTGCCTATTAGATTTGGTTAGTGGGTTAGTTGTTGGTCAGTTATTAGTTGTTTAGTTGGTTATTTGTTCTTTGGCTGTTTTTTGAGACACACCGTGAAGTCCTCACCTAAGAGCCAGATGATACAGTTTGTTAAAAGAAGGGGAAAGGAAGATTGAGCAGTCTCATGGGGACGAAGGAGTTGTTGGAGGCAGACAAAGGAAGTGAGCATTGATTTTATCTCACTGCCTATCAGAATAAACCCATAAAGCACAATCCCAAGAAAGCAGGCCATTCTGGAGAAGTTTGTTAGCCCACACACCCTGAGACCCTGGTGCATAGCTGGTTCAAACTTCATACAAACACTTGGTCTCAGATCCTTGGTTTCTGTCCTGTGTCCTCTGGTTTAGAAGCAGTGATATTTGTAATCCATTTTTGAATGTCTGGTCAACCTTTTGAAATAGTATCTCTAATCCAAATACACTAGTGGGTTCTGCTAAGTGTCTAGTTGTCCCCTGGAGCCTCTCAACCCCACAGTGGGTTTAAGTCCTTCTACCACATCAGTGCCAGCCCTGTCTATTGGGCTCTGCCCACTGCCTCCCGGACTCCACATCTTGCAGGCTGGACTGCTACCAGCTGCCCTGCCTCCTACCTTGTTGAAGTTGAAGCTTGCTCCTCAGGAAGTCCATCAAAACTCTTGAAATAAAATGTGGGCATTGGTCACTTGCTCTTGGGCCGGCCCTGCAGCTGGGCGGTGCCTCCGTTGGGCCGCTTGAAGAGGCCCTTCTTTATGCTCTGCCCAGGACCCTGCTCCTTACTTTCCAGTTTCCTTGCCAGGAGCTCCTGGCTTCCATGACAGACCTTTCATGACTGGCTTCCAAGACTCCAGTCTTGATACCCCTTTGCACCTATAGACCTTGACTTCACATCTCCAAACTGCCTGTGTTACACTAGCAGCAACATCAGCAGAATAATAATAGCTAATGTTTGAGCTCTTACTATGTGCCAGGCGCTGTGCATACATTACCTTGTTTAATCCTTATAACAACCCTAGGAAGAACCTAGGAAGAATGGGTACTAGTCCATTTTGCAGGTGAGGAAACAGCACGGAGACATTAAATCGCTTACTCAAGGTGACAGGCTGTATGTGATGAGGTCAGTATTCAAACCCAAGGCCGAGGGATGCCATCAAACCTCTCCTGAGTTCTTACTATCATCACCCCCTGCCCACTTCACCCCACTTACCAGCAGTCTGTGTGATCTGTGTATAGCAGATCATGTCCCCTTTCGGCTTACAACCCTCCAGTAGCTGCCATCTTACTTAGTAAAAGCCAGAGGCTGACAGTGGC
Organism: Myotis lucifugus; assembly: GCF_000147115.1. Classification (NCBI taxonomy): domain Eukaryota; kingdom Metazoa; phylum Chordata; class Mammalia; order Chiroptera; family Vespertilionidae; genus Myotis; species Myotis lucifugus. The sequence continues at coordinate 2,883,742 of NW_005871133.1, forward strand.
CAGCAGACCCAGATCTAGTCCTGTTCCTGCTCTGCCCATCACCTCTTCACCGCTCTCCTCCTTGCCAGCCACACGGCCGTCCTTGCTGTTCCTCAAGGAAGCCAGGTACCCGCCTGCCTCAGTGCCCTTGCACTTACTAGTCCTCCCTATTGCTCTCCCCTCCCCATATCGTGGCTGGTTCCCTTCTCAAGGAGGTCTTTGCAGACACTTTACCTTTGCTGGCCTCCCTACCCAACCCCCTTACCCACCTTATTTTCTCCATAAAATTGTCACCTAATAACACATGAGAGATGTGTCTGTTGTTTATTCTGTCTGTCCCATGGAGAGCAAGGCTCCAGCATATTTCACTGGGAACAAAGCTTCAGCATGTACCTGTGGAATGAATGGATGAAGGCCAGGACTCCCTCAGACCCTAATGTTCCTGCGAGGCTCCAGCCACCATTCAGATCCCCAGTCCCAACCTAAGCCTGGCGTGGGCCACCAGGTAGAAGACCTTCCATTCAACTCACAGGTGAACATTTAGCTTCACCCTGGTGCTCAGTTTCCTCCACGCAGCCTGGTAAACACGAACACGCATCACATGTTTCTGGGCTAAAATCAATTCTCCATTCTCATTGACTCCGTGTGTGTGTGTGTGTGTGTGTGTGTGTGTGTGTGTCCTCACTCACCTGTTGAGGTTGAGGATGCAGGAAGCTTAAAACCCTTGCTCTAAGGCAGGTCTCTTGGCATCTTTTCCATGGCGCCTGGGGTTGAGAATGACTCTTACTTTGCAGGTAGAGACACTACAGCAGTGGGCTTGACTAGCCCTGAGGGATGCAGGGAAACATTCTCAGGGAGGGGCCAGGCCTTGGAACTTTAAAGCTTCTAAGGTAAGAGACATCCTTGCCTCTTGACAATTAGATCAGTATTGCTCCTCAGGACTCTGTTGTTGGATTGGCTGTGTTGGAGGCAAGATCTGGTTTGGATCTTGATTTGAGGCAGGAGAACAATGTAAGCAAAGGGTCAAAGGTGGGCCTGGACTGGGTGCTGGTTCTCGACTCAGAATCCGTGCTCTTTGCTGAGCTCATCGCTGCCTCAGCCCAGCAGACCCCAGCGGGCATGTTCTTCAAGAGCAAGAGAAAACATTTAACTTTCTTTTATTTAGAAACAAGCCTGGATAAAGGAGGAATAAACAGTGCCATTCTGCTTGCGGTTTGCTGAGATTCCCTGGAAAGTAAGTTTGGGAGGCCAGAGCCTGTGTTGGAACGTGAGAGCCCAATGCCCTCTCCAACACTCGGAGAAACAGAAGAAGCTCAAGAGGAATTATGGAGAGGAAAGCAGAACTTCCAGATTGGTTCCAAGTCTTTTCAGGCCTTGATCTAAAGGCCAAAGAGCCAACTCGATCTCCATGATGACTGCAACTCAAGAGGTGATACCAGGGGGCAAGGAGAGAGGGGGCAATGCTAGGTTAGCATGTTCCAGGTTCAAGGGGACCTGAGGAAGTGGCTGCCCCTCATGGGACAACTACAGCAAAGCCACTGGTCTCCCCTTGTCCTGTGGCCTTGTCCTCTGGAAATGGAGGCCCAGCCTTAACAAGGAAAAACCAAGAACGAATCCTCTCTCCTTTAGTCTAGATGCTTTTACAGTGAAATGCAAAATTTTTATTCTTGTTATTTTACTCCTTGTTCCTTTGATTTTTACTTAAAAGAATAAAAAATTGAATCCAGGGCTGGTCATGGCCATGGGGTCCTAAATCACAGGTCATGAGCCTAACTTCCTGCCTATTACCCTTCACACCTGCCTGACACTCCAGCCTGAAGCTTCTGTGCAGCTTCTGTCTACCTGGGACCTGGCTTAGCCCTCTGCCACCAGCCATTCAACCTGTGGTGAGACCCTGCTCCAGACCCGTTTCCTCTCAAAATGAAAAGATGAGGCTGGTCCCAGGGTACACTCCCCGTCCCCCCTTAAAGGGCACATGTCTGGTGGCACCTCCTTGGTCTCCTGCAGCTGAGAGCAGCTCTTTGCTGGTACAGTGACCAGCTGAGGCATCTGCCCCACCCTTCTGGCTCTGTGCTGTGGACTGTCTTGCTTTGCCTTCTTGTTGCACTTGGGGATGAGAATGTTCTTGCTGAAGGTCAGGTTCTTCCAAGGTGTGTTTCTCTCAGCAAGGGAGCTGTCCCCACTTCATGACACTCAATCTCCTCCTTGTTTTACCTCCAATGTAGCCATTTCTGGAAGCTGGATTGTCTGAGCGGGATAATGTGTTGTCCTTGCTTTTTAAATCTGTCCTCCCAATCTTGGTCTGAATAGGCCTGGATGTAGACAGATGAGTCCACAGTCATGAGTGATAATTACTAACAGTTACCAATTATTCATCATTTGCTGTTTGCAGGCACAGTGCTAGGCTCCTTATTGATAGCCTGGCTCAGTCACTTGCCCAATTTGAATAGAGCCCACTCTAGGAGCCACTACATAGAGAGGTTCCTCTCTGTCTCTCATTTCATCTGCCTAGATCAGTGATGGCGAACCTTTTGAGCTCGGCGTGTCAGCATTTTGAAAAATCCTAACTTAACTCTGGTACCATGTCACATATAGAAATTTTTTGATATTTGCAACCATAGTAAAACAAAGACTTATATTTTTGATATTTATTTTATATATTTAAATGCCATTTAACAAAGAAAAATCAACCAAAAAAAATGAGTTCGCGTGTCACCTCTGACACGCGTGTCATAGGTTCGCCATCACTGGCCTAGATTCTTCCCTACAGCACCCACCCACCCAAGCATAGCCAGCCTCTTAACTCTACTTCCTTAGACATTGCTGGGCCCACACCTCTGGTTCACAAGGCCCCAGAGCCCATTACCAGCCCATGATCATCTCCACCCAAGATCTACCTATATAGCCTGGCTTTCGTGCCCTCAGAGGGTCTCCCATTGTATGTGCATTAAGTCTCACTGCCTGCTCTGCTAGGTGGAAACTTGGTTGTAAGTACACCAAGATCTGCCCATCTCCCTGAACTCCTCCTCCAGGTTCAGTAGAACAGGTGTAGAATCCATCTTAGATGCATCACTCACTCCCAAGACTATTCATGATTTAGAAAACCTATACCCAAAAAGACTCAGCCCTTGTTGTGGGTGACCTGACTGGCCATGGAGCGCTGAGTGGCAGAGAAGGACCTCAGGGACCTTTTTCTTCTCTATCTTTATTTACTCCCTACATGATCTCATGCTGTCTCATAGCTTTATATGACACCCATCAGCTAGCAGCTCCCAAATTGAATCTCTGGCCTGGACCTCTCCCTTAAATTCCAGAACTACATAGCTAACTGCCTCCTTGACATCTCCACTGGGATATCTATTGGGCATGTTCAGGTTAACATTTCCAGAATCAAACTCCTTGTTCTCCTCCCAACATGCTCCTCTCTCCGTCTCCCAATATCTGTAAAGAGTAATTCCATCCTCCCAATTGTTCAGGCAAAAGATGTGGAGCCATCCTTGCCTCCTCTGGGAATTTCACACCACATATCTAAGCCATCAGAAAATTCTGTTGGCAGTTCCTTAAAAATAACCCCCAATAACCTCTTATCACCTTGATTTCTGCTTCACTGCTCAAAGCTGCCATCATCTCCTGCCTAGATAATTTCAAAAGCCATCACCTGGTCTCTAACCCCCCCCCACCCCACCACTCCCCGATGCCCGCCGCCGAGTGGAAGCATCTTGAATCTTTTCGATACTCTGCTGCCAGAA
>NW_005871133.1:2889385-2909905 GCF_000147115.1 Myotis lucifugus
GTTTGAGGGTAGCATTGCCAGATTTTGCAAATAAAAATAGAGAATGCCCATTTAAATCTGAATTTCAGATAAACAGTGAATAATTTTAGGGGTTTAAGTATGCTCCATAAAATACCTGGAGACATACTTATGCTGAAAAATTATTCTTTTTTTGTCTGAAATCCCAATTGCATTAGGTGTTCTGTGTTTTATCGGATAACCCTATTTGCACAGCTCAAACACACCGGCAACTCCCAAGTCAGTGCAGCCACTTGCTCTACCCTTCCTGAGGCCTCTGTTGGCCTCACTGTCCCAGGATAAAAGAGGGCCTGGGCTCCGGTATCCTCTCATTCCCCCTTTAGATTTATCTCCTTTTCTTCTTCAGTCCCCACAGTGTTCTGGAAGGTGATGGGCATGGACATCTTACGGACAATCCTGGACATGGTGGAAACCCTGTTCAGGAGGCCCCCTGCTCTGCCCCACATCCCCACCTCCTCACAGACCAGCTGGTCTCCCAGGTTTCAAATCCATCCCAGCCTTGTACTAGCCTGGTGACCTTGGAATACTTAGTGTCCTGCCCCTCAGTTTCTGTCTGCAAACAGGGTCCCTTGTCAGGATGAAATGAGTTGATACGTGGGAGGCACTTAGGACAGTGACCGGCATGGGAAGACACTGTTGTATGATATGTGGCTGCTTTCCAATTCTGCTGCTCCACAGAATGGCTCCCTCAGTCACCCCCTCTGATTTTGTTTGGGAGTCCAGGCAAGAGCACAATGGAGGCCAGCTTCTATATGTCTAGATATTTGCAAGTTATAAGTCATGTTCTCCTGATTTACCTTGATGAATATACCTTCATGACATCCTGAAGGACAAGTTTGAATTGAGAACTGGTAGACTCCTTGGAGTTCCACACTGGAACGTGGTGGGCTAAGGAGAGCCAGTCCTGGGCTGGCTTCATACCTGTCTCCATCCGGTGCTAGGCAGCGCTCGAGCACATGTGTGTGGACATTCAGCCCACATGTCCAAGCTCTACATCCACACCCCCCAAAAGTCACCTCTTGGTCACCCTGAAAGCCCAAGATACGACATTGTAACACAGTCCACCCTTGTTGGCAGGGTTGACTTAGGTTGGAGGTCCGCCTTTGGTTAAGGTCAGGGAATTGGGCAGGGAACTCCAGCACCTGAAGCAAGGTCCAGCAGCATAAGATGTGTGGGCTGTTGGTATCCATGGCCCTTTAATCCATGGAAACCTGGCCCAAGGCTGCTGGGCTGTGGCTGAAGGAGAGCCCTAACATAAGGGCCATGCCCCAGGGGGGTGAGGGCAGCCGATGAAAACGGGAAGGGGGAGCTTTGGAGGTTTCCTAGAAGACATCTCAGAATGCCCAGGCTCCTCACTGTCAGGGCTGGGTGTCTGCCCGACACCTCGTGCCTCGGGGTCATTCAGGTGTCACCCACCGTCTAGCTACTGACAGTGGGGAGCTTGTTTTCCTCCTCTCACACTCCTTAAATCTAATCCCCACCAACCTGTGCCACTTGGCTGGCCTCCTTGGCAGAAAGGTGACAAAGGAACCTGTCTGGAGAGTCAGATCCCTCGGCCCGCACCCAAAGCCTCCTTGGAACCCCGTGCGGCAACAGCCAAAGGTCCTGACCTCCCATCGCCAACCTGCTTTCCTCTCACCTCTCACTGCTGGCGCGTTGGTGGGAGCCACTCAAGGCAGGTTCATTGGTCTCCAAAGAAGCAGGTGCTGTCACACTCCTTAGAGCAAGCCTCTTCTCTTCTCTTCTCTCCTCTCCTGTACGCACACTCCGCCCCACTGCCTGGACCAGCCTTCTCTATTGAACCTTCCCTTCCAGGGCCCCAGATGCCTTGACTCCAGCCAGCTCACCTCCTCCCCTGGGCTTCTCCCCTGCTCCTAACATCTGCTCATCTACTCCTGGCTCCGTTTTCTCCTTATTTCTGTCCAAATCCCTTTCATCTTTCAAGGTTCACCTCAAGTTTCACCTCTGTGATATACTCCCGGTACTTCCATTAACCCTTCTCCTGGTTTATCACCTGTGTTGCTTACCACCTGGACCCCACATTGGGCCCATGAGTTATATTCATGGTAGCACTTTTACCATATGGCATTATTATTCTTTCCTTGTTACATAAAAATCATAAGACCAGAAGACACCTAGTCCAACCCTCATTTTTTGAAGATGAAACCGAGGGAGGGAAAGTTTTCATAACTTAGCCAGACTGCATCTCCTGGAATTACACTAACCCTCTTGGCCCAATCCAGGAATTCCTCACAACCCCCTGAAGTCGGTGTGACCCACGGGATGCCGTGGTCACAAAGGGCAATCACATGATACACTCATTGACCGGCAGATGGACAGAGCACAGGGCTGCAGCCGTCTCCATATACCCGACTTTTTTTTTCAAGTTCTTTGCTATCCATTTTTTTAAAACTATATTTTTATTGATTTCAGAGAAAAGGGGAGAGGGAGAGAGAGAGAGAGAGAGAGAGAGAGAGAGAAACATCAATGATGAGAGTGAATCATTGATCGGCTGCTTCCTGCATGCCTCCCACTGGGGATCGAGCCTGCAACCCAGGCATGTGCTCTGACCGAGAATCGAACCCCGACCTCCTGGTTCATAGGTTGACGCTCAACCACTGAGCCACTCCAGCCGGGCTTTGCTACCCATTTAATAACCATCAGGCAAAAACTGATTATCAGAAGTCACCCAGATGTTCACAAGCCAGCCCAGTCCCCACGGCCTGCTCTTTTCCTCAGAGAGAATAACCCCAATTCCTGCCCCACCATGGCCGGCGCCAGCCCCTCCTCTGCCAGTTCCCATAATCTCCTGCATTTTCACTTGGGAAGCCTAGATGCCATCTTAGCAAGCGTCCCCTCCAACTTTCCCAGGGGCTGAGCAGCCCAGGCAGGGCGCTGGTGGCCATGGCAGGAGTCACCGCTGGAGGGTCAGGTTGGAGCCCGGCTTTAACAGACAGAGGGAGCCAGAGAAAAACTGACAGGGGTCAGAGCAGAAGGCAGCGCTAGGGACAGGGTGCCCTGCCCCAAATAAGACCCCTAAACTCCAAGTGAACTCCCCGATTCAAACTCAGCCAGAAAGGGACAGAGCAAACATTTTTCCTTTCTCCCTCCCTCTCTGGTTGCCCTGCTCACTTCAAGGAAGAAAAACAGAATAATGAGCCACGTCTTCGAGTGTCACCCGAGCAGCGCCGGAAGGACGTGGGCAGACGCCTGGCTGGGCGGCCGACTTTCTCTGTTTCTGGTAGAGATTTTATAAATTCTCAGGGAGTTTGATCTCAGGCTGGCGGTGGGGGCGCCAGGGGAACCGCAGAGGGGGGAGATAACAGCGCACGCGGGTTCTTGGACCGCTCCGAGGCCTGCTTTCCATTAGTGTCACCACGGCAACTGCTCATCTGCTGCAGATCCCATCACGCCCTGCAAAGCATCCGCAGCACGTTCCTCTTTCCCTTTAATAGTGAATCTGCTGCCATCAGCTTTCCTCCGAACCCCTCCCCTCAGCCGGCACCTCACAGCCTGGGGAGGAGAAAATAATTAAGGAGAGAAGAGCCTGGCTCCCAGCTCGCTAAGGCCGGTCCGGGGAGACAGAGCTGCAATCGTCCTGGTCCAAGGGCGGCGATTTGCCCAGGACGGCAAGGCTGGGTGGAAGGAGCCCGCGGAACCAGCCAGCCTCAGCACTCCAGTTCCAGGTCCTCCCCCGCTCTGCACACACAGCCTGACGCCTGTGTCCTCCCCGTGTGACCTGACCTTTCCCCTCACACACACCTTTCTTCTTGACCCAGGCAAGCATTTGCAGGCTCCCAAACACCGGCCTCGCCATGCCTCATCCTGATAAGTTCCAGATGCCCTAGGAAGTGCACCCCCTGTGTCTCTGGTTTTCACCAAGATGTCCAGGAGGCTTTTCGAGGGTGGTGTCAGGGGAGGTGGGAGCTGGTCAAGGGAGAGGGAGACCCCTGTGCCAGGCCGTGTGAGAGTGGGTACCCAGAGAGGTGATGGTTTCACCGTGGAGAAAAGACAGCCAGGCTGCGTGACCGGCACGGCCAGGCCGGGATGTGCACCCAGAGCCGGTAACCCCAGCATCACAGACACGCCCCTTCTCCGCACCGACTCCGTGGAACTCCACTGGTGTTTCGAGTCGGCTCCCTCCAGCTGTGAGCTCTGTGGATCCCCAGCCAGGGAGTCCTGGGCTCTGCTCCATGCTAACTTAGCACAGCCCGTGCGCAGGAGCCCCTCAGTCATGCCTCTTGAAGAGGGACAAGAAGGAGCATTGTCCCGGGCGCAGGGGCTGGGTTTCCAGGTTGTCTTTGTGCTCCTGAGCACGCCCAGCCCGGCCGCTTCCAGCCCCTCCGGTCTGTGGAATGCAGGTCTCCTGAAAGGTCTGTACTCAGAGCCGGAGGCGGCCCAGGGGCTGCAAGCAGGGAACCAGACGAGACCCTCCCCAGCTAGCCGTGGAGCAGAACCAGCACCCCAAGCCCCCTGGGCTCAGACTGGAGCAGCGCCTGCCTTCTTGCCTTTTGCTCCTTTTCACACTGAGGTTGGCCCTGGAGGAGCAAACCCAGTTCCTCTGCTGGTCTGAGCAGGAAATTCCTGTCAGCTCCTGGGAGAGGCCAACAGTATGTTGGGGGGAGAGGGGAGATTTCATCACATAGATTCCCCCCGAGATACAGAATCGTATTGAAGTCTTGCCCCGGCCCCGGGGAGCAGGGCCGCGGCCACCATGGCTCAGGCCACTGCCAGCCTTTCTTACCCAATGCCGAGGCTGAGTTTTTAACACTCAGCCAAGTAACAGGGAGGAGTGAGATGATTCGCAACAATTAGTGCACAGCGTAGCAGAGTGTTCGCACAGGTGGTCTTGTGGTCCGTTCTGGTGGCAAAGCTGTAGTGAAGAGGCAGAGACGTGCCAGTCCCAAGGGCACACGTAGGTGTGGGTAAAGCGTCCTTGTTCCTCAGTGTGGTCCCAGGCCTGCAGCACGGCCACTGGTTACAGACGCAGAATCCCAGGCCCCTTCTGAATTGGGGGGTACATTGTAATACGACGGCCAGCTGGTCCAAGGCATCTTAGCGGTGGCGACACACTGGGGCACAGGGAGGAACATACCCGGGGTGCTTCCGTCTCCGACCTCCAGCTCTGTCACTCAGTAACCGTGACATTGGGTAGGTAATCGCCCTCTGTGGGCCTCAGAGGCCTCACCTTCCAAGCGGAGGTGATGATACCTACCATGGAGGGTTGACATGAGGCAGAGACCAGCCCTAGTCGATGTTCGCAGCAGAGTTGGTGGATCAGGGAACGTTCAGATCATTTGATTCCCCAAGTCAGCTGCCCAGGAGATGGGATTTCACATTTGTATTTTCGGGGGGTATTTATAGACCCCTGACCATGAACCCTGAAGCGCCCCCATGCCCCCCCGCCATGTGAAATAAGATCCTGGGTGCCCTGTGGGAGGAAAGATAGCTCTGGGTGAAGGAACTCCAGGAATGTGGCCAGGTCATGAGGAAGAGGAGACACAACGTCTAACTTAGGTGATGGAACCTTATAAACGGCACGGTGACCGTTTCCCACAAGCAAGTAGTATAGAGTCTGGATTTCGTTTCTTGAGAGACTATTTCCCTCTGTTTTGTGTTGGTGCGTCCTGTAACTACAGTCCCCCCACCCTCCTCCCACCCCCCCACCCCCCGCTTTCCCAGGCTAATGCAGCAGAATGCTGGACCGACGGGCCGCAGGGCCTGCTGGGACCTCCAGGCCTCGCTCTGCAGAGTTGCTTTCCCATCAGAGCTGGGCTGAGCTGCTTTTCAAATCAGTCTGAGGGGGAAGAAAGTGGGCCAGCCCCTGGGTGTTCCTTGGAATGTGCTGGCTGGTGACCTGGCCAGCTGGGCGAGTCATTGAACCTCCCTAAGCCTCAGTTTCCTCCTAGGATCACAATGCTAACAGGAGAATCTCCCTGAAGTTGCCATGCGAGTCTCCACCTATTCCGGGGACCATGGGATTTTTGGAGGATGAAATGAGGTGACACTTATAAAAACGGTGGTACAGAGAGAGAGGTATACGGTCAATCGCATTAGCTGTTGTTCCAATGGCTGTTAGGAAAGGTGGGCCTTGGACAGTCGGCCTCGGTAGAAAATCACAAATAAGAGAGTGATTTCCATTTACAGACAGAAAGCCCAGCCTTCCCGTTTCTGTGCAGGTCAGCAACTGACCCTCCCCGCCCCCACCTTCATTTTTTCTTTCCTTCGCTACAGGAGTTGAGACATGTGGCTCACCAGACTACCCCAGTGAGTTTAAAGCTTTAAATAAATACATGCTGGAGATTGCTGTCACGTCCCTGCCCCCACGCCGCCACAGGCCCCTCCTGACCTGGGGGCGCCTCTCCCTCCCTTCCCTCTCGCTTCCTCTCCTGCTGGAAGCCCTGCCCAGGCTGAGCCCTGGGGAAGGTATCTCCTCCACGCACGCACGTAAGCGGGTCCCAGGGGCCCTGCACAGGGCGGACCAGGCCCGGCCTGATCCAGCACAGACTCTCCTCTTCCTGGGTTTGTTAGAAGCCTGACCAGGCCCCCAGTCTTATGACTTGAACAGATGTTTCTGCTTAAGCAGCCCTGGCATCTTTATGGCCTGTTTTTTCCATTCTTGCTTCTCTTCCTCTGTCCCTGCAGCCCTGAACGCAATTTGGACTTCATTTTCTTCCTAATGATTACAGGGATAGGGAGAACTTTTATTCCTTTTTCTTTTTTCTCCCCTTCCCCCTTCGTTCCTCAAGTCACACACGCGCACGCACACATTCCATATGCATCCAGATCTGCGTTCATGGTGTGTATTTGTTCATGTCGCCCTGACATGTATTTTCACTTCAGACCTAGGCCTGTGTCCAAGCCTCCTTCCCTGCCTCCACCCACACCTCACAGTCACCCCTACTTGTCCCCACACACGCCACCCCTGGGCAACCCCTTGGTGGGTCCTCCCGGAGGCTGATTCTGAAAACTCATACGGGCCTTGGCCTCCTGCCGCTCCCTCCAGTGAGACAGGAAGAGCCTTGCTGTCCGTCAGGCTCTGTGGGTTGGGGAAGGTTTCGGCTGATTGATGGAGTGAGAGCTGGGACGCAGTCGCCATACATCTCTTCAAACCACCCAGCCAGCCGGGCAACCCAGGCTCAGGTGGGGCCAAGCTGACAGTCGTTAAAAAATGGAACCAGTTTTGCATGGCCACGTGACAAGCTTGAAACCAGTCTGGCCGCTCCTCACATCAACACCTATAATCACCCAGATGCGGGCCTGGTGGGGTGTTCCCATTTGCCTGCCCTCGGGGTTCAGGGTCACCTGTCTCAGAGTTTGGTTCCCAGAACGGAGAAGGTCTGTCCCTGTTGATGGGCACCTGAGGCTCAGAACCCCTTACTGCCTCCAAGACTGAGGGGGGGAGCTGGTTTTTCCTCTGGGCTCCCACTGGGGGGTGCAGACAGATCTACCTGGAGCACTACATGCTGACACCGCCAGCTGCCTTACCTGGCTCAGCCCATTGCTTTGAGGGGCATCCAGTCCTCTTCGTGTCTCTGCCACACTTCCGCCTGAGTGTCACCTCGCAGGGTATGTTGGTAATTGAGCTCACCTACTGCAGACTCTCCCGAACTGACCATGGAGGAGGTGGAGTTTCCAGAATGTTCCACGTCAACACCCTCACCATGAGGGGCCGTCCCAGAGAAGCGGTGGAGGGTCGGCGGAGCTAAGCCCATGACGTCCTCACCAGGTGACCGCCCCACCTGAGGAGATCCGCACTATAGTGGGGTGCCATGAGCATCTCCCCCGGAACCCTTTCCTTCCGCCTTCCTCCTGCCTCCTTCCTGCTGAAACAGGCTACACCCCGGTTCTTGGTTAGTGTTTTGGAGACTGAGTGGTGATCCTTGCCTCGCCGTGGATTCAGGGAGCTGCTCGGAAAAGTCGGCAACAGTGGAATGAGCTTGGGTTCCAATCGTGCGGTGACACGCAGGACAGTGGGAAGTGGAGGCCGGAAGAGGACCTAGAAGCAGGAGCGAGAAGAGTGACGGTCCTCCATGCCGGGGTCTGCCGGGGAAGCGGGGCGAGCTGGACAGGAGCCACGCTCTTGCAGTAGAGTCTTGAGGACGTCCCTTCCTGTTTGCTTCACTTGTCACACCTTCACCAATGAGGAGGGAGAGGGGAGCTCGCTCCTCAGCTGTTCCATCCCTCAGTCCCCCCAGAATTCCCCTCCACCACGGATGCTTCCCAGAAACAACACTATGGTCATATCAACCAGAGACCCTTCTCATGGTTAAAGTCAACTCAACACCAACAGCCCCGTGGCCTGGCGCTCTCTTTCCCTGGGCGATTCCCCTCCCTCGTGCAAGCACTCTTTGTATGAGTTGGAGGTGGGGGCGGGGGTTGGAGAATTGCTCGTTGTGTTTGTGCTGCTTCCCAGGGTTCCCACAACAATATCTACAATGAGCATCTTTCCCTTGTTGCTAAGGAGGGCTGCTTTCCTGCTACCAGGGGGGGCTCTGGCTCTGCCATTAGACTTGCAGGCCTGAGCATTGGAGATGTGGAACAGACTGCCCAGCCCCCAGAGGCCCAACACTGTCCTCCTGTCACTCCTCCTCTCTCCTGTCACGACTGGATCCCACTGGAGGACTAGAGCCCCGGAAAACTGCCCATCATGCTAGACTGTGTGGAACCAGGCGCAGACACAGGTGGAAGTGGCTTTCATATGGTCAAAGCGGGGCTCACTCTCCCTGTTCTCTGAAGCTCCCGTTCCCCAAGGGACCTGGCCAAGCCCTTTTCCCCAGCCAGCTGTGGTGCCATGTCTTCTGTATCAGGAGTGAGGACATGGATGCTTCCCAGGGCTCCACGAGCCAGATCCCCTCCCTGCATCAGGAGGCCCCACGTCCATGGGCTGGAAGGGGACCTGCAAAACCCCCATGCACCATCAATGTGAGGGCAGAGGCACCATGGCGTGTGTGTGTGTGTGTGTGTGTGTGTGTGTGTGTGTGTGTTTAGTGAGGAGGGTGAGAGGGTGTGGTGTATGGTGTGGGGATTGTGGGGTGTGTGTATGTCTGTGTGCTGTGGTGTATGGTGTGTGTGTGTGTGTGTGTGTGTGTGTGTGTTTAGTGAGGAGGGTGAGAGGGTGTGGTGTATGGTGTGGGGATTGTGGGGTGTGTGTATGTCTGTGTGCTGTGGTGTATGGTGTGTGTGTGTGTGTGTAAAAGTGTGTGTGTGTGTGTTTAGTGAGGAGAGGCAGAGAGGCGCTGAGCAGGTATTTCTTGAATATCAAAGGGAGGAAGATGTTCCAAGAAGAAGACTGAGGGACCTAAAATGCTTTAAGCATATGCATCCCAATTTTAAAATAATCACAGTAGTAATAATAAAAATTTTTTTGGCTGCTATTTAGTGAGACCTTTATCTATGTCAGGTACTTAACATATATATTCTCCAAAAGAACTCTGTGAGGTACAAGTATTATTATGTAATTTTTCAAATGGGTTAGGTAGGGAGAAGAAAACTATTAGCTTCAAGGGGAGGGAGAGGTGAAATCTAATGGGACAGAAAGGAAATTCACATCCTCGGTATAACAGATGGGCACATGGGCTTGGGACTCTTCCTTGCCAGAGGCCAAGATGCAGGTGCCTGGTCCCTGGGCTGGTTGGAAATGAAGCATTTCTCCGGGCAGGCATTTACAGTGGTGCCACTGTTGTCCAATTATGGGCACGAAGAGGCTTCCACTGCGTTTGCACAGCTTCTCCATCACCCCGGACAGGAATATTGATCTATTCCCAGCATCTCCTCTGTAAAATCCCCCAACCTCAGGCTCCAGCTTGGAAGAAAGGCAGAGGTGGCTGGGGGAAGTGGTGGGAGGCAGTAAATCTTTCCTCGAAGCCCTGCCTGCTTTCCTAGGAAAGGAGACAGCTGAGCTCATCAGCCAGGGCTGATCAGTCCAGAAAGAATCCGTTCCAGCCCCCAGAAGGCCCCTTGGAAGCTTGGGAAAGGAATGACTCACTGGGGTGCTTCGGTTGTGGACATGGGACTGTCAGACTGGGCAGGGGTGTCTGATGACATATTAGAGCAACTGAGAATGGCAGGCGACCTTTTGGAGGTGGGACAAACAAGTTTGCCTGAGAGGAATCTTGTGATTCCTCCAGCTCCTCACCCTGACTCTCATTAGAGAGCTCCCCCTAGGACTTCTGATAAGCATTGGAGACAACAATTTCCTCTCCCAGAAACCCCATTAGACTATTTGTGTGCATGTGTGTGACACCAGTCTCCCTTCCCACCTACTTTTAATTTCTCAGACCATCGTGTGCATTCCCATGGCATTCCCCTTGAACTCTCCCTCCATGAAGTCTTTCTCTACCAGCCTATTCCTGAAGCCACAGGGCCCAGGAAGATGGCAAAAGGGTCTGGACTTTGAAATAAGAACTTCCTTCGGGATCTCATCATCCAACGACTGCTGAAGGTGTGAGAAGTTGGCAATGGCATGGGCGGTGACCTGCTGATCTAGCCCGCCCACACCCAACCTCCCAGGTGCACAGCACCTGCCCCTCCACCTCAGAGCCTATTTCCGCCTTGGCTTCCTGCTGGACTTAAGTGCAGTGATATGGAAACAAGAGGTGTCTAAGGTGCACCCCATGTGGCAGCTTGAGTTTCTTGAAGTTGAGCTGAACCAGGAACCGATTGCCCAGATTTTTGTCCCAGATTTTCAACTGGGAGTTTGCTCAGTGCCCGTCTTTCCTCTCTGCCCAGTTTTGGGAAACTGCTTGGCACGCTGAGAACCCTAGGTTTGTATTCTATTCCGCTCCTGCTTATCTACTCTAATGGAGCAGAGCAATGACACCAAAAATATTACACATGAAAGATGATTCAAAATGGTGATGATTCACTCCAGAATGCGTGCTTCCAGTCACCTCTGCTGCTTACCTTGCTAATTATAAGCTTCCACTGCTATTGCAATGCGTTTGCCTTCCTTGTCCAAAAGATGACCCAGGGTCAACGGGGAACCCCTGTTTTGTCTGAAATAATGCATCTATGAATAAGTGAGATGAACGCAACAGTTCTTTTCCATTGGTGGCTGTTCCTGTGGAATTAAGGGAACTTTCAGGGCTGCTGCCGGCGTGGGCGGATTAAGTGTGTGCTTGTGTTCTGAGCACGGGCTGTGATGCAGCTCTCTGGCCCTCAGAATGACAAATGACTTTGGAGGGAGGACTAAGTGACTTATGACCAGGACAATGGAGCAGCCTGAGTCAGTCTCCCCAGTGTGTACATTATGTTATTTACAATAGCAAGAAATAGATACAGCCTTAATGTGCACCCACAGGGTATTTGCTGAAGGAACAGCTGTATGATGGAACACTCGGCCGTCGTTAGAATTATGTGCTAGAAGAAAGCTTAATCTCATGGGGAAAGTTCACAACGTATCATTAAAGGGAGAAGGCAGACTATAAAGCAGTATGCACAGGACATAGCAGTCTTGCAAGGAAAAAGAAAACACTGTGTATGTTTTTTAACTAGAATAATATGTATAAGATCATTAACTGTGCTATCTCTGGGTAATAAAATTTGGCTTGACTTGTATTTTCTTTTTTTGGATTTGTCTCCATTTTCCAAATTGTCTCCCATGAACATTTATTATTCCAAAATCAGGGGAAAAAATTACATTAAAGAAAGATTATCTGAGGGATCAGCAGATGTGTTTCCTGTTTCTTCTCCCATGTCTATTCTCCATTTTATATTGGAGGTTCAAATTCCCCAGCCCCTCCCACCACACATGCTAAGGAGCAGGAGGCCCGGAGGGGCTGATGTCCTAAACAGCATCGCCAAGGAGAATCCCTCACGGACAGTAACAGCTTTGCAAAGGTTTGGTTCCCACCTGGCACTGGGAATGAATTGTACGCAGACCATTGTTTTTTTGTTTCGTTTTTTCTAATTGGGAATGAGCTTCTCCAACGGATCTTAAATAAGTGGATAGGGGCTCACGGAGCGCAATTATAAATGTCTACAGCTTCTTCGTGGGCTTTCAAACACGAGTGTGACTCACCCCTTCTCCTTGGCCTTTTTACAGCATTCTGTCCCTTGGAGTTTTGAAAATTCACTGTCACAGTGAGAAGGCGAGGGGCTGGGAGAACCACAGTCCTTCTCCTTTTATGGAAGGACGAAGAAGGGAATCGGAGAGAAGAAAACTAAGGGAGTGAGATAATTCATAGGACGGTGGTCTGCTTAGATCAGTGCCAGAGGGTGGACAATGGGAGCAATAAGTGAGCCCAGAGGAGGAAGCACTTGGGCCGCTGTAAAATCTGCTGCAGAGCAGACACAGGCCTTGGCGCGCCCCACTTCTGGCACCGACGTAAAGGACCTATCTAGCTCTTAGCTGCTCCTCATCACCACCTCCTTCCAAAGCTGAATGGTCGAGGCCATCTCGCTTCTCATCACAGGAAACGACATTACCGGGGTCCCAGCTGTCCTGAAGGCAACGTTCCTAGCCGTGGCAGATCTCGGTGACACCCCAGGAGGCTGTGGGGAGCACCGCTGTCCCCCCAGCCCACAGCCCCAGCCCATCTACTGTGCCACTCCGGGGAGGCACGTTATTTCTGGTGCATGATCAGATGGCGGCTTTTGCCAGGCGCCCTGTCCTTAGAAAGTTCGTTCCCCCATTGTATTGGAAAATTCCTCCTGTGCTTGTCATCACACACATCAGGAGACCACGGTTTCCATGTTCTCAGAAGTAATTAACCAACTACTGCCACTGAGAAGGCTGTTCCTGGAATATTGTACTCATCCTCTTACAGCCATAATTCAACCCCAGGCGCCGAGGTCTGAGGCAGCGGCCCGAGTCCTCCCAAAGCAGAGAAACCAGCTGAGACTAGGCTGGGCTGTGCATGAGTCTCAACCCACCCTCTCAATCCACCACTGGAATCATCTCCTGTCATCTACTCTTGTTGCCTGGGGATATCTGAGTATTAGCTGATGTGTGCCATGAGGTGAAAAAGGTTGAAGATCGCTGATCTGTTGAATGCCTTGTATGTGCATAAACCAAATACTATGCACTACCTGCCATCCCTGCAGGAGCTCAGACCCCAGGAGGAGGGCACCGGGGAGACAGAAATTACAATCGACTGTGGTTAGAGCCCAAAGCAAGGTAACAGGAGCCACAGAGCACATGGGTGAGTACTGCTCACACTACCCACGGCTTCCGGAGGCTGCTCACAGTCAAGGAGACATGCAAGTTGGGGTTGACAACGAGTAGGAGTGTCCCAGGCAATTGAACTGTGTTTTCACTGTAGATGTAAGTGTGTTGCACTATGCATCTGAGTTCCAGGGATGAGGACACAGTGACTGACGGTGATGACATGTAACCCCATCAGGAGCCTTGGCTGTGTTTTCAGCAATGAGCCCGGGTGCTCAGTGGCCCAAAGCAAAGCCTTCATATTTGATGCAGCCACAAAACAACTCAGACCGAGTCTGGAAGCCAGTGGCTCATTGATCCCGAGATGGTGCCTTTCAGGAAAATGAGGGTCCAGCTCTATTGAAGCACGGAGGCAAACATGCCCAGAAAAGATTAGAGGGCTTGCACAAGGGTGGGCCCAAACTTGCCATGGGCCTCAGTCCTTAGGTCATGCCCCTTGCTCCCTCCACCCACCATAGCTGCCCCCCTTCTCCCCCAAACGTCTGATGGATATCTACTCATGGTTCAAGACTCAGCTCAAAGACATCCCCTCTGAGAAGACTTTTCCAACATCCCAGGATCAATCGTCACCCTGTCTTCCCCTACCCCGACCCCCATCCATCCATCTTCCTGAGAGCAGGAGCTGGGCCTCTGAGCTCTGTAATCCCAGTGCCTCGCTGAGTGCCTGGTGAGCGTTATCACATGGATGCAGGCTGCACTTGCACACTGACATGCCTAGAGTCTCCTAGCAGAGCAGAAGGTATTCTACTGCAAAGTCCTTCCTGATAAAATCATAGAGTGTCTAATACCCTTGTTTCAGGTAGAAAGAAAACCAAGTGTGAAGGGAGGCAAGCCCAGAATCTGTGTAAATCCCAACCTGGACTGCAGAGCCTGGCCCACCCAAAATCAGATGAAATGCCAGACAAGCCAGTGCCTCGCCGGGTTGTTCCACCGTGCTGGGCTCCAGCGTGTTCTGGAAGGTTCTCCCGGTCTGTGCCTCCAGAGGATGGGGCGGGGAGAAGCCCACGGGCCCAGGGCAGTGTCAGGTTCCCCCTTTCTGTGAGCAGGCATGGAAGGGCCTTTAAGAAATGGAGTATTATTATTTGTTTGTTTTTATAGTGACTCATCTGTCGTAACTGGGTTAAAGTCCACTCAGAGAAAAGGAGAACAAAAGACCTCCTGTTAGTGCTGGAAGTTTGCCTCTTAAGATATCACTGAGGGGACCTGGGGAGGGAAAAAGCCCAGCAGGCGGAGGAAGCGCGGGCCCTCAGGACCACGGCGGCACTTTGCAAAGGCAAACCCGGCGGCTTTCATCTCAGCCCTATCAGAGCTGCTCGCTGGGCCGCTGCTTTATGACCGCTGCCCTGCGGGCCTCAGACACAGGCCGTGCCCTGTTCCCACGCCGCGAGCTCAGGGAGGTGGCCAGGCGCTGGGCAGTGCGGACAAATGCCCACGTCCAACCAGCCCCAGGCTCGGGGTGAGGATGAGGATGGTGATGGGACTAGAGCAGAGAGCTCACTACACGCAGGAGGCTGTTCTACCATCATCTGTCACAACGCCTTTCCTGAATGCCCAGGAGGCCAGCGAGCTTCCTCCCCCTGCAGCTGAGGGAGAGGCCCTGAGGCAGGAGCCTGGCCCTGCGCTCTCCAGGAACCCGTGGGTCTCGGGGATGGTGGGAGAACCATGGGGCTTGCAGCCTCCCAAATCCAGTGGGACCATGTTTCCAAGCGGCACTTTCCAGGGTGCAAACGCAGGCCCTCTGACTCTGAAGATGTTCCATTTCCTCTCTTCAAATGAAGCAAGTCAGAGAAAGACAGGACTTCACAGTTCTCTTCCCACAACTTCCATCTGACCAGCCGGCTGTGGTAGACGGGCACCGTGTCCTTTATCAGTCAGCCCGTGGAAATGCTATTCTCAGCCTCGGCCAGCAGATACGCGGCGGGTCTGTGCCATGAAGGCCCATGCCCGGCCCGGCCCTCCCCACCTTCCCTGGAAGGAGCTGGAATTGCTCTGCTCCGAGGCTGGGAAAGAGGGATGGGCACTAGGAGAAGACAGGAATGCCCTAAGATCCCCAGACCCGTCCTCCTTTCAGAGGCACTGCCATCCCCCTCTTCCTTCCCAGGGGTCAGCTGGACCCCAGAGATTCGGCCTGGCCTGTGGGTTCCTGGCCTCTGCTCTGCGTGGCGGCCAGGCCTTCTGGGCCTCCCAATTCCAACAGTCAGCCCTCATTACTCTGTTTCCTGAACAAGACATGTTTTTGGTAATTTCTCACCAAACACCAAGGATTCTTCAACAGAAACCTCAAAATGCAAGCACTACCGTGCTAATCTAGGTCTCTTTCCTCACGGACATCCACGTTCCTCGGCGCAGATGACGGGCGTGGGAAAGGCCTGCAGGCCGCAAGAGGCGCCTCATCGAGCTGCCCGTGTGGCCGGACCCCTGGTTTTCTGTGCGCTGCTCTGTGACTTTGACGCGATTACTCGCACTAACAAGCAAGGCCGCTGCAGACAATGGGTTGAAGGGAGGACTCAAAGGAAGCCGATCCCAGGCTTCTCCCTTTGGCTGGCCTCGCGGGGCTCAGGCCCCCGGTGGAATCACTGGGGATTTGGGGCTTAATTAAACCCTGGCTTTGGGCCAACATGCCGGTGGCCCCTTGAATTTCCCAGGTCCACCCAAGTGGCATAAACAGCGGACTGGGAATGTGAACCGATTAGCTGATCCCACAAGAGCCCATCCTCATTAGCTAAGAGCTGGCTCCCAGGGCTCGGCGGATGTCGGCAGCCCCCATCCTGGGAGTGCAGGGACTTGAAGTTAGTGGTCCCGACATCTGCACTCTCGGGGGCACCTCCATCACTGGGACCTTACGCAGTTCTTCATTTCTTGGTCCGATAAAGCCCATGCTCACCGCCCAAGGTGACCAAACCATCTTCCTGTGGGAAGCCCTTGACTATTCTTTGCATTTAGAAATCATTTGTTTCTGAGCAAATGGCTGGCTCTTACACAGCCTGAAGCATGAGGGTAGGAGATATTTCCCTACTCAAGGCCACTAGAGAACCTCTGGTGTGAGGGCACCCATGAAACACACACGGGTGCTTTTTTGAGTTTGGCAATTTTGGTGTTGCTTACACTCAGCATTTGCTTGCGATGACTCTTAAGGACTCAGCATAGTAAACTGCTCAGGTTCCCACGTGGCCCAGGACTGAGCAACCAAAAGATCCATCCCCTTACCGCCCCCCCCCCCCCCGACCCTCCACAGCTGGCTGACCTGGGGATCCCTGTGGGATTATTCTGCAGCCATCTCTCAGAAGTATTGGACCCTGGAGTTGGTCTCATGGCCAAGTGTCACCAGTAACAAGGGGGTCCTGGCAAGATGTGAGGGACTGAGGAATGGCCTAGCAGTGAAGCAGGGAGAGCCAGGTATGACCCCTTCCACCCTGATTAGCTCTGTGACCTTGGTTGTCAGATCATCTCATCAGGGCCACAGTTTCCGTGCCTATAAACATAATGATGGTACCTGCCACCAACCTTTCCCTGAAGGAGAACAGGAGAGTGAATTGATTGTTTATTGAGCACTTGAAGTTCTTTGGAGAAAGGCCTTTATAAATATGACATGATTAAAGGATAATGGTTCGCTAGCTCTTAGAGGAAGTGCTTAATGGGATCAGGGCTAAATATCTTGATAATTGAGTTTCATTCTCTATTCGGATATGCACAGGGCTCCCATCACTCAACTCTGCTGTCCATTCATGTTATTAACCTGTTGTTTTCGTTTTATATATAGTAGTAGGTCCAACCGCTGATACCCTCCTACCATGCTTACCCACTGCCTCTGTCCCTTACAGCAGCTTCCATCCCCTGCATTGAGGTCACCAAGACCACCTAATTGTCAATTCCCATGGCTTTTTCTTATTCCTCATTCTCCTTGTCCTTTCTGGAGCATGACGCTGATCACTAGCCCCTCCTCATCTTTGAAAGTCTTATTCTGTGGTTTCCTCAATCCCAAGAGGTTGAAATTGAAGTCATCATTGTCCCGAAGCCGAATCCCAACCCTGACTGCCCTATTTCTCTTCACATTCTCATGGGGCCCAATCACAAGATTCCCCTCCCCACGGCCACTCCCCAGGGCAGGCCCCTATCCTCCCAACCTGCTTGGTCCCTTCCATGGCCCATGACACCCCCAGACTCAAGGCAGGTGTGATGTGTGCATGTCCCTGGACTGACACACAGACATCTCTGTGCCACCTGGACCCCTGGCCATCCTGTTCCCCACACCCACCCAGGTGTCCCCTGCCCACTTCCTGTAGGCCCCTCCTGTAGTCTTCCATACACTTCGGGACCTGCTTTCCCACCTGTCTGCCTTCCTGTCTGGTTCCCAAACCCAGACTCCACGCCTGCTCCCAGCAAGCTGGTGGAACTGACTGAAAATCGAACAGGAGAGGTCCTTTCCTAGGGAAGACTCATCCCCGGCCTACATGCCCCCGACAGGCACAGACATATAGACACACATATTCACCTGTGAAGGTAGACACACACAGAAGCATATAAACACATAGAGACAGAGGCACACACAGACATGCAAACCCATTCATAGATACACACACTCATGTAGACGTACACAAAAACATACCCATATATAGACACACACATGCATGCTTACACAGACATGCAAACACGTACCTCCACACACACGTTTTTGCTGCCCTCCCAGCATCTTGACAGGCTAAACTGGCCTCCCTCACCCGCTCTGAGCAACCATTTCTCCTGACCCCTGCCTTTCTCCTTCCCAGGTGTATTAGTCAGGGAAACAACCAGAGAAACAGAACCAACACAAGATACATCTGCTGGGGCAAAAGTAGGTTTACAGTTGTGAGTACATGAAACAGGGTTTATTCTTGTATTGTTATTATTTATTAATTATTGTATTATTTTCCATGTGAACAATTATATATACACATACATACATGCACACATACATATATATACATATACATTTACATACACACATATAGAAAGAGAAGGAGAGATTTTAAGGAATTGGCTGTGCAGTTGTGGGCACTGGCAAGTCTGAAATCCACAGGGCGGGCCAGCAGGCTGGGGACCGAGGGAAGCGTTGATGTTGGAATTCGAGTCCAAAGATAGTGAGGAAGCCGAATTCCCTCTTCCTCAGGGGACTCCAGTCTTTTCTCTGAAGGCCTTCAACTGATTGGATGAGGCCCACCCACATCATGGATGGTCATCTGCTCTACTCAAAGTCTACTGATTTAAATGTTAATCACATCTAAAAAATACCCTCACAGCAACATCTAGACTGGTGTTTCAGCAATACTGGGAACCATGACCTAGCCAAGTTGACACACATAATTAACCATCCCACCATTCATCTGCAAGCCTGGGCATGGCTGGGAGAGAGAGATAGAAACATCGAAGAGAGAGAGAAACATCGATCAACTGCCTCCTGCATGCTCCCTACTGGGGATCAATCCTGCAACTCGGGTATGTTCCCTGACTGGGAATTGAACCCGGGACCTCCTGGTCCATGAGACAATGCTCAGTCTACATGGAACTTGTAATAGAATCATTCGGGGTGTTATGATTGCAGCTGTCATTCGACTGTTGTTGGGAACTGAGAGTCCAGTCCCCTGCATCTTGCCTTGAGCCTCTCCTCCGGCTGCAGGCCCTGCGGCTGCTCCTGGGCCCCATCAGCACGGTGTCAGGCTGCGTTCCTGCCAGAGGAACAACCCCCAGCCTCGGTGGAAGCGACCGTTCCCTGAACTTTGCTTCAGACCCGCCTGCCGGGGTCTCCGGAGGGAGGTGTTCACCTCTCGCCCAAATGAAATGGAGCTGCGGGGAAACCACAGCGGAGGCCGCGGCCTGAACTTTGGATTTCTTAGGCTGCCAGAACTCCCCAGCTGGGACGGGGAGACCGAAGCCCAAGGAACCAGACACTTTGTGGCTAGAGAGTCTGTCTGAGTCGCCCTGGACGGGGTGGCCAGGTGTGCCGGGCAGTGGCTGGAGCCTGGAGAGAAGGCAGGGGAACCAGACCGAAGAGGCCAGGCCGGCTCCCAGGCTGAAATTCCAAGAAACGTACCCTGCATAGGCCAAGTCTGTGAAATCCCCCTCAGGCTGGAACGGATCCTATACAAAACTGCTGGGCTTTCCAGTGTGATATTTGATAAGTGTGAATGGGCTGAAAATGTTCTTGAGATTTTTCAGTTTTGTACAATTAGTGGTGGCCGCAGGGGCCATCTCACCGCTTACAGCGTCCTGCCAGCGGTTGCACCGGCCGGGCGGGGCCAGCAGCTGTCCCCCACCACTCTGCCCTCCAGTAAAGCAATTCATCATCTGTGCCCGCAGAGAAAAGTGGGGGTCCTGCTCCGCGTCCTCACGGCACGTGTTCCCTGCAGCCCCTCCTTGGCCCCATTCAAGCAGAGGCAGGAGCAGCCCCCAAAATGCCCTGGTGGCAGCATGATGGCCCCCGACCAGGCCCTCCTCCTTGCCCCTTTTAGTCACCAGATGTCTGAGCTGGAAGGAATCTTGGTGCTCACTGACCCAGGCTCCTCACTGAAGAGCCGGTCTCTGCCTCTCTTTGCACCTGAGACCTCTCTTCTTTCAAGGACAGCAGTCACGTTGGATTAGGGTCACCCTATTCCAGGACATCATCTTAACTAATTACCTCTGCAGGGACCCCATTTCCAAAAAAGCTCATGTGCTGAGATTCCAGGAAGGACATGAATTTGGGGGTCGGGGGGTATCCAACCCAGTACAGCCTTCCTGCCCCACCCAGCAAAGTTCTCTTATTGCCCGCCTCCCCCAACCTCCCCGCCCTTTTCTTTCGTTGGGGGTAAGGGCATCTGCCCACGGACCTAACCATCATTGGGAGGCAGAGAGTAGGAAGTTGTCTGTCAGCCACTGTTTCCCCTCCGGGGACATGGACACTCCAGGGCTCCCTGATTTCCAAGACGGACCCGTCCGTCAGTATTTCCAGCCCACAGTGCAGGTTAGATTCACCCAGGCAGCCCTCGGGACATGTGGGGCCCTAACCACATTCCCAGGAATCCTGCCTCTCTTGTCAGGGGGAGCCTGGCATGGGTATGTTTCCAAAGCTTCTCAGGTGGTTGTAATGTAAAGCCTGGGATGAGAAAACTGTCAGATGCTGTGGAAACAGTTCTCCCCCCTGGAAGGGAATGCAGCCCCCTCCCCACACCCACTCCGTTCACCAGGCACCGGGGTTTCTGCCGCTCCTGGCCTGGTGGGCTCTGAAGACCCACCCATCAGTAGAGAGCGAAGTCATACTGAGGGTTGGATTGAAGCCGGGGGGAGAAGATGGGACTCGAACTACAGCAGCAGCACAAACG
>NW_005871133.1:2910005-2913687 GCF_000147115.1 Myotis lucifugus
TGTAGACATAATGGCTTTAAAAGGAATATGTTTTATTTTTTTAATTCTACCATAAAATGTAGTAATATTTATTGAACACTTTTAAAATTAATATTTGTGTATTACAAACAAAATTGCAATGTCTATATTATAGAATACTTTCCTGTTTGACTTTTACAGGGTAAGGGGATTGTGCCTCCTCTTCTGTAGCATAGCCATCTTGCTTTATAGTTGTTTTTTTTAAAGACTGTGTTCCCTCTAGAAATATCCAAGTGCAGAAATGAGGGTCCGGAAAGATGTGCTGTGTTTAAACTGCAGCTTTGTATACTCCCTGACACACCATTAGATCCCCCCCGAGATTCCTGAGTTTGAAAAGCCCAGCCACAGGGAGATAGAGGGGCCAGCAGCTGATCTGTTTAAACTTGGGAAGGAACTGCACCTTACAGAGGAAAGCTTGGCTCCGAGAGAGAAAATAACTCACCCAAGATCACATAGCTCGTCATTAACTGTGTGGGAACTGTACCTCCGGACCACCTTTCCCACTGCTCTGACCTAGGTCCTCTGCAGATTTGCTGTGTGACCTTGGACAGGTCTCATTACCTCTCTGTGTCCGTTTTCCTGCCCATAAAATGCTGATGCTACCTGTTCCACCTCAGAGGATCTGTGAGGAAGCGCTTTAAAATTCTATGTAAAGGCAAGGCACTATAACTGTGGCCATTACAGCCCAGTGCTTCCAGGTGAGGCATGGCGATTCCAGCAAGAGGGACCCCTCCAAGCCATGCTGAGCAGGCGTGTCTGAGGGAAGACCAGTGTGGCACACCTGCCCCTTCCAGCAGCTGAGCGGCCAGGCGAGCTCCCTGATGTTCCAGGCCCAGGCAAGGCTGAGGCCTTGGGAGCTCACGCCCAGCGCTGTTAGCTCTTCATCACTCCACGCTTTTATACGCCCAGCCCCAGCCCCAGCCCCAGCCCCAGTAACAGGCGAAGAAAGCACTCCTCCAAACTACCTTCTTGTCCCAGCCCTGATAGTGTCTTCAAAAGGGTAAGGCATGGAAATACACACGACAGCAATGCCCGCATCTTTCTCCTTGAACAAGGCCACAGAGACCTTCGCACACCCATCCCTTCCAGAGGACGTGGGCGGCCAGCCTGCTCCAGACGCCTCCCTCCCTGGCCCCGGCCAGCGAGGCTCCCCAGCCCAGTCTGCCTCCTCTGTTTACACTGCAGATGAGCTTCTGCTGAGCTTAAGTGCAGCTCTGGCCCTTTTGTTTGTTTTTAAGTCAAGTTGCAACTTTGCTCCTGGATTTATTGCAAATTCCATTTATCTTCTGCTCAGGGTCTCTGCACAATCCTTCCCAGCTTCCCTCCCCCTCTGCGGACAAATAACCAGGGCACAGGGAAGGGATGAGGAGCACAGGGACAGACGGACAGGACAGACGTGGAGGAAGCACCTGCCAGGAAGGTGGTGCTGGGGAGAGAGCAGGGCTGGCTACGCAGGGGCAGCTGTAGAGATTGTCCGGGGAGGATTGTCCAGGGACGACAAGGCCAGAGGAAGGCCAGCCGCCCTGTGTGCTGGCCCTTTCTTACAAAGACCTCCTTAGGCAGGAAGGTCGGGCTGAAAGACAGAACGGCAGGCCTTAGAGGAGGGAATGAAGAAAGGAAGGTTCTAATTTGAAGGCAAGGGGCCCCTGGTGGTTGTTGGCAGGGGGTGGTAGGAGGTCAGTGGTCCCAGGGCCTAGAAAGGGCACCACGAGGGGCTGTCTGACAAGGGCTGCAGGTCTGAGGGCTGGGCGTGGGCATGAGCCCATGGAGGCGACCCCGGGCACGGCTGGGCACCAGCACAGCATCCAGGTTCCCTCTGCTCTTTCCTCCCCAGACACCGTCGTTTCCATGAACTGCTGATGACGAGCAAACAACTCCAACTGGAGCTCACCAGGGAGAGAAAGAGAATCAAACTGAGCCGAACAAACTGAGAGTGGGATGTCCAGCTGAGCTCTTGGCTGGTCCTCCCAAAGCAGGAAGTGCCCGTGGCCCGTCCTGCTTCCCTCGCAGAGCTCCCCAGCTCAGGGGTGTGCAGGGGACACTCACCTGCTTCCGAAGGGCCTTGTGGTGGGGAGCTGGTTGGGTGGGGCCGGGTTCCTAGGGGCTGGGAAAGTGGGAGCTGCTGGGCTCTCAGTGCCTAAGGGCTTGCCCTCAGGATGGGGTGTGAGCCTTCCCTGGCCTGGGAGAGCAGCTGCAGGCAGCTGGGGTGACTGCAGTGACCTCGGGCAGGCTGCAGGGTGGGGGGTCAGCAGCTGAAGGAGTCACCTGTTATCATGCCCTCCTCTCCAGGTCATAGTCCAAAGGCATGAGATTCAGACTCAGCACCGTAGCCCAGGGCCTCCCTCAAGGAGCCTCGAGAAGTGGAGGCTGAGTGAAGAAGACAGGGCAGGGCCCCTGCCCCTGGGAGCCATCCCGGCTTCCCACGGGTGCTGCTGCTAATGAGTAGAAGATCTTTCCCCAACCATTTCCCCAGCCAGGCCTTGGCTCTAGCCCTTCTGGTGTTGTCTGGCCCTGGTTCCTCCCGTCACTCACCACCCTGCCAGGAGACCAGCCCAGCCGCATGCTGGGGCCCCTCCTCAGGCCTCCTCATCTCTCCACTCTGCTCCCCACCTGGCCCCTCAGACACCTCCAGCCGCTCTCCTCCCCTCGCCTCTTCCTCTCCTGCCCTCTCCTCTCACCCTGTCTCTCATGCCCACACCCCACACCATGTCCCTTTAGTGCAGTGGTTCTCAACCTTCCTAATGCCGCGACCCTTTAATACAGTTCCTCATGTTGTGGTGACCCCCAACCATAAAATTATTTTCGTTGCTACTTCATAACTGTAATTTTGCTACAGTTATGAATCGTAATGTAAATATCTGATATGCAGGGTATATTTTCATTGTTCGCGACCCACAGGTTGAGAACCGCTGCAGGAGCTTCCCTTTTGACCAAGCTCACTCACATCTGTGCCCTCAGGCCCCTCAGGCCCGGGTGGATGGTTTGCTGTCCATTCACTGGCTGCCAACTCACCTGAGTCCCTCTCCTCTCAGGCCTGCAAGTCAGCCGGACCCAGACCACTGCCCTTGACCTCCAGCTCCCCACCCCTACCTTCCATCTGCAGATCACCACCCACCTGACCCAGAAGGTCCAGACCTTCCCACAGGGATCCCTATGTCTCCTTTCCTCCACCAAACAGGTCCCTCCCATCACCCCTTTGCTTCCCACATCATCTGAGAGCAGCAGACATCCCACCTCCTTTGCAAACCTCGCTTACTTACCTGGGTCCAAGCTGGCGTGGGCGGGGCCTGTCTCTCTGTGCCCGGGTCCCGTCCTCACTGCTGAGTCAGAAGCTGCGTGTTAGCAGGATTCCCTGTGACCCGAGTGCAAGGCCCCAAAGCACAGCCATGCAGTCCTCATCCTAAATGGCTTGCGCTGGCCCTGCCTTCTCTCAGTCACCATCTTCCTGCCCTCATTGCCTCGATCCCAAGCTTCTTTATAAGGTCCCTTCCACCTGCTGCTTTTATTTCCTCTCCTCGGGCCCTGAATCTGGCTGCTGTGGTAGGCCATGTGCACAGGCCTCCCTCACAACAGTGGCTCAGGGGGCCAACCTCAGACTTCCTCCTCCTCCTCCTCCCCCGTCTTCATCAGGGCTTGGCCCCACTCACGACGCGGCTCCTTTCCC
>NW_005871133.1:2913787-2924786 GCF_000147115.1 Myotis lucifugus
CTCCAGGTTACTTCCCGACAGACTTACATTTTCCTCTCCAAGTGCTCATCACCTGCGCCTCTTCCCGGCCAGACTCTCCTCTCCTCTCATCCCATCCCCTCCCTCTCAGCCACGTCCACTTCTTCAGCTGTGACTTCCAAGAGCCCCCAATCTCCAGCTACTGAAATTGCCACAATTCCACCTGCCTGCTGGCCATCTCTGACAGTCTCCCTACACACGTCCCAAAGTCTTTCTGCACAAAACTAAACTGATCATCTCCTCTCAAAACCCATCTCTCTTTTGAGCTTGCCCATCTCTGTCAATGAATTTCCACTCCCCCCATGGCCTAGGCCCAAAACCCTCAAAGTTGCCTTCATCTCCATCGTCTCCCCCTCCTTGCACCTCTGATTAGCCTCTGGGAGCCTGCAGAATTTTCTTAGACACTATTTTTCTATCCCTCCCCACCCCAATGTTGCTATCTAAATGCAAGCTCTGGTCATCCCGCCCCTAGACATTTTCTCTGGGGGGGGGGACTCCCCTCCCATGGTCCACATGTCCTTGGACACAGAGCGCATCACAGTGGCCTGTCTCCCACATGGGCTCCGACTGCTATGGCTCCCAGCCAGGGAGAAGCCCGGTCCTCATCACGCAGCAGGTATGGCCTGAGAACCTACCAGGGAGCGTGTACCTGTGCTCGGTTCACAGTCACCTGCTTTCCACTCCCAGAACTTGCTGCCCTGCATTCACCCAGTTTGCTGGTTCTTCGTTTTGTTCACTTGTTTTCTCTGCCAGAGATGCCTCCTCTTCTTTGCTTCCACATCCACCTCTCAGCCCCTTGTCCGAACACTCAGCCTCCCTCATAGCCCACCTCCTCCAAGAAACCTATAGGATCCCAAAGACAGAATCAGTCCCTCCCTTTCCGCATTCTCCCCTACAGCAGTGTTTGTTTCCTATTACAACTGCAGCCAAAGGCACATGTGTGTGTGCGTGTGTGTGGGGGTGTGTGTGTGTGCGTGTGCGTGTGTGATCTCCCTGGTTGTGTGGTCCTACACAAAGAACTGTTTTTATTCAACTCTGTAGCCTACACATACGTAGGAGAGTTACATTTGAATCGGGTCCTATTCCCTCATCTCACAGATGATGAAGCTGTGGCCAGCATGGCCCCACGTCTTACATGCTGGGCAGTGGGGGAATCGCATCCCAGCCTTAGTCTCGGGGTTCCTGGTGCAGTTCTCAGGAAATAAGGAACTCCAGGCTCAGTTGCCACATGTGCCCCCCACAATGTGCCCAAGGTCCCCAACCCTTCTCTTCCTCCTATGAACTGGGCGGGCTAGAATCAGAGCAGAGGCCTGGACGAGCAGCCAGGAGTCACCGGCCCATTTTTCTAGCACCACCCCCAGGTCTATATTGAATATCCAACAGCGAGTATAATTCTGGTGTTTGAACCCCCAGGGAAATGGCTTCCTCACCTTTTCCAGCAACGGCTGTGATTGTCTTATAAGGGCTCCATTGAACATCTCTCTCCTTCCTCTTCCCTGAATCCCCCTCCCAGCCTCCCAGCCTCCATGCTACACGAATCTCCTTCCTCCAGCGGGCTCCTCCCTCACAACCTGCCTGATGTGGGAGGAGTTCTGAAGCCTGGTAAGGCTCCTAGCTCCTAGGAGGAAATGTTCCACATAAAAATACACAAATCAGTGTGTTTGGTAAAAATCAAATAGGGCACCACGTGTCTCCATCCCTGTCCACACTGGGTAACCACGCAGGAGGTTCCATAGGGCTTGGGAGGAAACCGCTTCTTCCCTGGGCGGAGGTTCTCGCAGTCTTTGTGCCTGGAGGCCCACACGCAGAACGCGCTCAGCCTGCACTCAGCCCTCCACCCGGATGTGGCCTGTTAGCTCCAACTTCCTTTTCAGGTCTCCTTGCTCCCGGCCTAGCTGAGGCCTTGCCTCAAACACAGGGTGGGATTCCCTCTGTCAGTGATAAGGAGTGGTCCACTCAGCTTCACAAACGCCAGTGCAAGGATCATGCATGCCACTCAGACCCTCGCGGTGAGATTCGATAACTAGGTACAGTGTTGTCAGGCCAACCTGCGATGGCATCGGTGGCCTCAGCTGCTGCTGGTAGCGCGGCGAGCATGGGCGAGTCCTCCACATCCGTTGGATGTCACTCGGCAGAGAGCAGCAGCCATTTCTCCGAGGAGCTCTTGCTCTCGTTGGAGTGGGAGCTGGAACGCCTGGCCCAGGGCAGGGGCAGTTGCATGTCTTCGCTTGCGTGGGAAGTCCAGCTGTCTGACGGGGGCCGGAGACAGACAGACGAGGGGAGAGTGCCTGTGTTTGGGATTGGGCTTGCAGACTCGCCTGTGTGTAACACCCGGCTGGCAGAAGTGCAGAAAGAATTTCCAGCTGTCGTCGTCAGGGTGAGAAAGCCCCCCTCATTCTGACCGCGGCTGTGTTTGTGCTCTGGACTCTCCTATCACACTCCTCCTGGGCTGGTGACCCCATCAAACACCCAGTCCCAGGGGCCAGCTCTGGACCCAGGTGACCCTGTGCCATCAAGAGATACAAGTGGCAAAAGGACCCATATTGCATGATTCTGCTTCTGTGAGATGATTCTGCTTCCATGAGGCACTTAGAATAGTTGGATTCACAGAGAGAAAGTGGAAGGATGGTTGTCGGGCGCTGGTCGGGGAGGAAGGGGAGTTGGTGTCTCATGGATATGGAGTTTCAGTTTGGGATGATGGAAAGTTCTGGAGAT
Source organism: Myotis lucifugus (assembly GCF_000147115.1). Classification (NCBI taxonomy): domain Eukaryota; kingdom Metazoa; phylum Chordata; class Mammalia; order Chiroptera; family Vespertilionidae; genus Myotis; species Myotis lucifugus. The sequence goes on from NW_005871133.1 coordinate 2,916,521, forward strand.
GGATGGTGGACAATGGGGATCTATATACTCAGCCTTATAGAATTATATACTTAAAACTGGTTAAAATGCTACATTTTACGTTATGTATATTTACCACAATTGTTTTTAAAAAGGAAAAAATATACAAGTGTGAACTCAGCCCTGGTCACAGTACTGCTGAGGCAAAGTGATTCCCAGCCCTCAACAAGAGTGTGTGTGTGTGTGTGTGTGTGTGTGTGTGTGTGTGTATACACGGGCGCACGCACATATTGTCAGTGTATATGGTCTCACAGGAGTGAAAATGGGTCCAGAAACAGCATGGTCAAGGAGGTAGGAGGTCCTCCGCCCCCTGACTCATGACTAATTTGGGTTCTTTCCTCATAATGCAGACCCATGGAATATTCTCAGTGGAAGTTGTTCAAATGCCAGAGAACCTGCGTAATATCCTTGGAGGGCTGGATGGAAGGCCTTTTCTCCATGGCCTGTTCAAAAATGCCTTTCAGTCGTTCAAAGAAAATTCAGACTTTTGGAGTCAGAAAGTTGGAGCTAGAATTTGGGCCTGCCACTATGTGGCCAGTCATAGCGCCCAATCTAAAGGTAAATGCTTACGATCGAAAGAGTGGTGAATATGAAAGTGCTCCTTGTAAACTGTCAAGTGCCTCTCCCCGCCCCCCTCCCACCACCATCATCTCTTATCCTTTCAATGGGCCTGGCTATGGGACCAGTTAGCAACAATTTTTAAAACAATATTTTTTATTGATTTCTGAGAAGAAGGGAGAGGAAGAAAGAGATAGAAACATCAATGATGAGAGAGAATCATTGATCAGCTGCCTCCTGCACACCCCACACAGGGGATCCTGCCCGCAACCGGGGCATGTGCCCTGACAGGGAATCGAACCATGACCTTCTGGTTCATAGGTCGATGCTCAACCACTGAGCCATGCCAGCTGGGCTGTTAGCTCCAATTTTAAAGGGTTCATACTACAGGAAAGTTAGCCTAGATCTTAAAGTACTATTTCAACCTGCACAGTGTTATAGGATAGGCTTTGGAGGCAATAGCAACCACAGGTGAGAATAAAGTCAAAAGTCCTGGGAGCTAGACTTTTTGAGAAAATAGATTATGTAGTCTTTGTGCAGAGGGCCCAAGTTAAATCAGATATTCCTGAAGAGAGTGGCCCATGGAGCCTTTATCAGTTATCAGTACTGGGGCATAAAGGCATTTCTGTCAGATCCTTATTTTTCTTATTCACATACCATAAACTTCACCATTTTAAAGTTCAGAATTCAGTAGTTTTTAGTATATTCACAAGGTGTGTTAGCATCACTACTACCTAATTCGGAATATTTTCATTGCCCAAAAAGAAACCCTATATCCATTAGCCGTCACTCACCATTGCTCCCTCCTTGCAGCCCCTGGTAACCGCTAATCGACTTTGTATCTCTAAGGATTTGCCTCTTCTGGACATTTTGTATAAACAGCATTACACAATATGTAACCTTTTGTGACTGGCTCCTTTCACTTAGAACAGCGGTTCTCAACCTGTGGGTTGCGACCCCTTTGGGGGTCGAACGACCCTTTCACAGGGGTCGCCTAAGACCATCGGAAAACACATATATAATCACATATTGTTTTTGTGATTAATCACTATGCTTTAATTACGTTCAATTTGTAACAATGAAATTGGGGGTCACCACAACATGAGGAACTGTATTAAAGGGTCGCGGCATTAGGAAGGTTGAGAACCACTGACTTAGAATAATGTTCTCAAGGTTCATCCATGTTATAGCATGTATGAGAATCTCATTTCTTTTTATGACTGAATAATATCCCTTTGTATGGATATCCTACATTTTGTTTATCCATTTATTATTTGATGCATATTTGGGTTATTTCTATTTTTTAGCTAATATTAATCATACTGCTATGAACGGTCACGTACAAGTGTGTGTGTCGATGTTGGATACATATCTAGGAGGGGAATTGCTGGGGCATATGGTAACTCTATATTTTATATTTTTAGCTCTTAACTTTTTGAAGAACTATCAAATTGTTTTCCAAAGCAGTTGAACCATTTTACATTCCCACCAGTAATATATGAGGGTTTCAATCTCTTCACAGTCTTACAATACTTGCTATTGTCTGTCTTTTTTATCACAGCCATACTAGTAGGTATGAAATGACATCTCATTTGATTTTGATTTGCATTTTCCTAATGACTAAAAGTGTTGTGGGTCTTTTTATGTATTTATTGGCCATTTGTAAATCTTCTTTGGAGAAAAGTCTATTCAAATCCTTTATATATATTAAATATTTGGGTTGTTCATCTTTTAATTGTTTCATTGTAAGAGTTCTTTATATATTTTGGATGCAACTCCCTTATCATATATGTGATTTACAAATATTTTTCCCATTCTGTGGGCTGATTTTTCACTTTCTTAGTAGTATCCTTTGATGCACAAATGTTTTTAATTTTAATGACGTTTAATTTGTTTTCTATTTTGTTACTTGCTTTTTGGTGTGATAGCTAAAAAAAAAATGCCTAATCCAAAATTACAAAGAGTTACATATATGTTTTTATCTAAGAGTTTTATATTTTTAGCTCTTAACATTTAGGTCTTTGATCCATTTTTAGTTAATTTTGGTATATAGTGTGAGGTAGGGGTCCAACTTCATTCTTTTACACATGAAAAACCATTTGAAAAGACTATCCCTATTGAATTGTCTTGGTAAACATGTCAAACATGGATCTTTCTTCTTCTCTAATATAAACATTTAAAACCTTAAGTTACTATTTGAATTCTAAGTGAAAGAAGCAAGGCAGTAAAGGCCACATATCTCCAGAATAAGCAAATTCAAAGAAACGGAGTGTAGATTAATGATTTCTGGAGGGTAATAGGTGTGGGGTTTCTTTTGGGAGTGATGAGAATGTTCTGGAATTAAATAGTGGTATTGTTGAACAATATAGTAAATATAGAAAAAGAAAAACACTGAATTTGACATTTTTAAATGATAATTTTTATGCTACCTGAATTACATCTCAATTTTTAAATGCTGTGCTGGTTGCATGGATACGAAGTGGACAATTGTAACTTTATTGCAGTTGCAAAGTAATAGTAGTTTCTGAGGGACCCTAGGAAGATGATCCTGATTGTGGTGATGGTTGCCTGATTCTATAAATTTACTTACAATCATTGAATCACCCACTTAAAACAGATGAATTTTGTACTATGTAAATTATACCTCAATAAATATGTTTTTAATAAGAGTTTTTCAAATTCTGCTTAAACTCTGCTTTAGCAGCATCACATAAACTTTGATATGTCTTCATTTTCATTCACTAAAAAATAATTTTAAATTCTCTTCGTATTGTCTTCTTTGACCCATGAGTTATTTAAAATGTAATGTTTAATTTCCAAGTTGAGTATTTTCCAAACACCTTTGTTTTTATGTCTAATTTCATTGTTTTGTGATGATATCAAATTTTAAAAATTTGTCTAATTTTTTGTTATGACCCATATTTGCAGTCTACCTTGATGAATGTTCCATGGGCACTTGAAAAGAAGTATGTGTCCTGTGTTGCTGAGTGGAGTGATCTATAAATGTCAGGTAAAGTTGGTTGATCATGTCGTTCAAGTCTTCTAATTTTTTCTGACTATTTTTCTACCAGTTTCTGAGAGAGGAATGTTGAAATACCAAAGCTATAATTGTAGATTTTTCCATGTCTTCTTTCAGTTTAGTTTTTGTTTCGTGTATTATGAAACTGTATTAGTAGGTGCACACACATTTAGAACTATTATCTCCTCTTAATACATTGTTTGCGGGTAGTTTTTATCGCGCGCTAACAGGTGGCGCGTGGCGAGGGCCATTTTTGCTAATTTTTTTGCGCAAATGGCAACGTTCAGTAAAATTACGATAACTTTAGTTTACGTATTTATACGTTACCCGCATTCTACCGCTAGTCTATAAAAAAACGTATTAATACGTGTCCCTCGCTCTACTTACTACCAGTCAATGTAAAACGTATAAATACGTTTCCCGCATACAATGTGTCAAACTTTCTTTGTATCATTATGAAATTCTCCCTGTTTATCTCTGGTAATATTCCTTGTCTTCAAGTCTTCTTTTTCTGTTATTAATATCGTCACCCAGCTTATGATGTGTTGCATGGTATATCTTTTTTTTAAACTCTTTTTATTTTAAATTACTTTGTTTTTACATTTAGAATGGGTTTTCATTACATGCTTTTTACCCATTTGGGTCATCTCTGCCTTTTAATTTGAGTATTTGGGCTATTTGCATTTAATCACAAGTATATATAATGTACTTACAATATGTTTGATGAAAATATGCCACCTTACTTTTTGTTTTCTATTTTTCCCATCTGTTCTTCGTTCTCTTTTTCATTTTTCTCTGCCTTATTTTGGATTGAGAGTTCTTTATCTACAACTTTGTTTGTTAGCCAAATATTCTTATGTCCTTTATGCGATGGTTGTTATACCTTTTACTTCTGCATATGTTGTAAACTCCACAGTACTTTGTCATTATTTTTGCTTTAATGTTTTAAAGGGATTTTTCCATTTTGAAAACGCCTTTCAGCCCTGGCTCACCTCGTTTACGTCCTTTACCTAAGGAATCATAGTCTCGCACTGCCTGTTGTACAGTACTTGAAGCCTTCAGTACTTTTGTCTAGTTTTCTAGTTGTTTATGGTGGGAGGATAAATCTGGATCTTAATGCTCTGTCATGTCCAAAAGCAAACATTTTAAGAACTAATTCTGATTTTTAAAAAACAGCAGTGGGAGAGGGTAGGCCCAAAAACGGAGATACTGCTGACTTGGCTGGGGGTTCCAGGAGATAGACAGATATCAGAAAAATTCTAGCATCTGAAACCATGTAGGAACAGGTATGCCAATGTAAAAGGAAGGGAGGAAAAATGTGGAGGCTACTAAAATCCAATCTCACCTGTTTTCTCAGGTGGCTGGACACCTTCCATCTGCTCCTCCAGATCTCCTCTCCCCTCTTCCCTGAACCCCAGAGGACTGACTAGTCTATATTGCATCAGTGGGCCGCCTTTTACCTCAGGCAAAGAAGGTAACAGCAGGGAACTGGAAGGCAGGAGGATTATTTATTCCCTTAGTTCATTCCCTTCCAAATTACTTTGGATTGGTTTTGTCACTCCACCAACGGCCACAAGTCCTGTCGGGCAGTCCTCTCCTTACAGGTACTCTCTGAGTTCTAGTATCTATTCTTCCCCCTTGAACCTTCAGACTTTGTGACGCTAATACCTCCTCAATGTCATCAAACCTAAAGTATCACACCATCTTTAGTTAGTTCCCCTAAACCTTGCCCATTCCTTGCTAAATAATCCCTTCATTCAATTCTCTTTTTCCCACCTGACTGATACATCAGAGTTATTGATGCTGCTCCTACATGTGAACAATCTACTGCCCACTAGTTGTATGACCTTAGGAGATCACGCGACGGTCTCCATCCTCAGTTTTCTCCATCCTCAGTTTGCCCTGGGCCTAGCCTTAACTCTTTGGGGCCCCATAAATCAGAAGCTCAAATTCAGGAGGCTGCCCCACAGCAGGAGCCTTGGGGCAAATGGTGCTCTTTCCCCATCCTTTACCCTTTTCTCCATCTTCTAGTCCCTCCCTGCAATTCTTGGTTTAGCTGTTTTGCTTCTTAAGGTAATCCGAGTTTCTCCCTTGGCAACAGGTACCACCTGGTGAGGGCTAGGTGAGCAGCTGGCCAGAGGAAGGCCACTTACTTGGAGATGGCCATCAGTTGGGGATCACCGTCAAGGTCAAGTTCCTACAAACTACTCAGCCTTTAGCCCAGGCCAATAGGGCTCAGTACTCAAGGAGCTGTTTTCCTTCTCCTCCTACATGTTCCCTGGAGAAGACTTATTTTAATTTTTAACTAGGAAAACAGATAAATAGCATGAGTAAAAAATGTTAAAAGTCCATGATTTTAAATAATAGAGAGGGAAAAGTCATGAGTTTTAAAAGATTGTAGAGTTATTTAAAGGTTGTCCTGAGGTCAAGCAAGCAAGTTACTCAGCCTCCCCCTGCCTGAGACAGATTTAGAAATGGAAACCAGAGATATGATGGGAGGAATCCACGAGCAGGAAGAACCAGAGCTAGTGGCAGCCTACCCTGAAAGGCATTAGGCCACAGGGAAGACCATTAAAATGAACACATACCCTCCCGGTCCAGCATCCCGCACTCTGTCTGAGAGAGGACGCTGAAACGGTCTTTCCCCCTCCTGTGCAAACCCAGTCCACTCCCTTGCTTTCCTGGGGAGGTTCTTTGTGCACAGTGTCCCTTTGTGTCTTCTCCTTGATCAAAGGAACACTTCAGACCCCTTGGAGGATTCCAACATGACAAGCCTATTCACTCTCCAGGGGTGATGCTTTCTGCTATGTTTCACTTGACCCTTGACCCGGGTGTCATGCACCTTTCCCTGCTCACATTGGGCTTCGGTGTCAAGCCTCCAGGACCACTACTCCCAGGTCATCCCTGTTCCCTCCTTCTCCCTCCAAGGCTCCTTCTGAGATTTCAGGTAAGGTTTAGACTCCCTTGGGAAGCAGACCTCCTCATCCTTATTCTTACACAAGGTTGAGCATGACATTGCATCTTTTTTAGAGAAAAGGCCAATGTTTCGCTGTTATTTGTTGACATTAAAGACAACATCCTCATGCAGGATCTGCCCGCAGCCCTGGGATTCCTGAGAGAGTCGGCAGGCCCAAGGATAATGGAGGCCTGAGAAAGGCTCCCCTTCCCTACAGTTCCTACTGACGCCCCTTCTGACCTGCCTCCACCATGGGCAGCTGTTGCAATCTGACTCAAAGTGTCCCTCTCCGCAGCTCCGGCCTCTGATGAGGTCCCTCCATGAAAAAAGCATTGCTCACCCCTGTGCCAGACACCCCTACTATTGGTTCAAGGCTTGGGAGGTGTAACCCTTTGAGCCCTAACCCTTGACCCTGACCCCAATGAATCATTCCCACTTGGCCTCCTATACTCAACATTTTTCTACTGAAGGGAGAGAAGAGACAATCCTCAATGAGTTGCTATTGTTGGAGTAATTAATACTCCAAATACCTGAGTAGGAGGGACTGGAGGCTTAGAGCTCTTTAATTCTTATTCTCAAACTAATCTGAAGCTTATTTTCCCGGCCTCCTCTAATCTTGTTTCAGGCCCTCACCTGTCTGTCCACAGCCTAATTTACTTGGTCTGGGGAGTGATTTGGTGAAAGCAGACTCAATGCCTTGCAGTTAATCAGTAGTAGCTCTGGAGATTCCCTAAATGAGGACCCAGAGAGCTGGGTGAGCAGAGGCTCGGGGATTTTTATCCAGGATCTTTGTAGAGTAAACACTGTTTTTCACGGAGATTGCATGTTTGTTTAAGATGGGGGTTGGAGGGGGAGGGGAGGAGGTCCTTCCAAACCACCCTTGGCACCAGCATTGCAGTTGAGAGTCCTTCACCCCAACATTGGGATTCTCTCACTTCTCACTCTATTTCTGCCCCCTTTTCACTCATTCAACTCCTGACCAATCTCCCACTGGTCTTTGTCCTATTCATCCAGCCAGCCATTCACCATCCATCCATCCATTCACCATCCATCCAGCCATTCACCATCCATCCACCCATTACCATCCATACATCCATTCACCATCCATCCATCCATTCACCATCCATCCATCCATTCACTCATCCTGATGGCAGCTGTTTCCCAATGGGAAGCAAAAGCCTTTGCCAGAGAGAAACCCTATTGTTTTCACCCCTGCCTGTGGGGTCACCCACTCAGGGTCCCTGTCACAGAAGGTGCCCACGTGGCTGATGGCATCACTGCACTTCTCTACAGACACCTTTTCCCCCGTCCCATTCCCTCCCCATCCTTTCCTCTTCTGCTCTTAAGTTCCTTTTCTGTTTTCTCTCCTTTTTTTTCCTATTCTTTTTCTTTCTCTACTCCACATGCTTTAGGCAGCCCCATGGATATTTTGTATTCAAAACCAAAAGAGGCAACTGAGCCCAGACCTAGGAGAGCTGATAGCTCCCCCTCCCAGGGTCTCCGTCACCCCAGCCACCCCGAGTTTGCCTGGGGCAGAACTAAACTGGCCTTTTCCGCACTGGCCACCAGGATCTGGGTTTTAAAGCCTCACTGGGGAACCCAGGACATCAAACCTCCATGCAGGTGCCCTGGGGTGGTTACAGCCCATCCTACAGGAGAAAACGTAAGCACTCCAACACAGAAAAAATCTGTCTTTTCCTTCTGTCACTAATTGA
>NW_005871133.1:2925669-2928669 GCF_000147115.1 Myotis lucifugus
AGCCGTCTAGTGGGAAAGACAGAAATGGAGCCGGTAATTAAAGTGCAGTGCTATTTACACCAAGAGGGAGTATGTCCAGAGAGTCCCGAGTCTGGGAAGAGTATCCAGGGGAAGCCTTCCCTAGGAGGTGGCGCTAAAGCGGAGGCAGGAGTGGCTTTTCTCATTGGCCTCTTCACCCAGAGCCCAGCGCAGGCTGGCACATGGCAGATATCAGGGTGATGATATGAATGGATGAGGAAATGAATAGACATCTCTCATTTCCCGGAGAACCCTTGGTTATTTACAGGATTTGGTGCTGTGTCTATTAATGTATCTATTTACCAAAACAAACAAACAAACAAACTAACTAACAAAACTGGAAGTCGTGAATCCTCGTGAGGTCTCTTCATGTTATGGATGTGCTACGCGCCGCTCATTCCGTTGTAGAGGTACGTACGCTGGGTCACAGCTGGGGAAGATGATACCCCTGAGATCCCACAAGGAGTCTTCCGGACTCACCCCCTCCCCCACGATCACACCGCGGAGAACTCTGTAAATGGACTCATCAAAGCAGGAAAGGCCAGCCCCTTGGCAGGTGATCGGATTTAGGTCTGAAAGCAGAGCTGGGTTAAAACTCCCTGCACCCAGGTGTCCTAACCACAGACCCAGGCTCACGAGGAGGCCAGGGGAGAAGAGCACACGGGCCTACCCGCTCTTTCTCCACGGAGGGCAGAGGGCTCCTGGAAATTCCCGCAAAGCGTCCACATGAGCAAATCCAGGGCTGCCTGCCGTCAGCTTTCCCGGCGGGATTAGGGGGCAGGCTGGCCAGCTGTCCCATCCCCCAGGACTGCCTTGACTTCAAAGACCGAGTTCTCTGCCCCAGGAAAAGTGGGCCCTACTGCGAAATGTCCCCAGCTCTCCCAGAGCTCAAAACAGGCCCGCATCGAGGTGCTGGTCTTGAGCCCCCTGGAGCCTGCCTGTGTCACACAGCAATGAGCATCCGCTCTAGTAAGCACCCTCCAGAAAAGGAAACTGGAGCTGGTGACGCTGGGCAGAGGTAGGGCCACCATATACAGTCTCTTAGGCTGTTCATCGCACCAGAGGCAGGTGGGGGCTGAAATCCAGCCCTCACTCTGCTTGCCAAGCTGTGCCCTCTGGCATGGCTGCATCCACAAGAGGTGGGGGTCCCTTTTCTAACTGGCACATAGGCACCAAACGGGCTAGCAGTGACCCTGGGTGGAGAGCCCAAAGAATTGCATCTGAGGAGGAAAACATGCCAATCCTTCCCTTGCCACCACCTACGCTGTCCAACCAGGTGTTCCTCCAGTGATCAGATATGCTAACAAGGCAGATTTCTTAGACGGTAACAGACCATGATGGCTACACCAGTAAGCCCAGGAAGGCCTTATGTTCTATTTTTCTATGTCCTGCGTTCAGATGACAGTGAAAATCGAACTATTGAGATGTCCTCAGGAAGGATCAAGTGTCTGCTTTTCTGTTAAACTCCTTTAAGGAGAGTAAAGATTTACAATACATTTAAACCCCTCTGTGTTGGAAACGCCAGGTCTTTGGAGTCTTTCCCAGACTCTGGGCTCTAGCTTCACGTATCTTGAGCCTGTTGGGCAGGAAGTGAGCCCTGGAAAATGAGGTGAAGTGGGCATTTTCTCAGGAAAACAACGCTCCCCGTGGAGGGCCAGGCTTCTCACCAGCAAACACACTCCACACTCAGCATGATTAGCTCCCAGTGACGTCTGAATGGTGGCCCAACACAGGTGCGCTGTTGGAAAAGGAGCTAGGATTCTAGCAAATGCTTGATGGACGCAGGAGAAAGGGCTGCAGTCTCCTGGCTGGTTACTTTACATCACAGGGACCCTGGGGAGGGGCAGCTGCCCCCTCTCAGAAATGCTTCCTCGGGGTGATCTCCTTTGGTATCCGTCCCTCTGCCCAGTCTTCATGGAGGTCAGAAAACGAGGTACGGCTCAGCCAGCATGGCTCAGTGGTTGAGCATTGATCTATGAACCAGGAGGTCACGGTTCGATTACTGATCAGGGCACATGCCCGGTTGTGGGCTCAGTCCCCATTGTGGGGCATGCAAGAAGCAGCTGATCAATGATTCTCTCTCATCACTGACATTTCTCTCTCTCTCTCTCCCTCTCCCTTCCTCTCTGAAATCAATAAAAATATATTTTTAAAAAATCTAAACAAGGTATGGCCTGGGGAAGCTGTGAGGAAAGATGATCAAGGAGCAGGGCCTGCAAGTCACAGCTTTCTGGTGTTTCCATAGACTGGAGTTTGAGGAGGAGTCAAGAGATGGACCCGAAATGCTTTGTGAGGCTCTGGGGACCCCCTACCTCAGTCCCCTGCCCTCACAGCTCCAAGTACTCTAAGGACCAGGCAATTACCTGTGACCAACCCCTGGTCTTACCCAAGGGAGACACAGGCTCCCGGGGCCAGGTGAAACATAGAGTATGCGGGGGCAGGTCTTGGTGGCAGGACACGTGTCAGCATCTTGGCCCAGAGAAGTCAGACCCATGTCATATGGGTCCTGTGCAATCCTCTCAGGAAGCAGATAACTGGGGCAGCCAGGACCTGGGGCAGGTTCATTCCCAGGTGAGACCCCCTTCTCCTTCCTGATTATCCCTTTTGTTTTTTCTAAACAAAACCTAGTTGTCCTGCCTGTCAGGACCTTGTAGATAATTTAACGTCCAGAGCAGTGGTTCTCAACCTTGGCTGCACATTAGAATCACCTGGGAATCTTTTTAAAATCCTGATTTCTGGGCCTCATCCTCCGGAAATTCTGTTTCTTTGTTACTAATGGTGTGGCCCCCCCACATAACAAAGAAACGGAATTTCGAGAGAATGAGGCCCAGAAATCGGATTTAAAAAGATTCCCAGGAGATTCTCATGGGCCCGGAGCCCTAAAAAAAAAAAAGAATTTCTGGCGGAAAATTCCAGAAAAAATAAATTAAAAAGGTTTCCAGTCCCTGTCCCAAGTACAGGCCGGTAGGAGATGGCTTGGAA
>NW_005871133.1:2928786-2933988 GCF_000147115.1 Myotis lucifugus
GGCTTTAGTGCCTATTACCTATTACCAAATCAAAGCACAGAGAGTTCCCAGGCATATATATATATATATATATATATATAGTCTCAATGTTGAGAGAGGGAGAGAGAGAGAATCATTGATTGGCTGCCTCCTACATGCCCCCTACTGGGGATAAAGCCAGAAACCCGGGTATGTGCCCTTGACCGGAATCAAACCCGGGACCCTTCAGTCCACAGGCCAAACCAGCCAGAGCTCCAGGTTTTTAATGGAGTCAGAAGGCTGGGTTATAGTGAGAAGACCTCAGCTCCCCCAGTCTCTCATTGCAGCTAAGCGCTACCCACATAGGTCACATATGTGCTTGAGACACAACACTCCCAGGCGATGTTAAACTGGGAGCAGGGACTTGGCCTTACTTGGATTTCTTACAGAATGGTGGCTGGTTTCTAGAGCAAGTGTCCCAGGAGTGGAGGTTCTAAGATACCCAGGTAGATATCCTAAGGCTTCTTATAATCAAGCCTAAAACATTCTAGAATGTCACTTCTGCCATATTCTGTTGGTCATGCAAGACACTATGGCTAGCCCAGATTCAAGAGAAACAACACACAAACAGCTAGAGGGGAAGACTGGGGGCTGCCATTTTGGAGACTGTCTAACACAACTGTCTTTGTAGAAAGATAAAGCTCCTTTGTGGAGCTGGAGGAGGGAAAAGACATGAGCTATGGGCTGGGGAGGCCGAGAGGAAAAAGACTTTGTCTCTCTATCTAGAAGAAGGTACTTCTCCAAGTCCCTCCCAAACTGTTCTCTTACTTTATGTCTCAAAGTACATTCTGGGCCAGAATGTGGAAGAGAGTGGAAAAAAACCGCTATGTCATCTCACTAATCAGTCCTCATTTGAGAATGCGTTTGCTACGTGACTGTTGCCTCAAATTTGTTTATCTGCCCTTGCTGCAGTGTGGCCTTTAAGGGACACGAACTGCTACCAGTGACGTCCTCGCAGTGGTTGCCCTGGAGACCTGTAGGTCAAGGATAGTAAGGGAGCTTCTTGCCATGATGCCCTCACGTAGAAATCACAGGCTCCTGTGAACATGTGGTAATTGAGCCACAAAAGAGAAAGAGCCATAGATTCCTCAGATGTGTGTACCCAGGCGAGCAGAGTGGCCTAGTGCAGAGTCCTTGCACGCAGGTCACGAGATGTCCCTTCGATTCCCTCCCCTACCCCTGACTTGCTCTGACGGGGACTGTCCATCTAACCTGCTGTACTTGGGCCCAGGAGCCCGTTTGGAAGGCTATGGAATCACCTGGTGGTTTGAGACAGTCCGTCCCATCCATCTGGATAATTCAAGCATAATAACTCGCTTCTATGTAAGTCTGCGTTAGCCTCCCCCAGACTCTGCCTGTCACTCCTCCATTACATACATGTAGGGGGAGACAATCACAGCCAGTGTAAGGCAGGATGGGGTGCTGTGCCCTTCCCATCCCATCCCCCCAGCAAGTCGCCCCTGGTCACCCCTACTTGAGAGGCCTCTTCCATCTCTCCCCCCAGCAACAACAAAAGATGCTTTTTTCTCTTTCTTTCTGTAAGACACTCCCGTGCATAGTTTGGATTAATTCTACTCTTTGGTTCATGACCCAATCCCATCTCTATACTATGCACACTCCACTTCTATTTAGTTATTTTTTAAAAAATAAATAAACACCGGCCAGCCCACAGCCCCAAACAAAAGTCAGGACCTTGACAATAAGGAACATATCTTCCGAATCCCAAGTGACAGTAAACAGGAAAATGAAACAGCCGGCCACCCAGCAGGCACAAGACAGAAGCCAGTCCCATAAAAAGGTTTCGCTAGTGTCCAAAGAAGGCTGCGCATGGCCCATTAAATCCCAGCCATTTAAAATCCGGGTTCCCAGTTGGTAGATCATTTTATTTTAATGATGTGTGCTTCCTAGAGAAGCAAGGCGAATGACTATTTCTTTTTTCAATTAGCCAGGTAGCGGCCAGCAGAGGAAGCCGCGGGGAACGGGCGGGAAGGGGTTAAGCCAGGCCCAGCGCGGCGGCCGGGAGAGTCTGGGTCACCCGCGCGCGCCTGCGCCCGGGAGCCCTCCGCGCGGCCGCCCGCTCCCCGCCCCGCTTCCTCGGTGCACAAAGGCCTGCTTTGTTCCCTCGGCTCTGTTTTAAATATCTGACGACGGTTCCCCCCCGTCCCTGCGCCAAATCCCCGGGCCGACTGCAGGCGCGGCACAAGGGCGCATTGTGGGCCGAGCGAGAGGCGAAGGGGGCCGGGGCGGCCGCCCGGGAGGGACGCTCCGGTTTCGCCCCGTGGACTCAGCCATTTGGGTCAGCGGGGCCGAGTCGCGGGGGTGCCTCCTCGTTTTTTGTCTTCCCTGTCCCAGAAGTAAAAATTGGGAGACGGGGACCATGGGGATGAGCAGAACCGTTTCCAAAGCGGCCGGGAGGGAGGCGCTGAGGTTGCCGCCGAGCGAGGGGGGCGCGGCGCACCCAGACGCCGGCTCCTTATCGGCCCCTCGCTGTGCCTGTTTAGAAAGTGCCACTCGCTCAGACACTTGGGGAGGCGTGGCATTCCGGCGCAAACCAGCCCGAACGGGGTGCAGGGGCGGGAGGGACCCTTTCTCCCCCAATTCGGGGCCGAGAAACGCTGCGGGAAGGGCTTCTCCCGGGCTTCCTGCACCGCGGCTGTCAGGTCCCGCTCCGTTAGGAGTGGCCCCTGGGGGAAAGCGCACCTCCCCCGGGGCTCCCCTCCCTCCCAAGGGCTGGTCGGTGAGGACCGGGATGGGGTTCGGACAAAAGTAGGCTTTCAGCTCGCGGCCCGCGGGTCCAGCCTCCGGCCCCGCCCTGGCCTTGTCTCGCTGGCGGTCCCCGCGGGCGGCCAGGTAGTTTTCCTGCCGGCTCAGGTGTTTGTTTACCTGCCGCGGAGGAGCAGCTCTGCTCGCTGGGAGGTTTGCAAAATAGGAACGGCGAGCCCCACCTCTCTTTCCCAGTTTCTTCACTGACGCTGGGGAAAATACTGCCTTTCCTGCTGGATTTTGGAAACTGAAAGCAAAACACAAAATGTGGGGGCTGTAGCCACTCTGAAACGTGTTGCTTGGTCTTCAATTTAATCCAAAGGAGTTTTCCTGTCCCAACTTGTGACCAAAGCCCACATGGAAAATTGTGACCCTCCCGCCTATGGCAGGTGAAGGAGGAGGACCTGGCGTGGGGGGCTTTGTGGTTTTGTGGTGGTGGTTCTAGGCCCGACTGGGAGCCCCCAAATCCTCCCTCCTGGTGTGTTATCCATCTCAGGGTTGGGCTTCCATTGCCCTGGCACATTTCTCAGCGGTGAGGACCATAACCATTTCCTGAGGTATATTTTTTAAAATCACACTTTATCATTTTCGCATGTCTCATTTCACCAGTACTTCTGAGCTGAGGGGTGACACAGACCAACCCTCTTATTTTACAAATGAGGGAACTTGTCCAGAAACTCAGAAAGACAAGACAAAGCCCCACAGAAGGCTAAGCCAAGTCTCCTATGCCCAAGGTTGAATTCTTTCCCTTCTCATGGGCTAGTCTTGGGCTAAAGGACCAAGTTTTCACCTATCGCTCCTTCACAAAAGCCTTTCCACATATAAGATTCTGACTCAAGAGTAAGACACTCTGAGGAAAGGTTGTTGGCCTGCAGGCAGCTCTGAGGAAACTGGGAATCTCGTCTCAGTATATCCCCTAGAACTGCTGAGCTTGCAAGGACCACACTAGCTACAGGCTTAGAGACACGGCACGTTCCGCTGCCAGGGTTGCTAAGTGGCAGAGGCGTCCTGGGTGTCTGTTTCCAGGCAGCTTTCAGTCTCCTGGGGAATTTCTTCGAGCAACACTAAGTGTCCTTTCACCACTCTGTTGGCCGGGAAGCCCCCTATCTCTGGAGGTGATAGCAGCCCCCAGCCCCCCAGCCAGCAGATCAGCCTGCAGCTGGGTTGTATGGGACAGTGTTACCTAGAACTTGACTTCCCTCTGTGAGTGTGCACAATCTCCCCACGTGGAACTAGGATGGCGGTCCCCACAGCCCCCCTCCCCCGCACACCTGCGAACTCAGAGATGTAGGAAGGTTTACGGGCCCGTGTCTGGGACTCAGTGCAAACTGCTTGCCTCATCGACAGCCTCATTGCGTGGCAGGGCCCGCCTGTTTGGGCAGAAGGTGACAGGATATATATCCCCCTGAGCTTCAGAGGTGGGATCGTTCTACATGACCTTCAGCGTGTGCCTTGGACTTCGGCACACCCTTTTCTTTTATACCTTCTACCTGGGCCCACGCCGCCGCCACCACCACCCCGAGCCCTGAGCCCGCCGCTGGTTTCAAGCTCCCCCACAGCCGGCTGATGAATTAACATTGGAGCCATCACGTGGGAAGGCTGCCTGGCCACCAACGGTTCCGTTTCAGCAGCGTCACCTTTTGACTGCTCAGCAGTGTTTGTGCAAGTATTTGAATATTTTACTGCAATTTGACCTTATTATTTTATAAGGATGAGTGGAAAATGGAAAAATGAAGTGCTGATGCTAGTGATAAGAAGGGCCGTTCTCCTAGACCTAACAGACTTGAGACAAAGATGGAAATGATTAGGCGTGCCGAATGCAGGGGAATTTTAGCCTCAATCAAATGCTCGCTGGATTTGAGCCAGTCGACTGTGTGTTCAGTTGTGAAGGAAGAGAATAAAACTAGGGAGCATCTATGACGTTCTGGACATACGTGGTCAGGGATTGCATCGAAAGGTGCAGTGTGGTTAGGGGTTTCCCAGATTCCTTCCGTCCTAAAGTCACACTGATTTCATGACAGGTTTTTGGAGCGGGAAGGGGGGGGGGGGGGAGATGTGAGACTGAAAATCAAGAAAATACAGCGATGATATTGTTCAGCTTCTTGGGAACAGAACCTTCCCTTATAACTTGCAAGTTCCCTCTTGCCTCTTGCATGTCAGGCCAGCCGATGTTCAGGAGCGCATTAGGTATGAAAGGAGAGGGTGGCCCCCTAGACAATTCTCTATGGGGGTCACCACAGCACCAAAGGCACGGACAAGGCCTTTAATTAATGTGCTGGAAGGGATGGAACTTAGCAGAGGCCCTTGTGCCCGGAAGTCTTCCCAGCCCGCATATGCCCGCCGAAGAAAATCATGAAAGTCTAAATCGAAGTATGTGGAAACGAGCTGATTCTCTATCGGCACCATAGGCCTTTCGGAGCA
>NW_005871133.1:2934288-2935596 GCF_000147115.1 Myotis lucifugus
CAGCCCCTCGCACCCCCTGGACGGTTCTTTACAGATACTCTTTTGTAAGTAAATCCACCATTTTTCCTTCAACCAGGGGATTCTTGCTGAAGTCCTAGCACTTTCCTCAGGCGAAAACAGCCCAGCAGCGCTGTCTGATCCAAAGTGTTGCGCAGGGAGGGCGGCCAAGGCGTGCAGGAACCTCTGGGCCGTCTGGGGCTGTGATGTGATGTCTGAACAGCCTCTTTAGAAACACTCCGGCCTTTTCCAGGGAGGCCATCCAGACGGGGACACTCCACGTCAATCAGCCCCTCGCAGTGGTCGGGGGTCCGGGGGTAGGTGCGGGGAGCACCTGACCAAGGAGTTCAGCCTGACTGGGTCTGGTTTGCACTCCTCCACCCACTGACCCTTGGCCTGGCACACCCTGCCCTGCTGGCTGTGACAATGGGAGGCAACAGTCTGAAAAGCCTTGGGTGGGGGGATGGGGGTAGCTCAGAGAAGCCTGCCATTGGCCCACCCAGTGCGATGCCCATCGGACCTCTTTCTGAGGGTCCCACGGTCCCTCCGGCCGTCCAGCTGCGCTCAGCACCAGAGAGTCCCACTTACTCTGCGGGTCCTTTGCAGCTTGAGCTCTCGGGGGCGGGGCCCGAGTCCGCTTGATGGAAAGCTGACTCTTTTCCTGTGGGACAGGGGCTCTGATCAAGTCGGGGAAGACTTGGCAGAGCCGCAATGCCGGGCTCAGATGCATCTTTTCTGTGTGACTTCCCCAAGTTCAGGCAGGAAAGCAGGCCTTCCCCATGAGCGCCCGGCTCCCCCACTGGCATTCGCATCCCCCCAACCGTCTATAAAAGGAGCCAGTCCGCAAGGACAAGGCCGCCATTCAGCCAGGCTCCAGTGACATCCCAACCGTGAGAGTGCAGCTGGGCAGTTTATGAACAGTGCGGAGTCCCAGGGGGAAGTCGGCCCTGTCCTCTAGCCCACAAGCCTCTATTGTTCGCTTTCTTGTTTTGCTCCAAATGTTTAGATGTGCTCAGAGCACAGAAAATTCCCAAACGGAGGCCATCGGCCAGGGCCAGCCTGAGGCAGGGAAGGCTGTATGTAGCTGGATCTCTTGGGACTTCTGCAGCCTGCCACCCCCCCCCCCACCACCACCCCACTTGTTCCCATCTCTCCCCAAATGTGACTGGTGGTAGAAGTGGGGGGGGGGGTGGGAAGGAGGTGGGCTTCTTCTCCAGACAGGGCTATTTTGGGACAACAACTGGCTCTGGGTGTGCCCACCGAAACAAGGGGGTGAGGCACAAGCTGGGTCTCCGCTTGGTTGGCAGCCAT
>NW_005871133.1:2936041-2950206 GCF_000147115.1 Myotis lucifugus
CTACTAGCTGTGCAACCTTGAGCAGGTGACTTAGCCTCTCTGAGCCTCGGGTTTCCCCCTGGTAAAAAGTCACCTACCTCGTAGAGCTATTATGGATTTAATGAGCCCATCAGTGCAGGCACTGGCACAGGTTGGGCCTGCAGTGACCACTGTCACGCCATCCTGAAGCCACCCTCTCTGCTTCGAGCACCCACTTTTGTTTCTCAACTGAATGCCTTCCACAGCCTCCAGTTGTGGGTCAGAGAACAGCTGTGCACGACCAGCAGTGCCAGAGGAATGACGGATGAAGTGCCTTGTGACGTAGGGGAGGAGAGAACGTGCTCAAAAGCCCATCGCCTCTGTCTCCTCCCCCCTCAGCTCCAGATCCCTTTCTCCGGGGCTCAGATTACGGAGGCTTCCCACGGCAGTCGGCAGTCGGTTCTCAGCTCTGCCATGTGGCCCAGCAGAACCACTGAAACCCCTCCCCTGCCAGGAAAGCCTCTCTCCCCGTGCACCCACCTGGGCGCCACCAAAGGCCATGGGAGAAGAGGGGGAGGCAGAGGTCGAGTCTCTGGAAATTTTGTTAGATCAAGGGGGACAGGGGGTGGTAGGGGGCAGGATCCAGATCCCACAGGCCTGGGGTGCCGTGTGGAGATGGGGGTCTATTTCCACCAGCCTGAGGGCCTTGTTGTGACCAGGGAAGGACAGGGTTGCGGGGACAGGATCCAGGAAAGGCAAGACAGGGTTTTGAGTTCCAGTCCTCCCTGCCTCGGCACAGTCACATTCCTACTGGGGGCTTTGGGCTTCTGCCTCCTCAAAACAGAACAGAGATGATGCCCCCACCCCCGTTGGACTCATTAATCCTTTCGAGAATAAGGCCCGAGGAGCCTCCTGACAGGGCCATATGGTTTCCTTATCGTCCTTATCTCCCCGCACTCACCTTCCATTTGGAATGTTTATCCCAAGATAACGATCAGATTCCACTTAGGATGATTGAATGGGGGCCTCCTTCGAGTATTTTCCCCACAATTTCAAATGAATGGACTATCCGATCCAATAATAAATGAGCCAGACCAGGCTCTGATAATGGATGGGGCTCCTCCCACACTCCCAGCCCCCCACCAAGCACCCCCACCTTCTTTCCCTACAAATATCCCCTTCTCCCACCTGGGCAGCTCCACTTTTACCGGCTTGTATAAGGAAGTTGCCAGTAAGATTTCCACTGATCCATGTGCAACTGCCTTAAGCAATGTTTTGAAAGCCAACCGGAGGTCTGATGCTAGACCAGCGCTTGTCCATAGAAATGTAGCACAAGCCACGAATGCAAGCCCACATGCAATTTCACATTATCTGATAGCCACATGAGAAAGGTCACAACGAACAGGTGAGATTAATTTTAAGAATGCATTTCATTTATAATTATAATTACTCAAAGAATATTAATATAATACATTTCATGTAGCCCCCCCCCCCCCAAATATCCCTTTAACATGTAATCAATATAAAAATTATCTGTGAGAGCCCTGGCCTGTGTGGCTCCGTTGGTTGAGCATTGCCCCACATTCCAAAAGGTCACCAGTTCAATTCCTGGTCAGGGCACATGCCCAGGTTTGAACCGGTCAGTACACATGCAGGAGGCAACCGATCAAAGTTTCTCCCATGAGTGTTTCTCTTTCTCTCTCCCTCTCCTCCTCTCTCTCTCTAAAAAAGTCAATTAAACATTTTATTTGTGAAGCCTTTCACACCCTCTTTCTGTACTTAGTCTTCATAATCCAGTGTGCTTTACACTTACAGCAATTCAGACTGGCGAGTCCCAAGTGAACGTTCTGTAGCCCGCGCTGGGCAGTGCTGTTGCCTTGGGCAGGGCAGATCTAGACGGACCAGGAAGAGAAACCTGGGCAAAGACAAATGGCCTGGGCAGCACGGCAGTCACCCTGGAGCCGGCTGCCAGGGAGAGCCTCTGTGAAGAGATGCGCAATCCTCACCTTTGTTCCCGTTGAAACCGAGGCCCAGACTTAAAGAAGACACACACAGACAAAATGACTTTATTTTTAAATGGCAGCGATCTTTACTGCTGCTAATGTAATGTTCGCCGTTTCACTTGCTAATAAAATTGTTTATGGAAGCCTCTATCACTGGGTGCTTCTCCTGAGGGCTGTTTAAAAGCGAAGATGGTGCTGACTGACATCCGGCATCGGCATCGCTGCAGTGAGCTCCGAGGCACTTTGCATGAAGGGGGCGGGCACTGGCTGGAGTAGACAGCGCCAGGTTTGGGTCACCAATGCCCATAGATGCTCCCTGCTTCCAGGAAAGGGGAGACATGACTCAGACGTGGACAGGACCCTCAGGGAAAGCTCCCACGCGTCACTCAGACGCTAAGACGACCATTTGTGTTCTGGACGGGGAAACGGAAGAGGACCGGGTCTGTGTTGAGCGATGTGTGTGTGCTTGGTTCCTTCTGCCCAGAGCGAGTCTTTAATGAGTGAATAATGCGGCAGGTCTCCTGCTGCAGCAGAGGTATGCCCAGACCTCCCTGGTCTTACGATCAAAATAAACATGATGCAGACAAAGAGAAGGTTGGGAAGGGAGGCTTCTGGCCAAGCAGGCGTACACTGGAGGTGCCCGTCCTGGCCCCCAAATGGCGGAAGCAGGGAACAGACTCCAGGCTCCTCCGGGAGGCCTTCATGGCCGCCCTGCGGAAGAGCTGCTCTCTGGCCTCTTCCTCTGCTGTGTTTTTCTTCGTAGCACTTACAATTCAGACTTTTGCTTTGGTGACTGCTGTCCGCGGTTTTGTTCTAGCTGCATCCCAGGGCCTAGAATAGTGCCTGTCACTCTTAATAAACATCTGCTGGCCGAGTCAATCATACTAGGAGGTCGTGCCAGGAATACTGGGGCGCCCAAGAGAGCTGTGATCTTAGAACTAGCAAGGGGACGAGGACGAGCTGGTAGGAGAGGCAGAGAGAGGCGGGTGGGTGGTGAGGGGGAAGTGAAGAGGCAGGGAGAGATGGTGGTCTGTGTGTGTGATCCCCTCGTAATGGGAGACAGAGAAGAATTTGAAAAAGTGGAGGAATGTGATTGCAGCACAAAGACAGCGAGATTATTTTGTCAGCAACATTTGGATCCCATTGGTGATGAGAGACATGTGGGCCCGGCAAGGAGACAATTGTGGTAGTCAAGACAGGATGTGAATAAGACATAAAGAAGCATTTCAGCAGTGGGATGGAAAAGAACCAGGGCTGCGGGAGCCAAGTCAAGGAGTAGGAAGGGTCGGCTCCAGCCTTCCCATGTGCTGCCTCTCACGCACCCTCAGTGCGCTACACACACACGCACATACACACATGCACCCACACACACGCATACTTGCACGTACACACACATACACACACGCATACTTGCATGCATATACACAAGCGCACATACGCACATGCAACATGCATGTATGCATACATGTGTGTGTGCACAAACACACATACTCATACACACAGGCTACCCACAAGGAGCATTCATTCCAAGGCCCCCATCACACATTCAGTTGCAAACCCTGTTCTCTGCTTCAGTCTTCGGTCTTTGTGTTTTGTTTGCTTCTCCCTGTGACCGTGAAGGAGGATTTGCTGGGAGGGACTGGGAAACGCAGGATGAGGCAGTATCTTCTCCATCAGCAAGGTTTGCTTCTGCACACTTTGAGGGGGAAGGGGCTCAGTGAGGGGCACAGGGTCCTCTGGGACAGAAAGGAGAGGAAAGCCCCCGCCAAGGCAGGCCTGGGAGAGGAGAGAAATCCTCCTTTAAACCAGGGCAGGCTGGGCAGTTGTTCGCTGACATCCTAACACACGTGCACACAGGTGTGGGCCACGTGAAAGGTCTGGGGACGCGGAGGAGGCGACTGAACTCCTTGTTACAGGAGTGGGTGGGGATGTGCTTGGGGGATCCAGCTGAAACAGGACTTTATTTTTAAAGAGGCTCAGATTGATGTCTCTGCTAGCCTAAATATAATAGAGCAGCCAACTTCTTCCCAGCCCGGCCAGGCCTCCGAGCAAGCTCCAAGACTCTGTATTAAAAAAAAAAAAAAAAAAAAGAGGAGGGAGAGAGAGAGAGAGAGAGAGAGAGAGAGAGAGGAATCCACAGATGCAGAAGGTCACAGAGTTAGCCCTCTCAGTGGGTTGGGAGGAGGAAGATGGATGAGCTGGTTGTGTACAATCTGCAATCCCCTGGTCTCACCCTCAAGGAAGGAAGACAGAGGACTGTTGGGTGAGGGGTGGGGAGCTGGCCCCCACTTGGGGCTGTGCCTGGTCTGGTAGGAACAACAGAGACCAAGGCCTGTGCTCAGGGAGCCGGCAGTCCAGTGGGAGGGCAGGAGGGCGGAGCAAGCGCACAGCCTTACAGTGCAAGGCGACAGGCGATGGCCCGCATGGGAGCGACAAGCAGAGGGCTGGGAGCCTTCCAAGAGCAGCCCTTCCATGTGGCTGAAAAGTCCATCTAGGAAAAGAAAGGCTTTTAAATGAGAAGATCTTGACAAAGATGGAGAGACAACAAGAAGCAGAGACAAGAGTAGGAAGGATATATTTGGGCAATTCTAAGCATTCAGGTTTGACAGGAGGGCAAGGATATGAAAGAGAGTAAGCAAGGGGCGTGGAGCCTGGCCGGGTTCTCCATGCCTCTCCCAGAAGCACGTCCTTGAGTCGTTGATAAAGGGGAGCCATTGCCCTGGCCGGGTAGCTCAGTTGGTTAGAGCATCATCCTGATATGCAAAGATTTCGGGTTCAATTCCTGGTCAGGGCACATATAAAAATCAGCCAACGAATACATGGATGAGTGGAACAACAAATTGATGTTTCTCTCTCTCTCTCCCTCCCTACCTTCCACTCACTCTAAAAATCAATAAGTAAATATAAAAGGGGGGGGCATGAAGAGTTGGGAGAGAGGCAGCAATGCGACCCAGATAGATTGAAGGAAGGCTGATTTGGCAATGGGGAGCCTCTTGGGGTGGGGAGAGCCCATGAAAATCAGTGAGGGTCTGAGTTAGTTAAGGCAGATTGATGTCTCTGCTAGCCTAAATATAATAGAGCAGCCAACTTCTTCCCAGCCCGGCCAGGCCTCCGAGCAAGCTCCAAGGCCCTGTATAAAAACAAAAACAAAAACAAAAACAAACAAACAAAAAAACACAAGAAAGAGAGGAATTCACAGATGCAGAAGGTCACAGATTCTGCAACAGATTCGCAAACCTCGGATGCACAATAGAAGTTTATTTCTTGCTCATGTAAAGCCAAGTTGGCACAGGGCTGAGGGGGTGGGCTTTGCCACGTGTGGCTCTGGGGTCGCCCTGCAATTAGCATCCATCTGGCACAGGAGAATGTGGAGGTCTTGAAGGAGGTTTTCATGAAGCAGGCGTTCCATTGGCCAGAACTCCGGCTCATGGCCCACCACACGCAGGGGGCCTGGATGAGTGAACATGGCTGGCCCTGCATCCCTGGGAGCAGGACAGACAACCTGGTGGTCACCTCTGCCACAGGGACAGGGACGGGGACAGGGACTGAGATCTGAAGGGGTATTTCAGCAACAGAGATGCAAAGGGGGGAAGCAGGGAGAGTGTCAGGGAGTTCGAAGGAGGAGAAGCCAGAGAAGGAAAGCAAAAGGAGGACGCTTGCAGGGGAAAGAGGGAATCAGTCAGTACTGCAGAGACATCAAGAAAGGGAGGCCTGCCCAGCCGGAGTGGTTCAGTGGTTGAGCGTCGACCTATGAACCAGGAGGTCATGGTTCGATTCCCAGTCAGGGCACATGCCCGGGTTGCAGGCTTAATCCCCAGTGTGGGGCGAGCAGGAAACAGCTGATCAATGATTCCCTCATCATTGATGTTTCTCTCTCTCCCGTTCCCTTCCTCTCTGAAATCAATAAAAATATATTTTTAAAAAAGAAAAAGAAAAGAAAGGGAGGCCCAAGAAAGAACCCTTCAATTTGACTCCTGCAGGACCTGTGGGGGAGGTCGGATGCAGCCAGGTTTCAAGGCTCTGGGAGCAGCCAGCAATGACTGCCTAGTACTCTCCATGAGCTCATCCCTGAACTAGGTGCGTAGGACCCACTGGTAGGACATTAACTTCACTTCCCAACATCCAGCGGGGCCCGAGAAGGTACCCCTATTCCAGGGACTCGCTGTGGGGCAACAGAAAGAATGTGGGCTTTGGAGTCAGAAGATCTGGGTCCGAAGCCAGGCATAGCCACCTCTCTGAGTCTCAGTTTCCCCATCTATTGAATGGGCAGACCGGTGCCTTCTTTTCAAGTGTATTGTAAGGGTTAGAAGTAACCTGCTTTGTAATGTGCTTTGCTCGGTGTCAGTACATAGTAACTCATGTAGCAAACGTTTCCTGTGCACCCACTGGGGGTCAGGTACCTCATTAGTGCTGGGTATTCAAAGGACCCAGATAAAACTCCTGCCTTCAAGAAGCTTGTAATCTGGTAGGACCGGCAGACACAGGAGCAGATCCTTACAACGCAGCATGGTGTATGCAGTGACCGAGGCATCCCTAGGAGGGACCCCCAGCCCTGGCTTAGTGGGGGAGTGACCAGCTAGCTCTTAGGAGGGAAGAGTTCTCCACGGTCGGCTGGGGTGCCCAGGACTGAGGAACCAACCACAGGAGCAGCACCCGGTGTGTTAGAGCAGGTGCTGAGGCGTGGGTGAGGCAAGAGTCTCAGAGTTTAGTGTCTCTGAGCATAAAATTGAAGCAGACGGGGGTGGGAGATGCAATGGGAAATGTAGGTGGACAGGGAATTCAGAAAATGCGGAACGATATAAAGAAGAGACTCAATATAACCCGCAATGTCGGTACTCGGGGAGTCACCGCAGGCATTTCGTGCTACTCTCCTGTGCCAGTTGTTTTATGTACTTGAGATGGTAGCTCTGACCTTGCTTTTGTTTTCCATCTCTTTTACTGTGGTAAAATAAATGCACCTAAAATTTACCATCCAAACTATTTTTAAAGGTACAGTTCAGTGGTATTCAGTGCAACTAAGCATCAGAACCTTTCATCTTGCAAACCTGAAACTCTGTAATCAGTAAACCATCACTCTCCATTCCCACCCCCCACCTCACCCTCACAACCCCTGGCAGCCACTATTCTTTCTTTTTTCTTTTCTTTTTAAAAAATATATGTTTATTGATTTCAGAGAGGGAGAAATATCAACATCAATGATGAGAGAGAATCATTGATCAGCTGTCTCCTGCATGCCCCACGCTGAGGATCAAGCCCACAACCTGGGTATGTGCCCTGACCAGGAATCAAACCATGACCTCCTGGTTCATAGGTTGACACTCAACCACTGAGCCACACTGGCCCAGGCCATTCTACTTTCTGTCTATGTGATTTTTGACCACTTGAAGTATCCTATATAATAAAGAGCTAATATGCTAATTAGACCTGACGGCGGAACGACCTTCCGGAATGACCAGTGGGTGGGGGGCAGGGGACCTGGGCCACGGGGCTGTGAGGCAGCCGGGGCCGCGAGGGCCAAGCCCCTTGCACGAATTCCATGCATCAGGCCTCCAGTCCTATATAATAAAGAGCTAATATGCTAATGGTCGTGAACCCCTCATGCCATAACAGTATGGCGTTCAGCAGGAGGCTGCATGCTCAGTGGGGCGGAGCCACCGTGTTGCTCTGGAGACGGGGCAGAAGCAGGGAGGCACCTGGAGGAGGCGGGACCAGCCTGAGGTGACTCGCTGGACCGAGGACAGGACTTGAAGCTGCCAGAGAAGGCCGGAGGGGTCGGGGGCAGGGCCAGGCATGCTCGAGCTCTGGGTGGAGAGGTTAGGGTGTCAAGGCGGGGCAGCAGGTGGGTGGGTAGGGTGCGCAAGGGTGGGCAGGGCCATGCAATTTCACGCACCGGGTCACTAGTTTTATATAAGTGAAAACATACAGTATTTGTCTTTTTGTGTGTCTGGCTTATTTAACCTGGCATGATGTCCACAAGATTCATCCATGTTGTAGCATGTGTCAGAATTTCTTTCCTTTCTATGGCTGACTAATATTTCATGGTAGGTGTGGGCCATGTTTTGCTTATCCATTCATCTGTCAATAGGACCTGGATTATTCCTGTGCTGTCGCTGCTGTGAATAATGCTACTGTGAACCTGGGTGTATAAATTTCTCTTCAAAATCCTGCTTTCAATTCTTTTGGGTAAATACTCAGAAGTAGAATTGCTGGCTCATATGGTGAAGTTATCTTTCATTTTCTGAGGAGCGGCCATACTGTTTTCCACATTGGCTGTACTGTTTTACCTTCCCACCAACAGTGCACAAGCTTCCAATTTCTTCTCCACATCCTCCCCAACATTTGTTATTTTCTGTTTTATTTTTTTATAGCAGCCATCCTAATGGGTGTGAGGTGCCTGCTTGTGTTTTTGTTTTTTAAGTCTACCTTATATTGTAAATATTGTCATTAAAAACTTCAGTCACAGACCCCTTTCCCGTTCCCCTGTTGGAAATTTCGGATTTTTTCTTTCAATATTTTCAATGTTTTGCTGTTATAAATAAAATCACAACAAAGATTTATGCATAAATCTGTGCTGCATTTCCGATTATTTCCATAAGCGTGGACTGATAGATAAAATACAGGATGCCCAGTTGCATTGGAATTTTAGATAAATAATGAATGTGTGTTTTTTACTATAAGTTGCCCAAAACATTGCTGGGGACAAACTTATTCTTTAAAAGTCTTTGTTGTATATCTGAAATTCAGGTTTAACTGCACATCTTATAGTTTTATTTGCTAAACCTAGCAACCTGACCATAGGTAGAATTCTCAGGAGTGGAATTGATGGATCAAAGTTGATGAACATTTTTAAGGTCTCAATGCCTATGACCAAAGGTCTTTTTAGTAAATTGATGTCAGTTTTCTGTCCCCCAACAGTAAATAAGAAGGCCTATTTCTCCACAAAAATGGCCACTTTGAGTTATTTCATTTACAAAGAAACAGAAGTTTGCTTCTTCGGTAAGTAGAAAATGATCATTCATAAAGCTTTGATTATTGATGAAGCTGACCCTTTTTTCTAAAGGTTGGTCTTTTGCACTTCCTTTAATATAAACTATGTGTTCCTGTCCTTTGCTGATTTATCATTTTGTTTTTCTTGTCAAACTATATGAACTCGTAGAGGATAATAACAGCCTTGTGTCTCTCACATTTTGTTGCAAATATTTCTCCCAGCTTGGTGTTTGCCTCTTAATTAGACTTCTGTTATTCTTCAAAGTAAAGGCATTTAAGAATTTATATCTAGTTCTTTCATGAGGGTTTTTTTTTTTTTAGTCTAGAGATTAGGTATATCTATTCATTTCTATTTTCTTCTAGAAATTTGTGCGGTTTCCTTTTATTGTTTTTTACATGTAACTCTTTAAACCATATGGAGTTGATTTGGAAATGATATGCAATGAGTTTATAAATTATTTGCTCAAATCTCTAATATGTCTCAGCTCTATTTGCTGAATAAAATTCTTCACTTCTCAATGATTTGTGGTGCTTTGAGTCTTATATATAAAGAACCATTTTTCTTAAAAATGACCTTATTTGTGTCATTTAATTGTTCATCAAGTACATATTTATTATCTCTTCCAGCATTAAAATTATATATATAAAGACACTTCTGTTTATCATTGGAGGTAATTAACATAACTTGCTTCAGTGTTGGTTTTTATTTATGTGTCTTACAATAATCTATTTTACTGAAACTTATGTTATCCATCTCCTTTCCAGGAGTTTTATCTCTCATTGCTATATTATGTCTTATTACATTGGAAGAAAACTGCAAATTGTTGTTACATAATAAAACTATATAGTAAAAGTCATAGCTGGCGTTCTTATTTTATCTCTACTTTTAATAAGAATGCCTCTAAAGAATAGCCATGGCTTTTGATATAAGATAAAAAGCATTTTTGTGTTAAAAAAATAATAATCACCTCTTCTTATTTTCTTTTAAAAATATATTTTATTGATTTTTTTTTTACAGAGAAAAAGGGAGAGGGACAGTCAGAAACATCGATGAGAGAGAAACATCGATCAGCTGCCTTCTGCACACCCCCTACTGGGGATGTGCCCGCAACCAAGGTACATGCCCTTGACCGGAATCGAACCTGGGACCCTTCAGTCCGCAGGCCGACATTCTATCCACCGAGCCAAACTGGTTAGGGCCTCTTCTTATTTTCTAAGAGGTTTTTTTAAAAGAAAAATCAGGAATAATTAATTAATTTTATTAAATGTATTTGCATTATTTACACATTTCCCATTGTGAAGTACAAGTACATCTGCTTAGTAGAATTGCATGAAGTAGAATGAGGGTGAAAACACACACTCCCCATCACATTATATTATACTAGTGGCCCGGTGCATGGATTCGTGCACATTAAAAGGAAATTAATTAGAAGGTGGCTGGTGGGGTGGGACTGGGCAAGACGGGCTGGACACTCCCTGGAGCCAACCTCCCTTGGTCCCTCCCTGACCAGCAGCACCTGGGGCTGCGCCACCGTTTGAAAGGTGTCTGCAGAGTGAACAGGGTCCCTCCGGCAGGTGGGGTCCCTTGGCCTGGCTTGCAGGGATCAGGCCGAAACCAGCTCTTCGACATCCCTCAAAGGGTCCCAGAGTGCGAGAGGGCACTCTGCAAAGTTTCTGTCATACAGGGTGCAGAATGCAAACGTAAGTGTGTAGTAAACTAGATTTGGGGCCAACAGTGCCCCAGCAACAACATAACCCACAGCCGAAGGTGGAATCACACTCCCTCCTCTCTGGTTCTGGGGTGTGTCACCCGAGAACTGCAGCTGCCAAGTCACCGAAGCTTGGCAGCTCCTGCATTGAGCGTCTGCCCCCTGGTGGTTAGTGCGTGTCATACCTACCAGCCGGTCGGATGGTCGGATGTGCACTTAGGCTTTTATATAGAGAGATGGTGCTTTTGTAATCAGCAGTTCTGAAATTGAACTATGTATTAGTCTTGATTGCACACACCTATTAATTTTAAAAAATCTGAGGGCATTATAGAACAAAACAAATTAAAATGTTTAAAAATAGACATTTTTCTATCTTTTCCCTTACCCCAGCTTGCACATACCCTACTTTGGAGACCAGTCATCTAGACAGTGATTGGGTACATTCTACGCTGGAACATCTGTACACTTGTTGCCATCAGTCATGAAGGACCATAATAATGCATTTGAATTTGAATATGCACAATTTAAACTGCCCTCTGAAACTTGAAGAATAATTTTTAACCTAGTGGGATAAAGCTAACTACTGGGAAAAGTACACACACACATACACACACATACACAGGATGAGGGAAAAGCAAGTTATTCAACTTTGCCTGACCTTGGGCAAGTTATGTAGCCTCTTTGGGACACAGTTTCTTCATTTCTAAAATGACAGGGTTGTGCTAGATGACCTCCCAGCCCTTTCTTGAACCGACATTTTGTAACAGTGATGACCCTGGGGGGGTTTCGGGTTAGGTGAGAAGCATATTTGCACGTCAGTCAGCAGGACAGCTCTGTCATTAGGAAATCAAGCAGAATGCAGCTCCAGGGTTGAGGACCAGAAGCGCAGTGTGCACTACAATCAATCCTGGCTGTCCCCAGGGGCCACGCTGGCACCAGTCAGAGCAATGGGACATGAAGGATTTGGAAATCTTTAGGCGGGATCAGAGAAAGAACACATAAGGATTAAAGCTTTGGAAAAATGGGTCCTTTGAGACGACGTTAAAGACGTGCAATTCCTCAGGCTAGAGAAGGACATATTAAGATGGATCTAGCCTCCGGTCCCTGGCGTTTGAGCAACTGTTTATAGAGATTGTGGCAGTCTTAGATGAAGGTCTCTTTGTTGCAAAGAACAGAGATCTGCTCAAGCCAGCTCACAGAATCCACAGCCAGAACCATAAGTGTAACGAGGATTCATGGGAACGAACAAGCTGTGAGGAGCTCAAACATCTCTCTTCGTGGCCTTGTGTTCTGCATGTTCTCCTGCTCTCTCAACCTCTGCTCTCCACTTCTTACTCCAACTTTCCACTTCACCGTAAGGTCAGCTTGCAGTCGGACATCATGGTCCCTACTCCCTACTCTATAGCTGCATTTTAAACTACGTTATCCATTGCCAATGGGCCTAGCCTGTCCATTTTCAATCCTAGGCTCCCCTGGCAGGATTTATTTACCCTATTTCACCTTTTAGAACTAGGCCACCCCAATCATTGGTCATCATTGGTGGGTCACCCCGGGGTCAGGTGCCAACCCCTGGTCTTCTGAGGAGAGGACATGGGGCATGTGCTCTGGAACATGGCTATTTCGGGCTCTTGTTCCGGAGTCCATTGTAACAGGGTTTCTCAAAACACAGGGCTGCCTAGAGGTGGTGGCCTGGCCTGCAGGGCCTCTGAGAGTCACCTCTTGGCCTATTGGCCTAGGCCCTAGGAGAATATAAAGTCACATCTCTTGCTGGAGCCTAATTTTGCTGCCAATAATGTCTGATCTTTGCTGATGAGAGATCAGCCATTTGAGGACATTACAAAGCACCAAATGTGATTAACCACGGACAGAATTTCACTGCTTCACCAGAAGATGCCAAACACAACCCAAGGACCTCAGCCCTCCCAGGATGGCTTGGCCTGTTTTCATCTGTTCTGATTATCCGGTTTCTACCGGCTTCCCTGAACCAACACACAACCCAATACCTTTGAGTCACTGTCCTCTGGTTCTTTGATGCTACGTGTGGCTCTTCTGCTTAGCATCCTGCCCAGGAAGCCTCCTCCTCTCCCAGGACACAGAAAAGGAGGCATGAATGAACAAGTGGGTGGGATCATTATTTATGACCTTTTTCCCGTGCTGGGTTTAATCACACTACCAGCCTCAAATACAGGCCAGCAAAAAACCCAGTTACCTTAAATGCAAGGGCCTTGAGAACATAGATTTCAAATTATAGTAAGGTTTCATCTACCCAAAGCACAGCTTCCCAGACACCTCACTATCTAAAACCAGACCAGAACCTGGAGATGGGCCAAGTGACGTCTAAGCAGCCAAAATTATCTGTGGAGGCTCATATTGGTTTATTTAAAGTAGCATATAACTCAAAGCAACTGTCCCCAGAGGGAGAGATGAACTCTTACCCTCTGAGAAAGGCTGGAGGAGTCCTACAGGGATGGAAAAGGGTAAGTTCCTCACTCACAATCTACTTACTTCTTGTTTGCACAGAATCTTGACGAGTTTGTCTATCTGGTTTCTCAACTCAGAACAGACTTAAAAGAAAAGCTGGGCCATGAGGCCACTACAGGTAAAGTGACACGCTCTCTGATAAAAAAAAAAAAAAAGGTAGACCTAGAAACCCCCAAATGCAGAGCGACATGAAGTGACTTGGACTAGAGATAAATGGCCACACATATCTCAATAGTTTTGGCACTGCTGCAATCATAGCACAGTAACTGAGCTTATAAAAATGACCCTAAGCAGAACAAAAATGCTAAACTAAGATGTGTCCTATCTTAAAACCTGGGAAGTATTTGACTTCCTTTTAGGAAGGCTTCCATCCAAAATAATTAAATTTTTGCCCTGGCCAGTGTTGCTCAGTAGCTAGAGCACCGGCCCTTTTGCCGAAAGGTCGCAGGTTCGATTCCCAGTCAAAGGCACGTACCTGGGTTGCAGGTTCAATCCCAGGCCTTGGTCTGGGCACATGTGGGAAGCAACCAGTCAATGTGTCTCTCTCACATCAATGTTTCTGTCTCTCTCCTCCTCTCTCCCTCCTTCCCACTCTCTCTGAAAAGCAATGAAAAAATATCTTTGGGTGAGGATTAACAAAAAATAAAAATAAAATAATTAAATTGTTTAATGTGATTTTTCAAAGGGCAAGTCTTTGGCTGGAAAGCTCCGCTATCCAGAATGACGGGTCTCTTTCCGGATAACTGGGGTTGTACTACAGCTCCATTTGGACTCTCTAGACTTTTCCCTAAAGGAAAATAGGGCACCTAGTCCAGCCAGGGAAATGCTGTTGCTTTGACGTATATGCCTTTTGGAATAAACCAATAGGGGCTTACGGAGGTTTTACTGTATTTGGTTTGCAGGCTTCACTTGGCACCATCTCTTTAAAAGGCTGCCTGCCTTTGAACTAATCCTCTATTTATAATCCAGCTGGAGAAAGGCCTCAGCAATGTATACAAATTCCTAGGATTTGCAGAGTGCGGCTCAC
>NW_005871133.1:2950399-2952657 GCF_000147115.1 Myotis lucifugus
GAGAGATATAATTTCTCTACCTCATAATCTTGTTTTTTAATAAAATTATGCAATTGTTTGTCAATTACTAATTTCAAAAAGTATAATATTGGTTTTTCTATAGAAAATATTTTTTGAGCACATGATTGGTTCAAGATTAACAAAGCTGTTTAGCCAAATAGAGTATTTACAAATCTAAGGATTCTAATATAGGTCATTCACACAAAAAGTCACTTTGAGTCCCTATATTTTGAAATTCAGCATTTTAGGTCAAATCTTGATAGTTATTACTTTTTTTTCTAATTATTGAAAATATTCTGTGGTTGCTAACATTTTGACTATAAATTCCATTACTTGGAGGACAAGAGAACACACTTTGAATAGTATTTTCTTCTCTCAGCACTAGCAGAGCATTAATAAAATACCTTCCCTTTAATACCATGCCAATAAAAGGGCTTCTTCCTCATTCCTTCCCTTGTTCGCTCTGTCCAGAAAGCACTGAACCTCCATCCCCCTCGGCGGTCCTGGGCGCCAAAGAGTCTATGTAGCTGGTCACTCCGTCCATGTAGCAACCTCCTGTGTTACTGAAAAACCTCAGCTAGGACACACCTCAGCCGTCACCTCCTTGAGGTTGAATGATATCGGTTCCATCTGCCTTTCTTCACCAGGCCTGGGTGTCCGAGGCTTTGAGCATTTTTATGGCCAACATCTCCAAGTTGGCCATCCCCTGATCCTCGGCCCTGAAAGGGGTTTGACTCCTGCCGGGTGAGCATATTGGAGGAATTCACTGGATGCTTCTCAATCGCAGGCCTCTGTCTAATGGAAAAAGTGCCACAGTAACGTGCGTTCATGCCTAACTCGAGACCCCCTCCGGTGATGCAATGTCAGTCCTCTTCTGCATCGACGGCAAGTTTTGATTCACCCTACGGGGGTGATGCCATCCTGTGCAATAGGCTTGCTCACCATCAGGCAGCGTTCTTAAGTTCTCACTTGGCGGTGTCAAAGTGACCGGCGTGCTACAGGTAGAGCGTATATAAAACTATTAGCCTATTCACTTATTCACAAAACAAAAAATAAAACAAAAAAAACCTGTTATTGGATACCTCCTCCAAGCGCTGGAAAGATACAAACGAGAGTCACCCCAATAGGCCCACATGCCAGTGCAGAGTGGCTCAGCCGTGGTCCTGGTGACACTGGGGGCTGGATGATTGGTTGCGGGCTGTCGGGCATTATCGGTGTCTGGCAGCATCCCGGGCCTCTGCCCTCTAGAGGCAGGAGCACCCTTCCCCGAAGCTGTGACACCCAAATCTGTCTCCAGACACGGCCAAATGTCCCCTGGAAGCAGTCACCGGGGTTGAGAAGCACTGGTCTGGTGGGCGGGACAGTATGCGCATGATGCTTATAATTCAAGGAAGCCCCACAATAGAGACATGACTGGGGGGTTGTGCATGGAGTTAGAGGGCATTTGAGCTGTGTTCTGAGGACGGGTACAGGGTTTCTGGGTAGAGACAATGTTAGAGGGAGGATATTACACTTTAGGCCGAGGGAACTGTGCAAAGGCACGGGGGCCACACAGAACAGTTCGATGTGCCTGGTATGGCAGGTCCCTGCGAGAAACAATAGGCGATGAGGACAGACTGGGGCTGGCCCCCGGTTATAAAGGGCCTGTGTGACTAAGATGCTTGCACTCCATCCTGGGGATGAGAAATCGAGATTTTTAAGCAGGAGCATGATGAACAGACCCATTTTTGGCATGATGGGATGGTGGCCAGGAGCAGCTACAGTGGTCGTTCAGGAAAAGATGTGTGAGTTTGAATTAAGGCGGTGGTGCTTGGGAAGGGGTGGGGAAGGGGCAGGATTTGAGAGTTCCTTCTGAGATGGGACACGCGGGACTCAGCTTAGTGGATGGGGGACGAAGAGAGAGAATACAGTTGGAGATGACCCCGATGCTTCGGAGTGGATGCGATCCTGCATCAGCCCTGGGGCTTCTCTATCTGGAAAGCACTCGGGAATTTGGGCTGTGTCCACCTCACAAGGGAAGATGAGATTTGGGGTTATGTTTACATTGGGGAGGTTTTTGTTAATCGTTCCTTGCCTCCTTTAGACAGGGTCCTGGGAGGCATTCTGATGAAAGAGTAAAGAAAGGAAGACAATGAAGGAATGAGGGAAGGAAGGACTAGTGAGTGATGGTGAATGGGAAGGAAGGGAGGAAGGCAGGTTGGGGGTGGGGGGATGGAGGAAAATATACAAGGAGAGACGCTCCCCCCCCCCCCAACCAG
>NW_005871133.1:2953012-2991065 GCF_000147115.1 Myotis lucifugus
GGGAGGAGGGAAGGGAAGGGAAGGGAAGGGAAGGGAAGGGAAGGGAAGGGAAGGGAAGAGAAGGGAGGAAGGAAGGAAGGGAAGGGAAGGGAAGGGAAGGAAAGGGAAGGGGAGGGAAGGGGAGGGAAGGGGAGGGAAGGGAAGGGAAGGGAAGGGAAGGGGAGGGAAGGGGAGGGAAGGGAAGGGAAGGGAAGGGAAGGGAAGGGAAGGGAAGGGAAGGGAAGGGAAGGGAAGGGAAGGGAAGGAAGAAAAGATCCAACCACTAGGAATTGGGTTAAGGAACTGAGCTCTCATTTTGTCCCCGTCGGTGACCGGCACTCAGGTGGCTCTGAGCCTCAGTTTGTCCATCTGTGGTCGGAGGAGACCGCCCGCCTTGCCAGGATGTGGGGAGTGTGAATCGGGCAGCTTCTGTGGGTGGTGCAGACCCGATCCTGTAGGTACTTGGCACCGAATGCCTGCAGTTGGCCCGGCTTGGGAGTGGCTGTAACCAGGCCTGATGGAAAGGCCCCCTGACTCCACCGCGGCCTTGAGCGGCTGCCAGCTCATGGCCGGGCTGCTCTGAGACGCCTGCAAATTCTTTTTTTCAGGGTGTCTGGTGTCTGCAAAGAGTCTTCCCAAAACCTTCTCGAGTTCCAAGAAGCCCTTTTGGCTGCGCATCCAACTGTCCTTCCTGGTCCCCAGCTCAGCGTGAAACTTTGAGACGAGCCCACTCCTGTTGGTTTCATGCAAACCCTCCCTCCCAGCTCCCCTCCCACCTTCCCAGTTAAGTTGGGGGAAAGGAATGAGTAGGCGGGAGTAGGAGGCAGGCATAGAGGCGACTTAGAGAGCGGCTAGCCCAGCTGGCCTCCCACGATGGCCTCGGGCTTGCGATGGAGCACGTCTCCCCAGTGTTTCCTCCGAGTGGGCAAGGGGGGTGGATGGCGCCAGGAGGCAGGGTGGGTGTGAGTACGTGGGCGTGTATGTGAGTGTGTGTGTGTGTGTGTGTGTGTGTGTGTGTGTGAGCTCACTGCCCCACACTCCCAGGAGCCCCATTGCTGATGGTGATCTCTCTCAACGCAGGAACAAGGCTGCATTGTTAGGCTGCCTATCTCCTGGTTTCTGATTCACCCCAGGCCACTGCAGCCTGAGCAGGTTCGCAGCTGCTCAGGGATATACTTTCCAGCACATTTAGGACTTGGAACAGCCCCAGGTTTCAGGAACACATGGTGAGGGGGGAGGGAGGGGCTCAAATAGACGGAGAAGGGGGGAAGCGAGCTACTTCTTTCTTACTTCAAGACGAATCTCCATTTTCATCATCTGATAGCAGGAACAGCATCTGAGGACGGCGGATGAATTGCAAACCTGTGCAGGTCGGGGGAGAGGGCAGGGGACTGGGGGGAGATGGGCAGATTTATTTCATCCTGGCTGAGGTCTTCTTGTGCAACCCGTCCCCTCTGACATGCAGCTCCCGCTCCAGTTACACAGTCTCCTCCCAGCCCTGGGCCTGCCAGGGAGCCCTCCCCGGAAGTCCGCCCCTGCAGGGAGCCTCTGGCTTCCAACCGCCGGGGCCAAGGGGCCAGCGAGGAGGTGGAGCCCGTCCCTCAGACCCCGGAGCACCAAGCGTCCACTGGGCTGGGTTTCACACATTGGTCGTGTCTCGTCTCTCTGTCCTGGTGCCTGAGCAGGAGGGGCTATTGCTGGCACTTCCCCAGGCTCCGGCAGACAGAAGCCAGGTGACACTGCTGTCCATGCACTCACCCCTCACAAGCCCAGCTGTTCGTCCTCCAGCGAACACTGTTGAGGCCTCCTAAGTGCCAGGCGCGGTCCAGGCACTGGCTTTTAGCAAGGAATAGAGCAAGGTCCCTGCCTTCCGGGAGCCCCGGTCAGCAGAGAGCCCACTTTACAGCACAGAGTGGAAGGGGTTCGGGCAGGACAATCCAGATCCGAGCTCCTCTGTTCCTCTGAGGATCCCGGTGACCTGCTTACCTGGCTTCAGCAGCACCCTCCTCTGTGACCGAGCTGGGTCTCAGGGCAAATACCTCCATGTGTCTCGGCCACCTCAACCCACTGGGGAGGAGGAGCATGGGGCCTCGTCTTCCTCTGAGGACGGCTGTGAGACCCAGTGACCCTGTGCACAAGTTCCCTGGGCAACGTCTAGACCAGTGATGGCGAACCTATGACACGTGTGTCAGAGGTGACACGTGAACTCATTTTTTTGGTTGATTTTCCTTTGTTAAATGGCATTTAAATATATAAAATAAATATCAGAAATATACATCTTTGTTTTACTATGGTCGCAAATATCAAAAAATTTCTCTATGTGACACGGCACCAGAGTTAACTTAGGGTTTTTCAAAATGCTGACACGCCGAGCTCAAAAGGTCCGCCATCACTGGTCTAGAACCTGAGTCTGATCCTAATCATCTTCTCCTCCCTTTTTCCCAACAGGATGGCTGAGGATTACGGTCCATCACTCATGAGCCGGTATAAGAGCAGGCAGGCTGGTGCGTGACGTTGGGGCTGCTGCCTCCTCCCGCCCGACCTCCCTGGGCGGCGCTCACAGGGCTGGCCTCTGTGTGGGGCTCGGAGCAGCTCCCACACTCCCAGACAGAGCCCCTTTCTCCTGCGCTCAAGCACAAGCTCGCTCACAGGTTCCTATGCGGCGAGCTGGGTGCAGGCAGGCGCAGAGTGACCTGGGGCCTGCCGCAGTGGGTGAGGGAGTTAGACCCCAGGCCCCCCGGCCCTGGTTCTGCACAGACACCGCAAAGAAGGTGCAGGGGCAGGGAGACAGGTGAATCCCTGGAGCACTTGGCCCTCTGTCTGCCGTCCTCCATTCATTCCCAGAGGCGAACAACCCCACCCTTTCCTTGGGGACAGAGTGCAGGGGAGAAGGCACAGGTGAGTGTGTAACTGAATACAGTGGTTTAAACAGCGCGGCTGAAAGCATAGGCGGCACAGTCCAGTCACGGCGCTGGCCCACAGAGCCTTCGGCGAAGATGGAAAGTTCCGCATCTTTCCCGTCCTCACGACAGCCGCTCCGCACAGGTGGCTGCCGAGACTGAGATGTAGCTAGTGTGACTGAGGACCTGAACCCCGTGTTTCATTTAATTAATTAAGTCGCCTGTGGATGTCGCCTGTGGCGAGTGGTGTCCTCGTTGGACAGTGCTGGTCTAGGAGGGAGGAGACCCCGAGGCTCTGATGTGCACAGACCCAGGTTCCTATCCTGACTGTAACTCACGCTCACCACGGAGCGGAGAGTCTGTGTGGCTTGTACCCTCAGAGCTGAGCTGGGTGGGGGCAGAGGTGAGCAGGCAGCTGCCCGGCCAGCTGCAGCCCCTCCCCCGCTCCCAGCAGAGGTCTGACTAGGGCTTCAGGCCTCGGAGTTTAGGAGGAGGAGACGAATCCAGCCTTTGCCTTCCTAGGCCTGCATTTCTCCACGGACGGAGGCCTATGCCCCTCTCCGCGGTGCGCAGATTTGACAGGGCAGGTCTGGGTGCCTGGGGACAGGCCGGCAGGCTCGGGCCTTCTGACAACGTCACTGGATTCTGTGGCGAGACCCCTGGACCCAGGCTGGGTGGCGCTGTGGCTGAGAGGAAGTTTCCTGCCCTGGCCCCCAGCTGCCAGCTGCTTCCCTCCTAAGCTGTGCCCATGTGCCCACTTGTCTTCTTCCTAGACCTGAGTCAAAGCTTATCAGTCCCATGTCCCATCCTGGTAAGAGCCTGCTCATGATTTTCCTACATGACAACTGCCTTGCCACGGTCCCAGATGCTGATGTCCCCCAGAGATCTGCCCCTGCCCTTTCCAAGATGCCCCTGGCCCTGCAGGACACTGAGAGAAGGAATGTCAGGACTGTGGGGAAGGAGGGGGGTCTGGGCCAGGCAGGCAGGTGAGATGGGTGGACAAGCCTTCTCTGAGGGCAGCCACATCCTCGGAGCCAGCCTCCTGGGCAGCCAGAGCATGTTGGCAGGGGCTGCCAGCTGAGAATCTGGGGCCCAGGACACTCAGCCCCTGCTGTCCTCATAGTGCATGGCACCAGGGGTTCATCTAGATGGCGAGGGCCACTGGCCTGCCTCCGCTGTGACGATGGCCAAGCAGAAGAGCTGGCAAGTGCCAGGGAGCCAACAGACACAAAGGCAAAAGACCCCCTTACTCTGCCAAGGATGGCAAAGCCTGCTTCCCCGTCCCCTTCATCTCAGGGGCACCAAGTGTGTTTGTTCAGCGCCGCTTCACCACCTTAATCCCTCTACAAAGAGGAGGGCAAGGGAACCCAGCTCCACCTACAGAGGCAAAGGTGGTGGTTTAGAAAGTCACCTAGAGACTCAGCATTAGCCTTCTCCCTCCCTCCCTCCCTCCTCACATCCTGTCAGATCATCAGCACCGTCATCATCACCATTCATTAGGTATCTGTTACATGCTAGGTTTTGTTATATCATTTCATCTTCGCTATAACTCTGTGAAGACGATATCATTATACCCATTTCACAGATGGAGAAACTGAGGATAAGAGTAGGGAATGAGGTGGCAGAGAAGATGTGAAGCCCAGGCTGTCACTCTCTGCAAAACTGCACAACCATCGGGAGAGAAGAGCAAGGGAGTGGAGAGCTGGAGGGGTGGTCTCTCCTCCAGAACTTGCCTCAGAGGCCAGAACAAAGAGTCCGCTGCAGGCGCAGGCAGAGGTGGCCGTGCAGCCTGGAGTGAGGGCGGAGAGCGGGGAGCCCGCAGGAAAAACACTGTGCAGAACCCGCAGCAGAAGCATGCCGATCTCCTTTCCCTCCACCCTCCGCGTAGCCTTTTCCTCCGGGCCAGCCTGTTCCACTGGAAAAACAATCTCCCCTGCCTGGGGACTTGGGGCCGGCTGGGCCGCCTTCTGGTCTGTCTTCATTCAGATCCCATTTCTCTCCTCGCTGGGAGGTGGGGGAGGGAGTCACCCTGGAGGAGGCGAGGGTGAGGCTGAAGTCTTCATCTGTCCCCCTTTTAAGCCAAGCAAAGAAAAATAGCTCTTTGCCAAGATCTTTCATCTCAGTCATTTACTCTCGCAGATGTTTTCTGCAATATAAACAAGAAGCAAAGAATGTTGGGGAGGAGAGGAGGGCAGGAGGCGGGCAGGAGGAGAAGGAAGAGTGAATCGCCGGCTTTGAAATCTGGGCCTGCAGAGGCAAGAAACGGGGCCTCGGCAGGGTCCCTGCTGCCCTGCGAGCGTGGGCAACCGCAGGTCACTGCACTGGGCCAAGCGGAGGGTCACTTCCCGGGGTGTCTTTGAAAGGAGGTTCTAGAGAAGCCGCCCAGCCTTTGAGTGGGTGGTCTCCCCCAACAGCCTCCCTCTGCCTGGGAACTGACACATGGGGAGCAGCTGCTGGGGCCCTCGGGCTCAACCTGGAGCCGTGCCTGCTGGGCCACACACCTGCCCACCTAGTGCTCCCCGCAAGCTGGACAGGGTCCTGGGCCAGCAGAGCTCTCAGCAAGACCGATGGGGGCTGTGGGCACCCACGGTGGGAATTAGGATTGTGGTGAAGGGAGAAAGAACCTTGGGCTGGGCTGGATTGGAGGAACACATCCTACAGTGGGTCAGGGGATGAACCCAGGAAGTTGGATGTCTCCCTAAGTTCTAAATGTCATAGGATTTTTATTCATGTCAGTAGTTCTTGAACTAAACTCTTAAACTAAACTCAATGCCTATTGGGACTGGCAGTAACCCAACAGAGTGAAGCGAGGTGGGGACTGTCGTGACCTGAAGGAGGCAGACCCATCTGAAGGGGGCAAGCCGCAACTCACTTCCACTGAATAACTAAGAAAACCCAGACATTCAGAGTTTTGCATAAAATTTAAAAATATTTGCAATAATTTGAAACAAGAAACATTGTCAGTGAGGCCTGCCTCCGGGCAGGTTTTAACGGGTGTGAGGCCTTTGCAGAATGTCGGATGAGTGAATGAATGCTAACTTCCTGTTTACTCCTCTTGCTCTCAACAAAGGGATATGTGAGAGGAGGGCGGGAAAAGCATGAGACAGAAAGCTTGTATGGGGGGCCCACTGTCTCCCTCTCCCCCACATGAAGCTAAACAATATGATGGATTCAGAAAATCAAAAGACCCGGTCCCAGTCCTGAAGGGTTGCACTGTGGTCGGGGAGACAGAGGGACGAAGGAATTGAGATTCACCCTTGACAGTGCTTGGTTGCGGGGCACAGAATGTTCAGGGGATGGAGAGAAATCAGGCCGTGCTTCCCAGATGAGGCAGCGTGTATCCAGCTGATCATGAATCCTGGAAGTGGAAGGCTTCCCACCCCACCCAGGACACTGAGAACTCTGCAGGATCTGGACCCAAGACCCCAGAAACAAGCAGGTGAGAAGGGCTGCCTGCTCAGAAGGAGTGGCTACCAGTGGCCTCTCTCCCTTCGCCCTTCATGCTCCCACTCCATGCCTTGTTAGTTTCCTTTAACTTTACTCATACCCGTAAGTAAACCTCTTTCTAAATTCTTCTCGATTGCCCTATTGGAGTGTGCCATCTCTCTTGCCGTGATGCTGACTGATGCACTCATATTTTGAATCATGTTGCCGAAAGACTTAGGTCCCGTAGACATTGGTGAGAATAGCATCGTGGTTAAGTATACAGCATTTGTGGGCTAACTGACCAGAGTTGAATTCTGTCCCTACCATTTTCTAGTCTTGTGGCATCACATTTATCATCAAACAAATCATAAGCACTCAGTAAACGAGAGTATTCCAGCTTATTCTTATGGTGAAAATCTAACCG
This sequence comes from Myotis lucifugus, assembly GCF_000147115.1. Lineage (NCBI taxonomy): Eukaryota > Metazoa > Chordata > Mammalia > Chiroptera > Vespertilionidae > Myotis > Myotis lucifugus. The sequence goes on from NW_005871133.1 coordinate 2,959,742, forward strand.
TTGAGGGTGTGGCTTTGGTGCTAGGAGAAGCTCGCATTACACTACAAGGTCTTACTATGTATGGCTACCAAGGAATTTGGGCCTCAGGTAATCTGCCCACATACTACAGGAGAAAGAAAACATAAGCATTATCATTGCTGCTATTTTAGTAGCGAGAGAAGCTTTCAACTCTATTATTTTCAAGAGAAATTTTTAGCAAGGAATGTTCTAGGGGGCTGTTTAATTTATTTTGGTGACATTGGTTAATAAAAGTATATGGGTTTCATATGTACAATTCTGTAACACATCATCTGGATATTGCCTTGTGTGCCTACCAACCAAAGTCAAATTTCCTTCCGTCACCATATATTTGATCCCCTTGACCCTTACTGCCCCCCACCCCCTTTCCCTCTGGTAACCACCAGACTGTTATCTGTGTCTATGAGCTTTTGCTTGTTTGTTTGTCTCATTTCTTCATGTGTTGCTTTCAGTTTTATATGCCACATGAGTGAAATCATATGGTTCTTGACTTGTTCGGTCTGACTTCTTTCACTTAGTGTGATATTCTCAAGAGCCATCCATGTTGTCACAAGGGGCCGTATTTCATCTTTTCTTATGGCTGAGTAGGAAGCTGTCTTTTACATTCTATCTGACACCCTTTTCCTATCCTTTCTTAGCATGTTCTTAAAGTCTCCCAACCACAGCGTACAGTCCCTGCATGTTTACAGTATAGAAATGTGGTGCCCTTTTAGCCTGCCCTTGCAGAGCTTCTTCCCACCCCACCCCACCCCCAAATGATGCTCTTGCCAAAATTAGGCTCAGAAAAGAGTCTCTTAACTCCGTCCAAAAGCTAGACCTGAAAGAGGTCAAAGGTCCTCTGGTCAGCCACGGTTCACTCAGCTATTTTTAGCTGATGTAGGACAAAACAAGGTTCCCAAAGATCTGGGTCCTGTGAAAGTTGGAAATTCTGCCAAGGTGGAGGGGTGCAGCTCTCCCCGCTGGAACACAGAGAACAATTCCCTTCTTCATTGCCCCGGGATATCTGTTTGCTGCCAACAGATCTTCCACCTGCTCTGTCTTGCTTGTGTTAGATCACATTAGGTTGGTCTACTTATTTGCCATTCCAAACCCAACCTTTACAACTAAGCCTTTCTTGTTGAACTATCAGTGTGTCGACTCATCCTGTGGGCCATCTCGTGCCATGTTATGCTCTAGCTCCTGAGTTAGAAGCTTGGTAGTTTTCTGTATGTCTATCCTCATTGAAATTCATGGTGAAGGGTCCTGGATTCTCAACCTAGATCCACTTCTTTTCTCTGCCAATGCTACTCACTACTGAGTTCTCTCTCCTAAGACCCCCTCAAGCTCTGCCATGCTCCTCTCTTCCCTATTCACACCAAGGCACCAAGGGCAAGACCTTCCCGCACAGAGATAGCTGCTCTTCCACCTACCCCTATGTGACCTTCCACTCTGACATCCCTTGCTAGAGTCCCTTGAGTTAGAAAACCAGAGAAGTTTTCATGACTTTTAAGGCTTCCATTGGCAAGACAGCATGGAGAAGGGAGTGTGGACCAAGCTCAGAGTTTCTGTCTGACCCCAGATTGCCGCTGAGGGTGATGCCATGGGAAGGTGACCTCCCCACGGGCCTGGGGGCCGTCCCAGTGGGATGACACCATTGAACACTCCATGTCAGCTCTTCTGTTGCCGTGCTCCTCAGGCAGGACACTGGGAAGGTAGAAACTGAGCTTAAGGTTGAGGATGTGGGTAAGAGCTCGATTCGGTGATTTATGGTCTGGGCCACGGTTTCCAAAACTGTATAAAGAGCTATTCCTGGACAAGTTCCTTATTAGTCATATGTGTAAAATGGAAACATCGCTTTGTCAGAAATATACACCCCCTACCTCCTCCCCAGCTCTGTCTAAAATCAGGTTCCGGAAATAGAGCTGGGTATCGGGAAAGGGACTTAAGAACACTTTTCTAGTAGCACTTGCATCCCCCTGGCAGTGGCCCTTGTACCAAGCATTTATGGACGAGGATGTTGGGGCCATCAAAAAAGGTTGAACCAACTTCACACTGGCACTGCCCCCAGACACACTTTCCATAAATAAGTATATTATGAATGTTTAAGCTTTCTCATTTGTCATTTTAAGTATGCAGAATCCATCCACTCTTCTCTGGTACCCAAGCCCGACTATCTTCTTGGAGAATCCCACACTGTCCTCTGTTCTCAGTCCATGAGATTCCAGTGCAGCCAATCCCATCCCCAACTCAGGAGGAAGCACATGACCCAGACCTAAGTCAATCGACACAGTCCATTCTTCTGACCGGGCACCCAATTAGTCAGAGCCAATAAGATGCCTTGAGGTTTCCCCTGGGACTTCTGAGAAGTGGACTCACTCGTTTCCCAAGAACCTCAAATCTGAGAGATATAGGACCTGAAACTGCTATCATCTTTCTGTTACATGGAAACTACACCTGAAGCCAACATAGGAGAGAGCAGAGCGGAGAGATGAAAAGTAACCAAGCCCTCAGATCGTCTTATGGTAGCCCTGAACCCAGTTGTGTCTGACGCTAGCCCTAATTCTGGATCTTTCCGTTGCACGAACCATTAGTTAGCTCTCCCCTTTGCTAAAGCAGTTTGGAACAGATTTTTCTGTCCCTGACAACCAAAGAGCCCTAGTTGACAGTTGTTTAAAATACAGGTAAATGGAACAAGAGAAAGGAGGCAGGACTAGCAGTAGGGCTATAATTTGCGAGCACTGTCTGTGGCTCAGATGCACAGACAGAGGCTTATCCCACTTGGATGTGAGGAGAGCAGCACAAGCTTGTACCCAGACAGGAAGAGGAGGGGCCCAGACAGGAAGTTCCCCCAGCAAACGCCACCAAGTTAGAATTGAAGTTACTACAAGAACCACACTGTTTCTATTGAGTTGAGTCTGTTGTGCCCACTTTGTGTATTTAATGTAATTGTAAATCCTACTGCTGTAGTGAAACCCCTTCATTTGTACCACCACAACTTGTAGCTCACTATAATTTGCTCCCTTTCCCTATGAATTAATCAGAAGTGTCTATTAATCATGAATGTATTTAATTTAATCTGCTTTCCCCTGGTTATATTTAACAGAGTTCTTTAGAAAGATAGAACTAATAGGAAATATATATATATATATATATATATATATATAGAGAGAGAGAGAGAGAGAGAGAGAGAGAGAGACTCAGCAGGCAGGCTGGATTCAGGTAAGAGTTGCTGTTCCAATTACAGTCTTGGGTCCCAAGGCTGGACACTCAGACAGAATTTCTCCTTTGCTCTGAAAGTCTTCGACTGGTTGGACGGGGCCCACCCACATTATGGAAGGACATCTGCCGTACCTAAAATCAACTGATTGTAGCTGTTAATCACATCTAAAAAAGCTCCTTTACAGAAACATCTAGTCTAGTGTTTGACCAAATGACCAGGCACTATAGTCTAGTCAAGTTACACATAAAATTAACCATCATACCCAGTTTGAATATTAGTGAGGGTTCAGTTTTTGATTCTCAATACCAAGGTGGACACTACAAGTAACAGCCCCTTGACAATGCTCTGTTAGTTCCTAGCACGTAAGAAAATCCGTGATCACTCAGTTCGATCTGGACGAAAAGCTTTCTGATGTGTGTTGCTGTTTCTTATGTATGTAAATCGGTTCTCACTTACTAAATCTCCCCTGGTTTGTTTTTCATGGTTTGCAGAATTCCCTCCCAGCCACCATTCCAGAAAAGCACTTGTGCCTTCCCCTTGGCCCCTGGCAGCTGAGGATGTATCCACTGTGTCCTGATTGAAGGCAGACCAGCATTGGGGTGGTGGGATGAAGCCCCTCCAGCAGGGGAAGGCATTTGGCCTGTGCGTGTTGCCTGTGGATGAGCCTTATCTACAGCGACATGAAGAAGACAATTCACCTGGCCTGGGTCTGCTAAAGAACCTGACTGTGGCCCCAAAGAGAACAAGTTATTACCATTCCCATGATGTCAACTCAAAGGCCTCATCCTGCCTTTTGATGGTCCGGGATACATCTACCTACACTGATATCTTAGGTACTTATTTTCATTCCTCCAGTTACCTGCTATAGGCTTCATCTTGCATCCATCCCAGGGTTACTCCAGGACACCTCCTTGAAGCAGCCATTTTTCATATGGGCATCCTAGGAGGGAGTGGTGGGGGGACGATCAATAGGCCCTGTCGGTGCACAGCGTCACTCTGCATATAACCTCGTGAGAGGGTTTTCTGAGGATGTCCTTTAGGCTTCAGTATCTATACCTGATGATGCCTATTCACCAAAAATTCTACATTTCCTAGCCTCCCTTGCAGTTAGGTGAAGGTCATATGACTGGATCCTGGCCAACGGGGTGTGGACAGAAGTGATGTCAGCCACTTACAGAGCTGGCCCTTACAAACATCTCAGTGACTGTCTAGTTCTGTCTTCTCTGTCCAAAGCAATCTTGATGTCACAAGTTTCAAATGGCCTAACAACTGAGATGTGGGGGTGTATTTGTTACTGCAGCATAGCCTTCCCCATTCTGACTAATGTAGAGCATAAAAGGGGAGTATTCCTCGGATCCGTAGTTCTCCTCAGCCCAGGAGCTATCTCACAGATGAGGGCTGTTCTTCCCCAGGATGGCTGATAATCAGTGACCTCTCTCCCAACCTCTGATGAAACAACCTGGGACATCTGTCGTGCTGATGGTGACAGGTCAGAAGCAGTATCTCTCGTGTGTAAAACTGTCCAGGATCCTCCATATGCCCAAATCCCTAAGGAAAGGCTAAAACTGGTGAAGTAATTAAACCAAGGTGGGTTTCCCTGAAAAGACGTTCACAGTTTTGAGCTCATTTAGAAGAAAGGAAAGAGAGAATTTCAAGCCCTAAACAGGGCGAAACCCCTTCCGTTTTAGTTGAAGATATCCTTGCTGGGGTCCAAAAACAGAGTCTTATCTGTTGAGAATTCCTGCAACTTAAGGTTCCTTCATTACAGAAAGCCTACCAGGCCTGCCCCGCTGTGTGACCCATGAATGTGGGTGGGACTGCCTGGTATTTTCATACTGTTGGAAACAGTGGCCTTGTTGATCTCAGGGAGTCCAGATTAAGCTGATTTCGCTATTTTTAATCTCTCCGGAAATAAGCAAAGAAGAGAGGCCTAATTGCAAACAGACTGAACTTTACATAGGAAATATGTAAGTCCCCAGAGGCACCTAGAAAGTGTCTGAAATCCAAACAGCCTCCCGGCCTCCCCCCCTCTGGGCCTCCCCTCTCAGGATCACGTAGGCCTGCACCCAGGGAGGCCTGGGGCAGGAGGAGGGATTGGAATCAGGAATTCAGCCATGGCCTTGGACCGGCCAAACCAGCCCAGCCAGCCCCCTGGGCCTGGAGGCAGGGGCTTTGCATGAGAAACTGGAAGACAGTTTGCCCACAGCTTGAGCCACTGCTTCGGGAAGGCTCTTTGTTCTCTCCTCCCCATGATTTTGGGTTTTCTGGTCCTTCTCTATTCTGTGCTTGTCAAATTCCAGGCATGGGGAGGATTTCAAACACCATCATCAAGTTTGCCAGACACACACACACACACACACACACACACACACACACTACAATTTTATTTGCCACACAGCTCTGGGATTTGTGGCCAAGCCTGACCCAGTAGGAGCCTTATAACAGTTCACATGTCCCCCAGCTTTACCCACAAGCTCCAGTGTCAAAGCCCCAGCCAGAACCCTGGGCCTTGCTGGCAGCTGAGCCATTGGGTCACTGCAGGAGGCGAGACAAGGCCCTGCAGCCTGCTGTGCCTCAGTTTCCCTGCCTGTCAGTTTGGACAACCATGACCACAGCTAATTCTGAAGGGTCTGCCTGTTTGATGGGACCAGGCACTGGAGGGGGCTCATATTTATGGCATGAAGTCCAAGAATGAGTCAAAGAAGACAGACCGAAATAGATGGGGAGCCCAGAGCCCAGAAGGGCGGCCAGAGAAGATTAGACACGCTGCCGGGAGAACCATCCCGATGACTTTGTTGAGGGCTCTTGCTCACAAACCTCCAGTGTGTTATTTTAACTTCCACGGGACAGGCCAACCCTTGCCTGTGATGGGAAGTTTGGGACCGGGAGCCGTCCGTGGGCCCTGCTGTTGCCGAGGTCGCCCCGGGAGCTGGGGCTCACTTCCAAAGGAAACCAGCATGGGGCTCCCGGGCTTGGCAGCATGGCTGGACAGACGGACAGTCTTTGAGTGGGAAAGTCATGGTGATGAGGCAGGGAGGAGTGGCAGTGGCCCCCCTGCCGCCGCTCTGCTGGTGGGAGTAAGGCTTTGTTTAGGGGGCCTTTCTGCTGAGAAGTCCTTCTTCCCTCCCTTGTGCTTCTTGGTCTCATGAATCAGGCAGAGGGCAGCAGGCCAGGAGACCAGACATGGAAAGGGCCCAGGAACTGCAGCCCTAGTTCCCATCCCTAGGAGCTCCGGGCCCCCAACAACCCCTAGCAATGGCTCCCCGCTCACCCCTCGGATCCTCTGTCTCAGGACATGGTCTGGCCTGCCCTCCTGCCATTTGCTCTTTTTAATCCTCCCTTCCCCTGAAGAGCAGCCCTGGCAGATCCGGTCCACCCTCCCCTCCACTGGAGTGCTGCAGGCAACAATGTAACCTGATTCCAGTTTGCCAGACACCTTCTCTAAGGCCAGCTCTCACCCACTGGTAGGGAGGGAGGGCTCACAAATACCTCATTTCAGCACCCAAGACCTGTTCTCCCCTCCCCTCTCGCTGTCTGCTCTCAATCTGCCTTCCATTTCCCGCTCATCTCTACCGGAAATGCTCTCAGCCAAAGCCAGTCAAACCAAGCAGGTGTCTGTGGGCTCACGCTCCCTCTGAGGACGAGGCTACCAGATTGCGCCGGGTGCCAGACAGCTCCTGGCGTCTGCCACTGGCCCTCCCAAGATGGCAGCCTGTGGAGACACAGCCAAAGCCTTGATCCAACCTCTTCCCAGTCCCGCTCTGTTGACAAACATGAAACTGCCTGCCAAGGAAGAGCCAGCCTGGACTGCCCGTAAGGCACCCCCGATAACTGGGCAAACCACCCATCCTGGGTGGGTTGGTGCCTGGGGGCTTACTAGTGAGCCAGTCTGCGGAAGAAGGCAGGAGGAAGAGGTCCAGGGCAAATGTCAGATTGGGGACAGCCATTGCTAGTAACATGTCTGTATCTGGGAAACACACACACACACACACACACACACACACACACACACACACACGGGAACTTACAGTGGAGAAGAGACTTTTAAAGCTGTCCACGATGTAGCCCTATGCTACCCGTGCCCCAGTCTGCTCTGCCATTCCTTCTCCCACAGGAATTCCACCTTGGCCACACCTACAAACCCACCCTGTGTCCTGCCCCATCCCTGCTCCTTCCACTCCCTTCGCTCACAATACCTATCTAGATTTTGCCCATCTTCCCAGGTCCGGCTCCAATACTGCCCCCCGCAACTTTCTGGGGAACCTGGAGCCTGCACCCCTCTTTTCCTTCACTCACGGCACCTTTCGTCTACTCCACACCATTTGCTTCTTTATCGAGGACCACCCATGTGGTCTCTCTTTCAGATGTTGGCCTTTGTCTCCCTGAGTCTGTGTGTCCCCAACCTTGTGCCAGAATTCTTGCCCCAAGGATGCCCCCACCTCAGTGCTCTGAACCTCAGGGCCTCAGGCAGTAATTGATGGGTTATACAAAAAAAAAAAAAGAATGTAAGTGATCAGAAAGATGCTTCACCTAGAAGAACTATATAAATGTTCAGTGAAACAAAATGTGGGCCCAGGTGGGCCCTTCTGGGGGGCAGTGGTTAACGGGTTTCCTTTCCAGGCCTCCCCTCACAGGCCTAGAATCCCAGAGGCCCCGGCAAGGGGGTGGTTGAGTGAACAGAGTCCTGCAATCAAGCAAGACCATAAATGTAAAGCCGGGGAGCTAAACAATGTTGGTTTTACAACTCCAGGTGATGAGAACGGTATTTATAGACTCAGTGACATGTTTGAAGCAGCGAGGCCCGGAGGCTAATATTTTAAGCTGGACATCCTGAGACCCTGACATTCTGTTTTCATTCTCCGCCCCATCCTTCCCACCCGCACCCGCTGGAACTTTCCATGCAATCCCGACAAGACATGAAACCTCTATTGTCTCTCAGTCCCTCCGAGTGCTGAGGAAGATTTAAAACTGCTCTGGAGAAGGATGACTGGTGATGAGTGGGAAACACTCGGAGGCCTCGAGGTGACATTGGCCATTACACCGAGGCTTCCATCAGAGAATTTCAAAACCCCAGGCAGAGGGGAGGGCCTTCAGAGAACCCCGGGGCACCGGGCCAGGAGTAGGAATAGTGAGTCCTTGTTGCAGACAGATCCACCTGGGCCCAGAGGGTCGGAGAGTCTATGTAAGACCTTCCTTTCTCTTGAGCTCAGTTTTATACTGGATCAAAGTTCCTAAGGCAAATCCACAACCAGAGGGTGGGAACTGAAAACTTTGCTGTTTAAACGGCCCAGAGCATAAAGGCAGAAATCAGTGTTTTCCCTCAGAGCAATCTAGAAAGTACTAGCCAAAGAACAAATTACAGATAGCTAACAAGTATCACGGAAGCACCGGAGATCACAGGGGATGGAAAATAACCAGGAGATCATCGCTCCGTCTCCCAGGGGCCGGACGGCCAGGATGCAGCTCACAGTCCCCCCTCTGAGGTGTCTCGCCTTTCTCTTGCTTTGTACTGTAAGCAGCGTTCTGGATTCCTCTCCCATACACCCCCACCCCCACCCCAACACTTATACATGCAGACACGCAGACAGGCAGCGCCCACAGAACAGAGCTCCTCAAGCATGGAAATGAAGTCCAGAGCATTCCCTACCGTGGAGTTTTTCACTCTTTGTAAACAACTCTAGATGCTCATCAATAGTCCACCGGCCATGCTGACGAGTTCTACGGACAAGCCCCATCTGGCCAAACTGAAACAGCAAATCCTGTAGTCACTTCAGGGGCTAAGTTCAACTTTTAAAAGCTATCAAATGGGCCAAAAAAAGAGTTGCACCTGGCCCTACCCGGTTTGGCTCAGTGGATAGAGCGTTTGCCTGAGGACAGAAGAGTCCCGGGTTCAATTCCAGTCAAGGGCACGTACCTCAGTTGCAGACTCCTCCCTGGCCCAGGGTCCCGATCAGGGTGCGTGCAGGAGGCAAGCAATCCATGTGTTTCCCTCACATCGATATTTCTGTCTTTCTCTCTTCCACTCTCTCTAAAAATCAATGGAAAAATATCCTCAGGTGAGGATTTTAAAAAGTTGCACCTGTTTTCACGCTGAGAAAAGCAGATCACCTGTACCAGGAAAACTAACAAAAATAATGGTCTGAAAGTAACTTGAAAATTTTTGTTTTTACATCGTTTTCCAAATTGCAAAAATAATAACTGCTCAATATCAAGAACTTGGAAAATACAGACGAGCACAACACGAAGACTATTGGTAGTATTTTATTGTACTGCTTTCCAGTGTGTCACTATGAATAGTCATCTATATACTTGTGTACAGTACATAGTATGTTGTGTACAATATGATATGTATTATGCAATGTATTATATACTATGTAATTTTATAAAGAGGTATACAAAATTTCTACATATAAAATATTCATTTATATGTTTTTATATATTTATGAAATCTGTATTTACATATTTCATATAAAATGTCACATAAAATGTAAGAAATTGTCAATTTTGCCTTTTTATTTTTACCCTAAGGTAACACATGTTAATTATAGGAAATCAGAAAACATGCTTGAACCAAATGAAAGAGGTAAAAATCATGTTTATTCCCACCATTGAGGAAATACCACTTTCATTTGCAATGTGCCTTTCCCATTTATTTTAAACTAGTGGCCTGGTGCATGAAATTCATGCAGGGGGGTGGGTCCCTCAGCTCAGCCTGCACCCTCTCCAATCTGAGACCCCTCAGGGGATGTCCGACTGCCAGTTTAGGCCCAATCCAATCCGGGACCACTGGTTCCTAATCGCTCACCTGCCTGCCTGCCTGCCTGATTGCTCCTAACCACTCTGCCTGCCAGCCTGCTTGCCACCAACTGCCTGCCCCCAGCTAGCCTGCTAGCCCCCAACTGCCCCCCACCCCGCCAGCCTGATCGCCTCCAACTGCCCCCCACTGCCAGCCTACTTGCCCCCAACTGCCTCCCTTGCCAGCCTGCTCGCCCCCAACTGCCCTCCCCCCGACAACCTGATCATCCCCAACTGCCCTCCCCTCCTGGCCTGGCCTGATTGGCCCTAACTGCCTCTGCCTTGGCCCGCCACCATAGCTTTGGCCGGAAGGATGGCCGGAAGGTCTCCTGGTCTAATTAGCATATTACCCTTTTATTAGTATAGATAGACACACATGAGGATGAAATGATATGTCAAATTATACAGAAATAGCACCATGGTCTTTGCTTTATTTCACAAGTACTCCGGGGAAACACGACGAACCTCTTAAACCACTGTTTCCTTCCCTTGGGGGCCATCTCATGCTGTGGCTTCTTCTGGTGAAGGGATGATGGGCCACTGCTCGGCCGCGAGGGGCTGTACTGACTGTCTTGAGTTGCTGGGGGCTTTGTGGAAAAAGAAGACCTAAATTTAATAATCTTCCTTCTAGGTCACAAGACCAAAGCCGGGAAGTCTGGGGATAGGACTTTCCTGTAAGATTGAGGGCAGGAAAGACAGTAGGTAGCCCGAGGAAGGTTCCTCAGGTGGGAAGGGAGCGTCAGGCTCTTCGAGGCCCAGAGGAGAAGCAGAAGTGAGAGAGGAAGGAGGCGGTGGTTAGATAAGCCAGGCCTCCCCTGCCCCCTTCCTTGAGATCATATCTTGAGGATCAGGGTGTTATTAACATCTAAAGGGAGTTTGGGGGATCTAAAATTATCTTGTTGGTGCTCTGAGGTAGAGTTTGAGCAGATTTCAAGTCTATTGGTTTTGCCTGGCACAGATCCAGCACAGGGCCATAGAGTAGATTAGAAATGATGGAGGGGATGTGTGTGGTCTAGGCCAGTGGTCGACAAACTGAGGCTCACGAGCCACATGCGGCTCTTTGGCCCCTTGAGTGTGGCTCTTCCACAAAATACCGACTTCTGCGCATGGGCCACGACGTTTCAATCGCACTGTACATGCACGCCTGCACAGGGTATTTTGTGGAAGAGCCACACTCAAGGGGCCAAAAAATCGCATGTGGCTCGCGAGCCGCAGTTTGTCGACCACAGGTCTAGGCAAATGGGCCTGAGATGGTACTCCTGTCTCACAGCTTGCTCGGGGGTCTAGGGCAGTGGTCGGCAAACTCATTAGTCAACAGAGCCAAATATCACGATTGAAATTTCTTTTGAGAGCCAATTTTTTTAAACTTAAACTATATAGGTAGGTACATTGTTATTAACTTAATTAGGGTACTCCTAAGGCTTAGGAAGAGCCACACTCAAGGGGCCAAAAAGCCACATGTGGCTCGCGAACCGCAGTTTGCCGACCACGGGTCTAGGGGATTCCGGATTCCCTCAGGGGCCAGCACAAAAGTGCAAAGAAAAGGCCTGGGGTTGGGACCAAGAGGGCACAGTTATTCTCAACCCTCCAGTCTAAGTCAAGGGAGGGGGTAGGTGGTTAATACACTAACTTTCTACTGCAGTTCAACTCAAGAATCAATTGAGTTCCCCGCCCATATGAGGAATGCAAAGATGAAGCCTCACCCTCAATGAGCTCGAAATCTAGAGGGTTTAATTCATTCTATACTATGTGCTACACACGTTCCTAAAGAATCAGATTACGGAAGATGCTGGGGAGCCCAGATTTGGGAACAATTCCACAGATGCGCTGCTCCTGCATTGGGTTATCAAGCCTCTGAGAGGCGAGCCCAGGCATTGTTCCCTCGTCTTATTTCTACTAGAGGCCGGCTCCCTCCTCTCTGGTTCCGGGTGCGTCACCCAAGAACCGCAGCTGCCAAGTCACCACAGCTCGGCAGCTCCTGTGTTGAGCATCTGCCCCCTGGTGGTCATTGTGTGTCATAGCTACTGGTTGGACGGTCGAACATTCGGTTGGTCGAATATTCGGATGGTGGAGGTCACTTAGGCTTTTATATACATAGATGGCCTTTCTCTTCCCTACTTTCCCTAGAGCAGTGGTTCTCAACCTTCCTAATGCCGTGACCCTTTAATATAGTTCCTCATGTTGTGGTGACCCCCAACCATAAAATTATTTTCGTTGCTACTTCATAACTGTAATTTTTCTACTGTTATGAATCGTAATGTAAATATCTGATATGCAGGATGTATTTAGGCGACCTCTGTGAAAGGGTCGTTCGACCCCCAAAGGGGTCACGACCCACAGGTTGAGAACCGCTGCCCTAGAGCCACAACCTTTATGCAATCTCCGTTCCACACATTTGGAGTGTTCATGGTAGTAGCACACCTAGTATAGATATGGCCAAGCACTGAAGCTATGGTTAGAAAGTCGGGAAAATGGGACCCGAATAATAACTGTGATGGAAATTGATAATAATAATAAATAATAATAATAATTAGTACTATTATCACTTGTAATTAGTCTTCCTATGTGCCAGGATCTGGTTTAAGCACTATTACATATACAGTATGAACTCATACATTTGTGTTAAGTTATGTATTAACTTGTAACTCAACTACATGAGCTCAGACTATATATATACTATCCTATGAGGTAAGTCTGGCTATGATTTCTCCTTCTAAAGATGAGAAAACATAGGCACAGAGAGGTTAAAGGGACTTGCCCAGGATCGCACAGCTAGTAAATGGAAGCGAGAACCCCATCCTGGCAGGCTGGCTCTAGACCCTCACAGTAGGTAACAGTTGGGGACACTAGGATGAGGGGAGTGCATGCTGGCCTAGAGAGGTCCCAGAGAATCTAAAGCCATCCTTAATCGCTTTCCGGGGACTTCCCAGTAGGCAGGAGGGTTAAGTGCAGGGGTGGGCAACCTTTTTGTGAGTGCGTGCCAAAACCAGCAAAATCTCTGACTCAAAATTCTTCTGCGTGCCAACCCTAATTTTTTGAGAACATGTTTCGCCTACTTGATATCTCTTAAAGTGTACGTATGTGAAGAACCTTGAAGAAATAATAAAATTCATTCGAGTGACAAAAACACAGTATATGATGATGAAAAATACATTTACTTTTTAATGTATACATGTACACTGATAGTCCTACAGAAAACTTTATGACTCCGTTTGATATTATCAGTGGGACTTTTGCTGCTGCATCACTGATGACAGAGATTTTACATCAGGTTTATATTTCGTGACCTTCAGAGATATGCACGAGCTACTACTTTCATCCATCAGGCTACTCCTTTATGAGACTTAACAAAATTCATCACTGAGAACAAAGATTCACAAGCGTATGTGGATGAAGCCAAAACACTGGTCGGATCTAAGAAGGCAGGGAGAGTTAAGGCAGAGGCATAGAAATTGCTCTTCCCCTCTCTCGTCAATCCATGTCTATGGTCTTTAAGATAACTTGTTATGTAAAATTATTTATTTATCTAAGATGCACCTACACTGAATGTATCTGAAAAATAAAAAAGTCGATATTGAGAAAAAAATTGTAAATGGAAGATTATAAGAGAGGGTTTCACGTGCCAGCAAAAGTTACTGGTGTGCCATGTTTGGCACATGTGCCAGGGGTTGCCCACCCCTGGTTTAGTGTCTGTGGCTTCTACTTTGCCATTCTGGAAACAGACTCATGGAGTTTAAGCTAGGTGGCACTCCATAGGCCACAGTTGCAGAGTCCCTGTAGGAGAGTGGAATTTGCACCTGCATCACACACTATCAGGGTAGAGCCAGCGTCCAGGAAGGTATACATGTCTACACCTGCACAGGTGCTTCTGGGTGAGGCAGGTGGGGCGAGCCCCCTGCTGAGGAATGTGGCGAGGAAGGCACCCTTTGTCTCGCTCCAGTGACTTTCAAGCAAAGAGCCCAGAGTGCTTTGCGGGCATCATTCATGCGCTTAGGGCTTGAGCTGCACTGACTGGCTGACAAGCCCCTCCGCCCAGCATCCAGGGACTGTGTCTCCACTTGCAGGCGGGCCAGCCGGAGGTCAGAGTCAATCAGGGGTGCCCCACTCTTCTCCGGGCCCCACTCGCCAGGGGGCTTGCTGAAGTGAGTGATCTGCAGACCCAAAGGCAGGCCAGAGACACGCCTGTGAGATTGACCCCGCGCTTTCAATACTTCCTCTCGCTCAGCTTTGGCAGTGACTCGGGGAGGAGCTAGGCAAGGTCCTGTGTCACAAATTAGGAAACTGAGCCTCAAGGTGGGAGCTGGAAAATGAAATTTTGGGAACCTCAATCTAAATCTCCCACCCCTGTTCCAGATCTATCTTCAAATTTATCACACTGTCCTGCGCTCCCACAGCATTTAAAATACCAACGAGAACAGGGATCTTCAGGCCTAAATCAGGCTGGCCCCGGGGAATCAGTTCAGGGGACAGACTGTCCACCCAGTGACTGATGTATCCGGCCCCATACGGGTGGTGAGGCTGGGGCTGTCTTAGGGGACAGAGGGGCAAGAGGCTGGGCCTCCTCATTTCTGCCAGTGGAGCCATTCTGTTGCACAGAATGGCCTTGCTGAACACGGTAATGTGTATGGATTCTCTCCAAACACTAGCGAGTGACGGAGCTCTTCACAGAATCTGCATCCAGGCTAGCCCTCTTCCAGCTCTCCTGCTCTCTCCTCCTTGCCCCTGCCCCCACCTCCTAAATTGGTTTGGCCTAAAACCATGCAGAGTAATTTCTTTCATCTAATCCTAAAAATATCCTATCTAATAAAGATGGAATATGCTAATTGACCCTCACGCCGTGGCAAAGATGGAGGTGCCCACAGCCAATAAGGAGGGAATATGCCAGCCAATAAGGAGGGTATATGCTAATTGACTGTCCTGCCCTCAAAGATGGTAGTGCCCACAGCCACAAGATGGTGGTGCCCAGTCCCCTCAGCCCCGCCGGGGTGGCAGACGCACAGCAAGGCTGGGCTTGCCCCACATGCCTGCCTCCAGAGTCTCCCAGTCCCCTCAGCCCCCCAGCTGCCCAAGGCCGGGCCCAGCCGCCCAGGGCTGCCTGAGGCTTGCACTGCCGGCAGTGGCAGCAGCAGAGGTGTGATGGGGCATCGCCTTCCCCTGATCACTGGGTCACCTTCCACCCCTGAGGGCTCCTGGACTGTGAGAGGGGGCAGGCTGGGTTGAGGGACCACCCACCCCCCTGCTCTAGTGCATGAATTTTCATGCACCAGGCCTCTAGTATAATTATAAATGTAAATATGATAACCAAAAGAGTCTTATACTACATTTCAAAATCAAATGTAAATAATTATAAGACATCATGGTGAAAGGGAGAAGGAAATGAACATTTATTGATGGCCTCCTACGTTCCAGGACCTATTAGCAATGAAAAACATATCTCAGATGAGGGTTTAAAAAAACAAACAAAAACCTTTAGAACTTTAAGGCACTGAATATATATTATTAATCTGCACCTTGAATTTGGAAGCCATCATTGTTTTTCAACCACCTAACTTTGTTATCCAGCAATACATTTCAATTTAGCATATCTAGTTTATTTGCTACGTTCCTGATCTGATGGACTAGTCTTTGGCTGCTGAGTCTAAATGGTATCACCAGTGTTGCTTTCTTCCCAGGATTAATATCTCCTCTTCCATAGCTTTTGCTTACACATGCTAGGTTGTAAGTATTCTACAATGGTCTTTCTTCTAAGACCCTAGCAGAGTAGTCCACATATACATTTTCCAAGAGTGTGGTGGTAAATGTTTAACAACCGACTTTCCAAAGGTAGAACTGACATGACTGTTGGTGGATAATTTCATTTACAATAATATGTGAGACAAAAATGGAACAACAAAGATGTATTTCAGATTTCATTCATTTGTCAATGACAGGAATGACTTCTTTGCTGAACTGGATAATCATTTTTGAACACTGGAAGAATATCACATCAAGTCACAAGGTCATGGCTACAGATACAACACACGTTTATGTTTCATCTACATATTACCATTTTCTCTATTACTTTCTTAAGTCTAGGCAATCAGCAAAACAAGCCCTGATTTGCAGAGTTTGCCCATTACTGTGCTGTAAATATTCTCACCGAGGCTGATTTCAAGCCAGCCAATGTGCTGTTACTGAATGTGGAATTGGGAAGGGATGCACAGTATGTAGTATTCCCATCATATTGATATAATACACATATAACTCAAGAGCATAGATACTAGTAAATTGTAGCTCAATAATTAGGAGGTGATCTGTTTTTAGTATTTATTACCTTTGTTTTTCATATAACTTAATTGTAAGTTTATATAATTTAATTTTTCATAGTGGCTGTGCTTAACAACGAGCTCGAAAAATTCCTGAAAATTTAGCAATCAGCCAATGCAAGCCAGCTCCCGCACACCACTGTCCCTCCCCCTGTTCCTATTAACCCCCATGGGCTCATGCCACCTGATGGCCGCACCCTTTGTTAAATAGCTTCAGCTAGTCCTGGTCCACATGAATCAAGAGAACATTATTCAGTGCTCAGCTTCTCCAAATAAGCAACGTCGACGGCTTCAGTCCAGTGGAGTGACTTAATGATCTGTTTCCTTCAATAAACTGTGATTTCTGAACTTAATTCAGGTACCTGAGCGTTGCTGTAAGCTGAGAGTGAGGACTGGAGGCGTTCATGATGTAATAGACTAGGTTTAAACTTGGCAAGCGGATGACATTGTGAGAAATGGATTTTCTTAGACCGATTTTAGGAGCTTGGGGTGTTTTTTTAAGAGTTAAGCCAAGGCAAAAAATAACCCTTGCAACACATCACTTCACAGCTGGTCGGCCTGGGAGAAGCTATTCTGGGATATCCAAGCTGAGGTGCCTCTTTGGACTTCAGGCAAATTGGAATCAGGATGTGGGGTTTCTATTCCTGGCTGTGTCGAGGGCTTGCTGTGTACGCCCTCACCAGTTAGTTGCCTGGCTGGTGCCTCAGTTTACCCACTGGCAAAATCAAGTCAACTGCCTTTGCCGAAGACACTAGATTTAAGCAATTGGGAGTAAAATATATAGTTTCTAGGGTTTACTAGAGAGTTTGGAGTGTCCAATCGAAGTGTTCTTAGTCAGTGGAGACTTTAGGTGAAATCTTATAGGAAATGATACATGGACAAGGTTTAACAGAGAGGAGCAGAAAGAAAAATAGAAGGAAGGTACAGGAGGAGGAGGCCTCCAAGAAATGCCCAGTGAAAATGTTGTATCAGCGGCTAGAGTAGAAACTGTGACCAGTGTTCACTTTTCTAGGACAAAATGTGTGCAAACATGAGTTAGTTACAGAAAAACAGACGGGAGAAATGGGGTTTGGGGTGCCTTTTGTTGGAGTTTGAGTGTCCTGAGTAGGAACAGAACGCGATCACCCTGGCCTGGTAGCTCAGTTGGGTAGAGCTTCATTCTGATATGTCCAAGGTTGCAGGTTTGGTCCCCCCACCAAGGCACATATAGGAGGCAATGAATGAGTGCATGAATGGGTGGAGCAACAAATCGATGTTCCTCTCTCTCTCTCTCTCTCTCTCCCCGCTCGCCCTCCCTTTCCCAAAAATAAAACTTAAAAAAGTTTTAAAAAATAAATAAAAAGAATGTGATCAAAGATATGATTTAGAGACCTGGGTGGAAGATGGCTGAGGAGCAGGCAAACTTGAAGGCAATACCAAGCTCAGAAACACCCCTGGAATATTATGTCCTGGGCTGCTGTAGAAATAACCTCTCTTCGGGTTCATCAGATGACATCATGGCTCTCAGGGAACAAGCCTTTCTCCTCTGTCCAAAGCTTGAGTGGCCCCTTAGATGAACAAGCATTAGAAGTGATCGCTGCGGACATGACAGTTCCCTCCCCTGCCTTGGACCTCTAGCATCTCACTTTTCTTGACAATAACCTGGGAGGAGAGCATGCTATCCTAGTTTTAACCTTGGAACAACAGAGACCTACGGATGTTAAATGGCTCGCTCCAGTTCACAACTGAGGCTCAAACCGTCCCTTGGCCACAAAGCTTGTACCACATTTATATCAATCTGTCTCTGTCACACCAAACTAGCTAGTTAATTTTTCCCATCCACAGGCCAGACACCTTTTGAAATAAAAAGCCTATTGATCTCTAACACACACACATACACACACACACACACCCCAAAAGGCCAGTTACAGTTGTCAAAAGCTGAAAACTAGCGAGAGTCTCTTCCAAAAGTTCTATGAGAAGCCCAAGGATTCTGAATTTCAAAGCCAGCCAAGTGTGGATGTCCTCTCTAAAGAGACAGTCCCTCCCTGTTTAGAACATGCCCTTCCTCATTAAGCTAGTTCCACGTTTTGTCATAACTTTTGCTTACAGCACAGAATTGTCACAGATTATGGAAACACACAGGCCTTGGGGGAAAAAAAAAAACGGTCCCGATGCCCCTGGAAGTCATTATGCCTTCCTTTAGCAATTGCTGAGTTAAGCACCAAAAATATGGTTCCCATCTTGCTCCCTTCCCCCACTCCTACCCCACCCCCAACATACACACGCGGTCTGCTGGACATATGTTCAGAAGCAAGCGGGGATGGGGGGGTGGGAGAAGATTCACATGTCACGAGTCAAGAGCTTGTGCGTTTGAAAAGAAAAAGTGGGAGAGGGCGTGGAGTTTGCAGCCCTGGAAATGGAATAGCCCAAGGATTTATTGCCTTTGAGTATCTCACAAGGCATTTTTTCTAAATAAAAAATCTGTAGCTTATGGCATTTTTTTTTTATTTTTATTTTTTGCATGGGGCAGTAAACAAGAGCTCTGAAAGGGGAAGGAAGCCAGGAGAAAGCAGCTCCATTAGTCACGCAGCTGCATATCCTGTCACAAAGGCCCCCAGTTGAGTAATCGCCCAAAATATGCCTGTTATTTTTTTTCTGTCAGAAAAAAATGGGGCCTGCCAAAATGTACTGTAAAAAAAAAACCTGGTCTCTCAGCCCCAGGGGGGGAAAGGGAAAGAAAGAAGAAACTTCTCAGCACTCTTCTAACCCTCTTCCCAACTCATCTTTAAAAGAAAAGGCTTTTAGACTCTTCTAGTGATGGATTGACAAAAGCTGATCCATGTGCCAGGTGTCAGAGTCCTTGCAGGTACACGGTGCCTAGAAAGAGTTGAGAGAGAGGAGGGAGGGTGGGAGAGGGTGTGAGGAGGACAGCCCCAAGGGAGAGGAATAATGAACAGAAAGGGCCTGGTGTAGAGTCCTTTGATGGACGGTGACTGGGTGGGCTGACTGTCCCATAGGGAACTGGACAGCCCACACCAGTTCTGCAAGCCTTGCACGAGCCCAGCCGGTGGCCCAGCAGGCTTCCTGAGCGTTTCTGATGGCCTCAGCAGAACCACCCTGTCTCAGGCTTCCTCCATGCCCCAGGCTGTTGGGGCCACAGAGTGAACAGTGAGACTGTGTGTGGAAGGATGTCTGACTCGAGGCTGGGAAGGACCAGAGCTGCGTACAACCTCAGGTGTGTTCCTCGTTTTCTTGGGGGAAACTGAGGCACGGCAAGCAAAGATGTTCTAAAGCCCGGTTCAGTCACTGCCTCTGTCTCCCGCTCTCAGGACCAGAACACAGGGTGGTCAGTCCAAGCACAGAGCACTCTTGGGCAGTCACGCTCTCCCTCCTCCTCCCATGGACTGGCCAAAGCTGTCCATGGGGAAGGGAGCTTTCTGAACTCCGCCGGCGGAAAACGAGCAGGAAGCCTTCTCCTTAGGAGAGAGAACAGAGAGGGGCAAGGCGGATGCCTGGTCCCACTTGCTCTGGGCTCTCTGGAGCCTGTCCTAGAGGAGATTGCCCCCTCAGCTCCGAGGGCCAGGCTGGGAGAAGACCCTTTCCAGAAGCATCGCTGGCGACCTGGGTCCTAACCTTTGGCTGCTTGGCAATTGTGGGTCAAGGGAGATCCAGTCCCAAAGACTTTGTCAGTCAGTCTCCCTGCCGATTGCTGCAGGAAGGCTCGATTTTACCCAAATCCAGGCCCTTCTGGGCTCTCCCAGGCCTTTGAGCCCCGCCCTTCCTGTCTGAGGCACTGCTCCCCCTGGGAGAGCCCATTGACACCTACAGCCATGCAGAGGACACCGACAAGGGGCAGAGGTGCTTCCTGCAGAGGGCCCACCCGCCCGCCTGGGAGGTGGGAGGGCAGATTCTCCTGGTTCCTTGTTGATTGGCTGTGGAATCTCAGACAACTCAAGTGAGCCCTCTTGACTACTTTTTCCTCCCTTCAAGCGGTATGAACTATTTCTGTTCCTGTTAATCTGCACCCAAGGATATTTCCCATCGATTTTTAAAAAGAGCGGAAGGAAAGGGTAGAGACACACAGAGAGAGAAACATGGATGTGAGAAAGACGACGAGGGAATCGAACCTGGGACCCTTCAGTCCACAGGCCGACACTCTATCCACTGAGCCATACCAGCGAGGGCCAAGATGTACCAACTAACCAGAGCAGTTATATGCCTGCAACATGGAAGGGCCTGGCCTTGCTGTGGTGATCAACACAGAGACACCCCTTTCTTCTTGTGAAACCTGGGCCACCTTTCCCGTAAGCTCTGCAGCACGTGATTTCTCGACTTTTCTAAAACCAGCTCCCTGTGTGGGTGAGTCTGGGGGTTGAAGGATGGGAAAGGAACAAACACAACAAAAAATAAACACACACCACCGTTCAAAAAAAAAGAAAGTAAGTAAGCAACCAGGTACTAATCCTGGCATTTCCAAATGCTCCTAGGTAGAGGGCAGTCCCTTAGCAACCTGATTATAATGAAAATTCCACCCGGGCATCTGGAATTTGCCCTGTTAGGCATTCCAGCTCCTTGGGAAATGGGAAGGACCAAGACCACCTTGGGACTCACGACCTGTATTAACCTGAATGCCCATCACTGAACTCATGTCAAACCCGCTACTGGACTGCCCGTGGGAACTCCTTTCTCAGCTCGGCTTCCGTTGCAGGAAGTTCCTGCGAGCCGTTGTCTCCCCCGGGCCTCAGTTCCTCCTTGAGGCCAGAGCCTGTATGTGAACCACAAGTCTAAATCAGAAATGTCAACACAGGCTGGTTGACTAATGTTCCTGGGCTGACAGGCTGGGTGCCTAAACGCAGGACCGATCCTATCGCAGGTGACGGAGGCCTCTGGAGGCGCCCACCCCACACGGATTTCCCTTTGTGGTAGCTGTGACATCTGAGTCACCGAGCGTGGGGCCACCCGTTAGCTTCACCCCCTCCCCTTCCTGTGTCCCAGGGGTGAGCTGGGGACAGGTCCTCACAGCAGAAGACTCTACTTCCTCCAGCTCGATACAAGGTTTCTCAGGCATCAGGCCTGGCAAGCCGGCGCTGGACAGGCACCAGGTGCTGCGGTCTCTCTGGGCCCTCGTTCCTCTCTCACTGGCCCTTTGATGGTTCTAAGCCAGTGGTTCTCAACCTTCCTCATGCCGCGACCCTTTAATACAGTTCCTCATGTTGTGGGGACCCCCAACCATACAATTATTTTCGTTGCTACTTCACAACTGTAATGTTGCTACTGTTATGAATCGTCATGTAAATATCTGATATGCAGGATGTATTTTCAGGGGTCGCGACCCACAGGTTTAAAATCTAAGCTGATAAGATCAGCACCTTCCAGGCTGTGGGGAGCATGCCTGCCAGGTGCCGTTCCAGGCAGCTGGTTGGAGGGCAAAAGGGTGGCTGAAAGGACTCACTAGCTCTGCCCCCATCAGCAGAAGGCCTTCAGCAGAAGGGTACAGGTGGGGAGCCGAGAGGACGACAACAAACCACACCCGAATCCGGGGAGAGATCAGTGCACTGTCACCGACCAACCGGCCCAGGGTCCTGCGCGCCAGGCTCTGCTAAGGGATCGCTCACGCTGGAGAGTTTGGAGCTTGAGAGGAGGTCTCTCGAGGCCCTCAATCCACTCCCGGCCTGTTCCTCCCGGGCCCTCAGCTCTGAAGCTGGGGGTGGGGGGTGGGGGGTGGGGACAGTGATGCAACAGAGGCTTCGAGTGTACGAAGAGCCAGTGCCTGACAAAGCACTTACTGACCACGGCAAATTAACTTCAGGTGCAGTGGGAAAGGTCTGGGAGCAAGAATGTCTGGGGTTTGGAGACGCTGGAAAAGATTGCCTAATCATGTCACGGGCTCCCTTCCCTGGAAATATCTGAAAATAGGACCAGTGCTCTCCGACCTCGGATGGGGCAGCACTGCCTTGAGGTGAGGGTGAGGGGGGGTTACCCTGACCCACGGAGAGAGCTTGCCAGGAACAGGAGTCTATGAGATGGAGAAAGAATAGTGGTTAAAAATACATAATAACAAATCAAATTTGCTATTTTAACCACTTTTAAGTGTACAGTTCAGTGGCATCGCACACCTTCGGTTATTGTGCAACTTTTTCATTTTCCTACACTGTACCCGTTAAACACTAACTCCCCATCCCCTCTCTCCCCAGCCCCTGGCAACCACCATTCTACTTTCTGTCTCTGTGAATTTGACCGTTCTAGGTACCTCATGTTAATTAGATCATACGGCATTTGTCTTTTTACTCAGGATAATATCTCCAGGGCTCATCCATGTTGCCGAATTTCATTCCTTTTTAAGGCAAATATTCCATTGTATGGATATAGCTCCTTTTACCAGTGTCTGTCCAGCTGCGATGGACGCTTAGGTTGTTTCCACTACGTGTGAACATGGGTGTATAAATAAATGTTCAATCCCCTGGAATGGCACAAAGAAAGACGCTACAAGACAGAGGCTTGTGCCCTGGGAGAAACGATGTCAGTGTGCTCATATCGTGATCCTGTATGGAGGGCAGACATTTGTAAAAATTGAGCTACAACCAGGCTTAGGTAAACGTGGAAGGGGGAGTCCGTGGTTTCTCCATCAATCATGGAAGACTTCAAGGAGAAAAGGAATTTTGAGTTGGATTCTGACAGATGACTAGGAGTTTGATGAAAGAAAGAAAGAAAGAAAGAAAGAAAGAGAGAGAGAGAGAGAAAGAAAGAAAGAAAGAAAGAAAGAAAGAAAGAAAGAAAGAAAGAAAGGAGAAGGGCAGGAAAAGAAATAACCCTGAAGAAGAGAGTAGACAACATGTTAAATGGACACAGCCTTTGACCCCAAAGCTGTGCTGGTAGGAATTTCCCTGAAGGGTTACTCACAGGTACGCCCAAGGCCTCTGTCCAAGAGCCTCACTGCAGCAGTGTTTGCAGCACCCACAAACCAGGAGCACCCCGTGCCCATCACCGGGACGTGGTAAACTGCGGTGCAGCCTTAAAAAGAACAACGGGGTCCCCGAGTGCTGATGAGGTGAGAATCTCAGACTGATTCTTAATGAAAAAAGATGCCAGCACACACTCAACTTCTTTCCCTGTTTGCCATCATTACCTCTGGGAGGAGCGACTGTGGTTACAGGGGAGAGAAACTCCTTCCTATGCTTGTTTTCTTTTCTCTCTCTCTCTCTCTCTCTCTCTCTCTCTCTCTTTTTTTTTTTAGCTGTGTGCATTAAAAGAAATGTTAACAGGACTCTCAGGGTGATAAAACTATGGACCATTTTATATTCTTTATGCGTTCTTTATTGAAAAAGATTTTTAAAGAGGAAAGCAGCTATTTTTCTGGAATGGTTTCTAGGAGTCCCACTGGCTCCTAAAGGCAAAAGGATGGAGTGGATGCTTAAAGGGCCAGGCTTCTTAGGAATTTCTCTTAGAACTTTGCAAGAATTCAAGACAGAATGATGCCCTCATATTCGGAAGAGAGACACCGAGGGGCAGAGATAAGAGGAATAGGCCAAAAGTTTAGAGCAAGGGAAGCATGGAGTCCGGGGAGCTCCCAGACCACCTGCCCAGCTACCGAGGGGACCTAGGGGACCTCCGCCTCTTCTGCAGGTTCTGCACGCCTCTCGGGTCACCACGTCTCCGGGACAGAGACCCAGCCACACAGGGTTAACCCCTGTGCTTTGCTTCACTGAGCATGTGGAGGAGGAGAGCTGGGGGGGGGCGGGGGGCGGGGGGGGCAGAGGGGCCCTGCCCAGCCCGGCTCCAGGCAGCATTAATAAAATGCAGGTGTTTTCACAGTTGCATTGCGGAGCAGGGGAGAGAGTCTGAACTGCGGCAAGCATACAGAAACGAGAGCCGAGTGCGGTGGGCGAAATGTGCCTGCGAATAATGAGAAAGCATTTTGGAAAGAGGGCTGGCTTTGGGGTTAGGAGGAATGCAGCAGTTTCTGGCACAGGCCTGCCTATAGCTGCGTGTGAGTGTGTGTGTGTGTGTGTGTGTGTGTGTGTGTGTGTACACAGGCTCCTGCTCTCATGCACACACAAAGGCCTGTGTGTACACACACCGCCACCACGGATCTCTTCCTAGCAACACCTCAGACAACACAAATTTGGCCTTCACTTGCTTTGACCCTGGATTGGTTCTGATATCCCCTCGGCCACTGTGGGGCCACTGTGGTCTGTCAGCCTTTTCTCTCCTGCCTTCCTCTCCCCGACCTTTCCCATCCATGGTCTTTTTTTTTTCTGCAGTTTCTGGTGGACTGTCTGGCCTGCCCCATGTCTTAAGCCCCGTTGGCTCTGCTTCCAAGCGGGCATTTTGTGAACCTAACTCCAGACCCCCTCCCCAAGCCAGCCTTCCCAGCCATGAGAAGGGGGCGGACATGGCGCCTTTGCCCTGGACTTCTAGAAGGCCATGGGGCGGGGTGTCGTTGCTCAGCTCCTGCTGCTTTAACTCAGGTGAAACGCTCTGGAGTTGTAACATGAGATTTATTTCATCTGGAGACTAAAGGTGAGAGAGGGTGATAAAGCAGGCACAGGGGAGCCTCCCACCTCCTGGCCACCCCTAGGGCAGGAACGGGCCTGGAGGTGGGAGCAGCTCTAGAGAGCTGGGCCTGCCCTGGGCCCTTGTCCCTCCTCTCTCACACCCCCCAGGGGGCGGAAGGTGGCTCACCTTGCCTTCACCCCTGCCTGCCGGGGCTCTCAGCTAGTCCTGAGTTGGAAAAGCTTAAAGGTGTAGTTTCTGTGGTTTGGTTCGTTGACTCCTTGTCTGAGACCTGCTGCGGCCTGCAGTCCTGAGCACGGTGTTCTGATGAGAAAAAGCTTCGGGAGGTCCCAGTGGACCCCTGAGGCCCTGCTGGGCCTGAGGTGAGCCGGTATCTAAGTGGGAGGTGAGATTGAGGTGACCCTTTCCAAATGAACGAGGGCTCCTCATTCCTGAGATGGGTGTTGGGGGCTTAGGAAAAGGGCCTGTCACTGGCTGCTAAGCTCACCCTGGTGTCTGTGCATGTGAACCCTGAGCCCCCTGAACCAGGACCTGTGTGGCAAAAGGCCAGGCCAGCTGCATGGGAGATGTGTTCCCCAGAATTCAGCACCCCAAGGTCAGGCGGGGTGGGGTGGGGGTGGGGGTGAGGGTCAAGAGCTTGTCAGCCGTCCTCCGCCCTGGCCTGTGTGCAATGGCAGGACCAATCCCTAGAGGGTCAGGGTTTGATTTTCTCAGCTCCCATCTCCCATGCCCAACTGCCTGAAAAATAAAACAAAGCACACAGACAGAGCCGAGCAGGGTGGACCGTGGCCGCTCGAAGGAGGCAGGACTAGCCATCAGCTGTGGGCGCTACATGCAGCTCTAAGGGTCCAGCCACAAAGTGAAGTTATGGAGCTGCTTGTCCCAGGCCTCGAACTGGGGCATTTGCCAAGACCTGGACGTTCACTTGCAGGGACAGCAGTGGGAACCGTCCTGAAATGCAGGTGCAGGTCCCTCACAGCACCAACTGGCCTTGGGGCCCCTGTGTCTCTGCACCCAGCCTGGCCTCCCTCTGGGAGTGGGATGTGGGGAGCCCCACCCCTGTGTGAAAACTGCCCGAGCCCTCCGGCATGACTCCTCCCCCAGGCTTGTGAGGGGTGCCTCCAGGAACAGATGTTTCTAATGAGGGTCTAGACCAGGCCCCGCCCCCTCCCACCCGGAGGTGCAGGCAGCCCCGTGCCCTGGCTCCCATGGAGTCCTGCGTCCCGGCCTCTGAAAGCAGGAGCTGCCCAGTGAATGGCACACACTCCCTTGGATTCTCCGCTCCTTTCAGGAAATTGCCAAGTTGGCCCTTGGCTTTCTCCTTCCCAGGGCCCCGCTTGGTTTCCATAGCAACCGCCTCCCCATCCTGGGAGCCTCTCCCCAGTTCGGCCGGCCCCTCCTCTCCACCGCCCTTCACGTCTCATCTGTCTGGGTGGGAACCGGGATTAGAGTTCCTCGGGGCCGGGCATGCTTTTCCCAGGGCCGCGGGGCCTTCGTGATCCCTTGGCGCCCCGGCCCCAGGCTTTTCAAGTGCCCAGACTTAATGACCGGCCCTGGGTTCCCTCCTCTTCCCTTTCTCTGCCTCCAATAAAGCCCGAGAATTAACCCAGGTTTTAAGTGCCTCGTTTCCAAGCTGCATATCAAAGGGGGCTTCCCCGAGCTGCTTCTGCATTTCAAAGGGCCTGGTTTATCGCTTTCACTTAAATCGGCACATTTTAGGGGAAGAGTTTTCCTCAGAGGTCAAACCCTGGAAAAACAAGTGGATCCTGGTTTACCCCCTCCTGGCGTGCTGCGGGCTGTTAGTGTATAAACTGCGGGTGAGGGGCTGGGAGGGGGTCAGGGCGGGTGGGTGGGGGGGGGCAGGTGAAGAACCTGTTGTTGGCACTCCTCGGCAGCTTGCGCTGGGCCTTCAGGGGACTAGCCGGAGCCCCAAATCCCTCCTGTTCCCTGTGTCGCAAGGAAAGAGGGAAGCACTGACCCCTTCCTGGCACTGGCCAAGTCCTAATGTCTACTTCCTGCCCACCCCCCTCCCCCATCTCTTCTGGGGGCCCTAATCTGTGCCCTAACCCGACCCTGGGGCTGGGTTAGCAATTCCACGCCAAGGCCTCTCCCCGATCCTGGGACTCTGCCCTCCAATATGACCCAGCTCCTGTGCTTCCCTGATTCATTTCCTTTCCCCAACTCTCACTTTGAACCTGTGCAGGCACTTACTCTGCAGCCGCGGTACAGCTGGGCCACTGAGTCACCCGCACTCCCCTTCCCTCCTAACCTCAGCCACACCACATCCACCCACACACATCCACTCACTCTCTCCCCTCCCCGCCTCCATCCCCCTGCCCCTCCTACCCACCTCAACTCAATAAATCGTCCTTATTATTTCCTGTCCCCCAAAGGAATCATCCCCGGGCCCTTTCCTTCCTGTCTGTCCCGGCTGCCCCGAGCAGACGGCCCAGTCTCCTTGCAGAGTGCAGGGCCCTTCCTCTCATTCCACCCAGACCTGATTCCAGGCTCTTGGGGTCACTAACTCCCTCCCCCAATGTGCAAGGCCTTCATTGGACTGACCGGAAAAGCCACGAGCAAACAGCCAGGAAGAAATCCTAGGAGGAGCGAGGCAGGTGGCTCAGCATCTTGATGAACTTCTGACTGAGCCCGAGGCAGGAGGAGGGGAAGCGGAGCCCAAAGGCAAACCCTGGAGAGGACGCCCGAGGGAGGTTCTCAGAGGCAGGTTTCCCCTCACAGGGCACATCGCTGATTCCTGTCCTCATTTGTTCATTCATTCACTTCATTCACTCACATTGAGTGACTACTGCAGGCCGGATGCAGCAGGAACTCCTGAGGGGCTCACTCTGGAGCAGAGAAATTAGACAGGAAGGCCAACAAGTAATTACAATGCAGTTAGATTAACCCTTTCTCCCATGAAGAAGCTGGCAATGCATGCTGAGATTGTCTAAGTCTCTCTCTCTCTCTCTCTCTCTCTCTCTCTCTCTCAGATCCAGGAAGTCTCAGACAGAGGATCTGATTTGAGTTTGTAAGATGAATAGGAGCCTATCAGAGAAACAAGCGTGTTCTAGGCAGAGGGAACAGCAGGTGCAAAGGCACAGAGGCACCCAAGCCCCATCGCAGGTTCTGGTGTTGGCAGGCCAGCCTGGCCAGCACGTGAGAAAGTGGAGGGAGGCTGGCAGCCGAGCCTGGAAGGGCAGGTGAATGAGGCATCTGGAAGCTGTGGCCGAGCTTCAGAGCACATGAAACATACAGGGGGGACTGAGGACGCTAGGGGATGATATAGGGAAGAAGAGCGAGAGCAATGCTGTGTTCTAGCCCACAGCCTCCTGTTCACCCCCACCACTAGCTTCTTTGGCCACACAAGCTCGGATCTGCCTTTGTTTACCCGGCTCCACTGGGGAGTGAGACGGGCTGTTCTCTGGGAGGCCTTGCCACAGAAAGGGCTCATCACTCCATTCCCTTGGATGATCACAGGAGTGAAAACTCCCCTCTCCTTGGAAGGAGGTGAGGGAGACAGAGAAAGTTTGGAGCAAACCACAGGGCCTGGTAAGGTGTGCAGACGAGGGGGTGGGAGGAAGCAGGGGCAACGTGAGTGAAAATGCTGCCTATGCCCCACACCAGCTCCAGAGCAGCCTTTGGAATTTTACAGAAGAAACCCCCTGGGGGGGGCGGGGGGTGGACTAGGATGTCCCTTTCAGGGCCACATTTTGTGATGCCAGGGGTGGTGCCCAAAGCAGGGAAGCTCACCCAGTGAGTATTTTAGCTTCTTATTGTAAAGACAGTCAACGGCCCAGCCCTGGCCCAGCCCGGCCCAGCACACCATTTGTAGCAGGACTCCCATTGCTGCAGCCATGTCATCTGGCCGGAGCCCAGGCTCTGCAGACCACAGTGTCCTGCTCGTGGGCCTTCCAACGCCACAGCGGAGATGGGGGGCAAAACAAGGCAGGGCAGGGTCTCCGAGCCCTCATCTTCATGATGCTCCTCAAGACCAGGAAGTGAATGGCCTGCCATGTGTACATTTCACATGAAAGCAGACTTCATGCAGTAGATATGTTCCCCAAAGCTGTCTGGGGGTTAACATGGTGCAATTAAAGTATTGGGGAGGAAACATTTTCCTTCCATCCTTCTAGGGTCTTTGGCTGGTATAATAATTAAATTGACATGAGGCAGATTAACAGGAGAAAAACAAATTGAATTCGTACGCACGGGAATCCTTTAAAACTGTAAGTCCCAAAGGCAATCGGGCAGCTGAGGCTCCTATGCCCTCCTGAGTGAAGGACTGGGATGGCGGCCCAAGGCTTCAAAGGGGAGAGGGCACTTCCCAGGAGGCTGAGAAGAGCGGGTGTCTGGGAATTACTTTGCCTTTGCTGTGCAGCTGAGTCTTTTTGGTACTAGCTCTCCCCCTGGGCCAGGCCCCCTGTCTAAATGCTTTTGGACCGTGGAGGGAGAGGTAAAAGTTTTCCCTGAGTCAGCCGGGGCTGGATTACCTTCACTTTGGAATAAGCCACGTGCCAAAGAGGCACATGTTGAGGTGGCATATTCTGCTCCCCTTCACAAGCAGCCATCTCCGATGTCTCAGGAGGGTCCGTCCCTGCACCGTGTTTTCCTACAATCTGGATAATGGGATCATCGCCGTCTGGCTTGGGTTTGCCTGAAGCCGGCACCATCCCTAACCAGAACAAGGGCACTGACTGCGTGTGGCCGGGCGCCTCCCACTTGGACCGGCACAGATTGTCAAATGTGCCCCTTAAGCCTGGGCCTCCCGACTTGGCTTTGCTGGCCTCTCCGGCCCCTGGTGACTGCCCCGGAGTCACCCTCCAGCGTCTTCCTCCACACCCTCTTTGGGGCCTTTTCTCCTTGATGAGCATGTGCTGACTCTGTCCAACTCTGCGGAGGCACTGAGGGTGTGGAAAAAGGAAGGAAGGAAGGAAGAGAGGGAGGGAGGGAGGCAGAGAGGAAGGGAGGGAGGGAGGAAGAGAGGAAGGGAGGAGGAAGGGAGGGAGGGTGAAGGGAAGACTCAACCCTGCCCTCAGGGGGCTCCTCCCCCAAGGGTCTTCCTACTTTGCTTTTCTCAGGGTATTGTACCCGGTATCCCTCAGGCTATGGGAGGTCCGCTTGCTATTTGCCCAACAGCCCCACTCAGGTGGAGCTCGGTCACCAGCTCTGGGCTCCACCTGGCCAGGTCTTACTCAAGTCATTGTAAGGCAGCCGCAGTGTGGGCACCAAGCCCCAACCTTTCCAAGATTTGTCTTGACCCAGCGGCTCTTCCTAGTTTGGCTTCTCTGTCCATCTCATGAGAAATCACATCTTGCTCAACAATCATATTTTGCATCTTTTCCCTCTGAGCTTTCTTGGCTTCAACCAAAGCACTGTACTCCCTTCTCTCTACGGGCTCAATCTCTATGCCCCTTCATGGACCAGGCCCGCCAGCTTGTCTGTGAAACCTTGAGTCCAGTACATCGTGTCCTCAACAGTGTCTCTCACTGGTCCGGGGCTCTTCACCGCCGACCAGAGCCCACATCTCTGATTCAGTGATGGAGGCAGGTGTTTAGGGGAGTCGGGGTTCGGTCTCCTGAAAGCCAAAGGAAATAGCATTGCTCTGATTCGAGGCCTTCAGAGTGAGTCACCCCCCAGTCCATCACTGTGACACAATATCACGCCCGCATTATTCATAAGTTTGTCTTTGGTTTACTAGACAGCAGAGCCTGACCAGGACTTTGGGAGCCTGAGCATGACTTATTGGTCTGCTGTGGGCCCAACATCAAGGACACGCCTTACCTCGGTCCAACAAATAGAGTGCAAGAGCGAGTCAGGGAAGCCCATCCCTGGAGCATTTTCCCAGGGCCTCTGGTCACCCTTGAGCAGCCAGGCCTACATTTCACACCTGAGAAACATGTCCCGTGAGAATGCAATGACTAGGAAGCGTCCTGGGGAGAGGTGGGGGCCGGCTGGCCAGTGTGGGCAGCATCCTGGCCGGCCCTCCTGTGCCCACAGCCATGGACTAGCACCTCCAGCCGCAGCCTGCATTCTCCGAGATAGACCAGTGTCATCTGTGCTTCACTCCCTCTATGGCAAGTCAAGTTAAGGAACTGCCAAGTTGGAGTTGGAATTGGATGGTGGCTTTCTTCCACTGTCACCACCATTCTCCTTCGGCCAAAGGAATTTTGCATAAGGACTTTCCTCTTATTTATTTCTGCTCCTCAGCACCACACACACAATAAGGCGCAGTAAATGGTGGTTGAATGAAATGTCACGGGGGGGGGGGGGGGGTGCCGGGGGGGGAGGGGGCCCTTCGGAAAAAAAGAGCGGTGTGTTCACAGGCCCAGTGGGGGGGAGGGGAAAAACACATTTTAAGACCATGTTTGACAAAAAAATACACGTATCAGCCACAGAGGGCAAACAGACGCCCCAACCAATCGCCCTGGCCTGCAATTTTGAGCTCCCGAACACGGAAGCCTGAGGGCTGGGGGGCCCTCAGGGCCTCTGCTCGGCTCCCGGGTAGGAAAAT
>NW_005871133.1:2991165-2995552 GCF_000147115.1 Myotis lucifugus
AAAGAAATAATCCCCCGAACCTGTCTGGCAATTTGTACTTGGAATTGAATCATTAGGAAGGTGGGGGAAAGATGCTGGGAAGGAAGCCCAGGCCAGGGGCTGTGGCTCCCAGGTTTGGGGGGGGGGGGCGCTGGGGGGGAGGACTTTGCACACTAAGCCCAAAGACAATGATGGGGGAGGTGGGGGCTCTGCGGTCCACAGGCCCACAGTGCACGGCACAGCCCAGTACAGCCAACCTCTTGGAAACCGTCTTCCCTCCCAAACCTTCCCTCTTTCTCGTTCTGCAGAGCCTTCCTCACCCTCCCAGGGGCACCTTCGTTTAACAAAAACAAGCGTCCCCCTTGACACAGGAAGCGTTCATCAGTAATACTTCCCTTCGAGGCTCAAAAGCCACCAGGAGCAAGTTAGTGTCAGAGCTACCCGGGCCCTCCAGGTGGACGGGCTCGGAGGAGGCAGAACGCCAGTTAGGACCAGGCCCAAGGTGGGTTCCAAAGCCCGTCGCACTGTTTTGCATCCAGGTTTTTGCATAGACGTAAGTGTTCATTTCTCTTGGTAAATACTTGCCAAGAGCCGGAATCCTGGGTCATATAAGTGTACGGCTGGCTTCACACTTCACCTCCAAACTGTGTTCCCAAAGTGGCTACACCGTCTGCATTCCCACCAGCAATGACTCTCCTTTCTCCCTTGAATTCCATTTGCACTTTGTCAAAACTGAACCAGCCCTGCATGTGTGGGTATATTTCCACCCTCTCTATTGTGGTCCACGGTTATGAAGGTACATCCTTCACCAGTTCTGCCTGGATGACTCCAGCTTCATGGTAATGCTGAAATCAGGGTGTGAGTCCACCTAGATGCACTGCTTTTCTGCAAGGCCCTGGCTTTCCTGTGGTCTTTCGGGCCAGGAGGCAGAGGTGGGACGGAGCTCCGGGGCCCTGGTGTGGCCTGCAAACCTCTCCGGCTCATCCCCATCACACCGCCTCTAGGAATGCGGGCATCCTCGTTCTCTGCTTCTACCTCGCAGTGTCAGGCTCCAAGCATTTGCCCGCGCTGCAACCTCTGCCCCACCCCACCCCACCCCACCCCTTTTCCTTCTGGTTAACTGGGATCATCCTTCAAGACCCAGCGAAGGCAGGCTCACCTTCAGGACACCTTCCCTGGCCTCCGGGGCTGGCTGAGGGCCAGGCTTCCTGCTTTCAGACTCCAGCCCGCCCCGTGCACTCCCCCTATCTCAGCATCCACCACATTCAGTCAACAGACACATGAAGCAACTATCTCTTCCCCTACCACCAACACCCTGGGGCACACGCTGTGTCTATTTAAGTGGGCCCCTCCCGGTGCCCAGCCTGGGGCCTGGCACAAAGTTGGTGCTAACACATGACTCTTGAATGAACAGAATCAATGGCAGAATTTTCTCAGGGCCCCACGACAGTGACCGTGGGAAGATGCCATGCTCACAGCCCAGCCTGGAGAGGCGATAAGCTATCCACCATTTTCTCCTCCTCGCCCCTGGCGTTCATAGTCAGAGAGCCTCGGCTAGTGGAGAAGGATGCTCAGAAACCCCTGGCTCCTGAGAGAGCAGGAATTTCTCCTAAAGAACAGGGATCTCGCCCTAGCTGGTTTGCAGGCTCCTCCCTACCCCGGTTGGGGGTGTGCAGGAGGCAACCAATCTATGTGTTTCTCTCACATCAATGTTTCTCTCTGTCTTTCCCTCTCTCTCTGCCACTCTCCCTAAAAGTCAATGGGAAAATATCCTTGGATGAGGATTGACAACAAAAAAGAATAGGGATCTCATTAGGGGCGTCCAGGGAGCCTCCTCAAAGGCTCCCCACCTAAGCAGTTCAGCATAGTGGCCAGCATGTGGACTGGAGCCAGCTGCCCAGACCTGAATTCAGAATACCTGAACCTACTGCTGCCCAATGACTAGGGCACGCAACTTGCCTTCTCTGCACCTCAGCTTCCTCATCTGTAAAATGGGAGTAATCAAAGTACCTTTTCTTTGGGCTGCTGTACGGACTAAATGGGTTGATATATGTATAAATTTACACATGTGCATATTTAAATATATACTTACTATACGTAAATAGAGTACATAGCCACTGAACTTGGATTGTTATCATCCTTTGGGGTTGAGATACCCTTGATGTCCACTGCTGTCAAGAGGACACACCCTCCACTCAGGTGAGGATCAAGGCCACCAGCTGCTCATTGTAGCCCTACTGCTCCCAGGCGCCTCGGTGTCCCTGTGCACCACTCAGGTGCCCAGCAAAGGGGGGAGCTCTGCCTGATGAGACCTGGACGCCCCGAGTCCTCGGCCAGCGCTGTGTCGGGGACACTTCAAGGCCAGAGCAACTAGGCCATCTGCTGTGCGGGGAGGAAGCCCGCACCCAGCATGCAAGGGGGCCCTGGGAAGCAGAGCCCTGTTTGCCCAGGAGATTAGGTCCCCTGAGGAGGGGGGTCAAGAGAGTACCCAGAACACTGATTCTATTCCCGGGCAAAGCAAAGAAAACCATCTGAACAGGAGAGGTAGAGGCAAGATCAGGGAGGGCACGGAGGCAGGACGGGGGTTCAAGCCCCAGCTCCCCTTCTCTGTGTGAGTTACTTCCCTGGGCTCAGGTTCCCCGTCTCCCCTTGAAGGGGAGCGCACCTCCCTGCCCGGCACCTGCTGCTGTGAGAGCAAAGGGAAGAGCAGGAGAGAAGCCATGCTCCTTCCTTCCTTCCTGGCTGTGGGCCACGCACCGGGCTGCGTGCTCTGCCCGGCATTCCTGGGAGCCCAGTCAGTGCAAAGGGCCCTCTAGGAAATAAGAACCAGGAAGCGGGAAACAACCCCAGTTCCTGGAGAGCCTGCTCACCTCCCGCAGCCCTCACACCTGGGCCGCTGGAGATGGCCTGACTCACAGCCCTGCAAGGGAAAGAACTCCCTCCTTCTCGCCGCATTGGTCCTGGCTGGACTTCCTGGGGCCTTGGGCCCCTGTCTTCCCAGGCCCACCCCCCCTGAGGAGTTGGGGGGGGGGGTGCGGGGGAGTAGGCCGCTGCCAGGCTGGGCGCCTCACACTGCCACGCAGGGAGGAGTGGGTGGACAGCGCCTTGGCCAGAGCCTGGGGAGGAGGGCAGAGCATTCTTTTGAGCCCATTCAGCTGCTCAGCTATTTCCTGCCCCGCTCCAGCACCCGCATGCTCGCTCCACCTGCTCTTACTTAACCGTTTCCTGTTTACTGCCTGCCTCCTGCAGCCTCCCAGCTCCAGCCCCAGCCGGCAGCCCAGCCCAGGCTCCCCGGAAGGATGCCCGGACAGATGAGGGGCTCTCTTGGGTGGACAGGCCCACCCTGGGCCTTCCTTTCAGGCAGTGTAATCAGTCCCAGGGCCAGGAGCCCAGGCCGGCCTCCCAGGGTGAGGGCAGGGGCCTGGGAGGAGGAAGAGGACCCTTCTGGGGCTGAGTCAGGGTAGCATTAGTCACCCGCTCTCGAGAACCAGCCGTGTCCTGTAGTAGCCTCTTCCTCCTTTCTTTCCTTCTTTCCTCTCTTCCTCCCTCCCTTCCTCCTCCCTCCCTCCCTTCCTTCTTCCTCCCTCCCTTCCTTCCTTCCTTCCTTCCTTCGTTCCTTCCTTCCTTCCTTCCTTCCAAGGGCACTTACCCTAAAGCTCTCTCCCAGCACCCCACCCAGACCGCTCAATTCAGGCAGACTCCAGAGTCCACGTGGTCCTTTTCACTTAAAACATTCCTCTATGACGCTGACTTCCTGCGGGGGAAATCTTCAAGGGTCTTTTAGTTACAGATTTGGGGGCCCAGACTTGGTCCCAAGCTCAGCACCACCCTTTATGCCTGTGTAACTTGGGCAGTCTGGACCCCAGCTGGGTTGTTTTCAAGGAATAATCATATACCAACCTCATAGGATTGTTGTGACAATGGTATTTTATGGATGTGAACGTTCTGGTACCAAATGAGCCATCAATGCTTGGCAGTGAGTACTATTATCATCCTGCATAGGGATAAAAGAAAAAACATTATTTCACAGAGCGAGTTTATATGGGCTTCCTTGCCCCTCTAAAACTATGGGCTGATCTGGAGCAAAATAAAAGAAGATGCGAGGTTCCCTCAGCATCTCTATCCCCTGGCTGTAAGAATTGCCCCCATCCGCTCCCAGTGGTGGAGGTGGGGGTGTGGGTGGGACAGTGAGGAGCAGGGCCGGTGCAGGGAGAACTGTGGCTCCATGTGAGGACCCCCAAAAGGGCAGAGAAGGCTGCGCATGTGCTCTGAGAACAAGTCATCCAGACACATGGCAGCCACTTGAGGCCCATCCAGCCGGCCCCGCCGTCTGCTCGCTAAAGCAGGGTTTCTCCACTGAGGCACTGTGACGCTTTGGGCCAAAAGTCCTTTGTCATGGGGACCTGTC
>NW_005871133.1:2995652-3063443 GCF_000147115.1 Myotis lucifugus
CACTGTCAGATGTTTAGTAGCGTCGCAAACTCTACACATGAATTGCCAGTAGCACGCCCCTCCCCTGCCAGTGTGACAACCAAAAATGTCTCTGGGTATTGACAAATGCCCCGAGAGGGGGCCATCACCCCTGCCTCTGCCGAGAACAGCTGATCTAAAGAAAGGCTATGGGCAGTAGAGGAGGCCTCCTGGTGTCGTCGTCCCCTACCTCCCCCCGACCCCCCCCCTCCCCCGCAAGCCCATTTCCTATCGCCCAACATTCTCCTGGGCCTTCCTCCCCTCCGGCCCCACCTCCATTCATTGAAGGAAGCAATGCCAATTTCCCAGCAAATGGGCCGCCCAAAGCCAGCCTCCAAGCACAGGCAGCTCATTGCATCTCAAGCAGCAGCCTGGCCCAGCTGGTGGCAATTAGCAGATTGGCTGACTCGGCAAGAAATGCCAGCGCTGGGCCAGGGAGCAGTGAATGGAGGAGTCTGGGGGATAAAGGAGGAATCCAGTGCCTCAAAGATGAGCCAAAAAAGGTGGGCACGAGGCTGAGGCCAGGCCACAGGTGGTGTGCGTGGGCACCGACCTGGGCGCTTTCTGCCTGCTAAGCGGCCCACCCCTGAGGAGGCCATCCAGAGCTGAAAGGGAGCTCAGAGCCCCAGGTGTTAGGCACTGCCTCCCAGGGACCCTCAAGCCCAGCCAGGCTAGACCCCACACATTCAGCGGACCCAGGCTGGGTCGGGGAAGTTGTAGGGACCAGTTTTGGAGCCTTACACAGGGCTGGGAGCTGGGGTCACAAAGCTTCCAGTAAAGCCCGCCGGTGTGGCTCAGTGGTTGAGCATTGACCTATGAACCAGGAGGTCACGGTTCGATTCCTGGGCAGGGCACATGCCCGGGTTGTGGGCTCAATCAGAAGTGTTGGGCATGTGGGGAGCAGCCAGTCAATGATTCTCTTTCATCATTGCTGTTTCTCTCTCTCCCTCACCCTTCCTCTCTGAAATCCATAAAAAATATGTTAAAAAAACAAACACAAAGCTTCCAGTGCAACGGGTTTTATAAGTGCTCTGACTCCAGCAAAGGAATAGAAAAGAGCCCTAAAAAGGAGGTGTAGGAGGAGGCACCCAGCAGGCTTCACAGGGAGGTGACTGTGGAGCAGGTTTTGTCAGATGAGGAGGAGTTCACCAGGCAGAGAAGCCATAGGAGGAGGGGCATTCAGGGAAAGGGTGGACCATCCATGGGTAGACCAGAGCTGCCCAAAGAACAGGGAGAGTCCACAGGCCTGGGGTCGGACCCCTGGTGGCCAGCACGGGGCAGCTCTTGGGCAATGGGGTGTGAGTTGGAGTGAGTCTTTCCCATGGCAAAGTGGCTGGTGGCCATGAGGATGAATGGGCAGTTTGCCTCTTCCTCCCCTTGACATTCAGGTCACCTTGATGTCAAGGTCAAGCTAGCCATTGTTTCTACAAGAGAACTAAACCCAAGTACACTTGGCCTTGGTTAGCTCCATGGGGAAGACATTGAGACAGCCCTGCCTCTGCCCTGCTCAGCAGGAGGAAGAGGTGATAGTCACCTGGCCCTACGGCAGGAGGCAGGAGGAAATGGAGTTGAGATAAGCACCTTGCTTTCACTGAGTGCCGATCACCCACTGGGAGCTTAACGTTCTCCCTCCTCACCATGCACTGGCCCACTGGGGCCACACCTTTCCTCCAGGCCATTCTGGGAAGTCACCCTTTCCTAAGCCCAGCCCTCGATCCTCCCAGGGCAAGGGAAGGATCTGATAGAGCCAGTGCACCAGGGCTCAGCCTGCTGGACGAGCCTCCTCCCACCTGCCCTGCCCCTGTGGGTCTGCCATGGCCCCACCCAGTCCCAGGAAAGGGCTAGAACAGTTTCCATTTCCAACATGTCTGGACCTCTTCTTTCTTGCCCAGGTAGCTCTTCTGGGAAAACCTAGAACAGCTGGCGGGCTTTTCAGGATTGGCAGTCTCGTGTGTTGCTGAAGTTCTTTTCTTTAGAGAACCTCGAAAACTTTTACAAGAAATAGGGTTGCCCCAGCTGGGGAAGGAACCAGAGAAGAAGGGTCACGTGCCAAGCAGCTGACAACTCTGGTGGTAGAATGGGTGCTCTAAAAGACTGGCTCCAAGGGAAGCAAAACAACAGAATCCAAGGCTGAAATTGCATCCCTAATCAATATTATTTGATGTTATAGCAGGAGTTCACTTTCTATGGAAATCTATACAAGCCAATAAACACCTAGTGTGTTTGTGTGTGTGTGTGTGTGTGTGTGTGTGTGTGTGTGTTGCGAAGAGGGGGGTGGACTAGAACAAGAGGTAACACTCATTCTCCCTTCCTCTGTCTGCCTTCCTACCATGACAGACTTCTGAGGGCACTTCTAATATAAAATCCTTCCTCTGAGATTCTGCACCCATGGCTGCCTTCTCCTCCTCTTTCCCCAGCAGGGCCCAGAGCAGCCACTTTAGACCACCCATCCTCTGGATGGACACTTGGGGATCCTATCTGAAAGATGAGGCCATTGCTTTGGAATGGCCTTCTGGCCATTCTTCCTTTCCCACAGGGCCTCACCACCTCATGCTTAGCTCCCACCCCAGTCACCATTCCCACCCGTCTACATGCCATCATCACCAAATTAACCTTACTAAAATACTGTTTCAATTGGTTAGCATTCTTGTCCAAAGGATGTTGTCCAAAATCCCTAGCAGAGGACGTTCAAGACCCTCCAGA
The DNA here is from genome assembly GCF_000147115.1 of Myotis lucifugus. Lineage (NCBI taxonomy): Eukaryota > Metazoa > Chordata > Mammalia > Chiroptera > Vespertilionidae > Myotis > Myotis lucifugus. The sequence continues at coordinate 2,998,374 of NW_005871133.1, forward strand.
GACTGATCTTCTAGCTCTGGTCCCCCCCCCCCCCACACCCAACATGAAGTCTCCTCTAAACATTGCGTTGTCTACTCGCTGTCCCACCGCGTGCCTGAGCCTTCCTCCCTGTCTGCCCTTCCTCATCTTCCCACCTGTCCTTAGGGGCCAGCTCTGCCAGGAAGCGTTTCCATCAGAAGGCCCCTTCCACGGAGACTGTTACCTCGGAGACTGTGTTCCCTCAGTGGGTGTAAGTCCAGAACTGTCCCTTCTCCAAAGGCCTCAGTACCGGCACTTCTCACTCGGACCTTATTAACACATGACCCGGGCTGTGAGCTGGCTCCCCAAAGAAGTTGAGTTGCCAAATTTAGCAAATAAAAATGCAAGACTCACAGGTAAATCTGAATTTCAAATAAATGACCACATTTTTTAGTATGAGTACATCCCGTGTGATAGTTGGAACATACTTCTACTAAACATTTAGTTGCTGTTGATCTGAAAGTCACATTTCACTGAGCATCGCAGCAAAGAAAACCTAAGCCTGAGTCTGGTGCTTTCCATTTCCCTTGGGGTTCGACCCGCAGGGAAGTTCCTCAGGCCCTGTCCTGTTGGTTAATTCCTTTTTTTTATTCCGTAGAGAACCACCAGCTTCCGTCTGCTGTTGCCCCTAAGACCCAGAGCCCATTGAATTGCCTTTGGTCCAGTCCGAACGTCTGTAACAAGCCCACGGCAGGCCCCCTGGGAGAACACCCTTCCTTTCATGTCCTGGTTTCTCTTTCAACATTTGCCCTCAAGACTGCGCTGGCAGCGGCCGGGCTTCGGGTAGTAGGACTGAGTGCTCCTTGCTAACCGAAGGGGGCGGGAGCTCTGGAGCCGCCTGCCTGGTTTCAAAGATCAGGTGGACCGCACCGCGGTCGCGAGGCCTCCAGCGGCGATTTAGCATCTCTAGGTCCCAGTGTCCCCACCTGTAAATCAGGGAGGATGAGCATACCTGCCCCGGAGGGCACAGTGAGAGCTAAATGAGGGGGAAGGAAAGTTGGCGAGGCCACTGATTGTACGTGGGAAGCACTCGACAAATGTGACTGATGTTGCCCGTGTTTAAGGCCGTCCATGGCCGTGGCCTCAACTCAATCTCCTTCCGAGGGCTGTCAGGGGAAAGCCCCGCACGGTGGTCATCGGTGAATGTGCATAAGCAACGGAGCCCCGGCCGCGTCACAGAGGGGGCATCCGAGGCAGAAAGCAGGTCTTCGGTGGGGAAGTCCCACCTGAGGGGAGGGGCTGAAGATGGACCGCGGCTTCCTCTGTGAGTGCAGACTGTCCCCACTTCTCCAATGACACTGCAAACCATCACCCTCCTTTTGAAATAGAAAAGAACGTAAGAGCGACTCTCCTTCTATACGATGAAATGGCTGGTCGGCTCCCCACCACGCTGGATGCAGACAGAGGAAGAGCTGTTTGGCCTCCTTACACCTCGGAGGGTGAGCACCAGGGGCTCCTGAGAGGCACACCCCACACCCAGGTCCCTGTGCAGCCTGCCGAACCGTCCTGTCACCCAGACCGCCGCCTGCTCCTGAACCTCAGCATGGCTGGGGCCTCTTGGGCTTTTTGAGGGGACCCTAGGTCAACCCAACAAATGTTGAATCCCCAAAGAATAAACCTGATGAATGACAACTCTTTGAATTCACCAAATTCACAAAAACTGCTTGAATATGCTCAATGAATATGTTGTCTTAACAGCAATTTAAGAAATACTTAATTTGTCAAAAGTTCAGAGACCTAGAATGACTTCGTTTCCTTATAAATATATTCTTCTTAGGAATATATTTTTCTTTTAAATATGATATTGAATGAAAAAAATTATTTTCTTATATATTTGCAAGAAATATATTCATGAAGAATATACTGAGTCCAATAAAAATATATTTTTAATGTATAGTTACTAACATATTCATGGAATATGTTCATTGGATATATTGCAGAAGATTTTTGTTTAAAACAAGTTTGGTAAATTTTGTAAATTCAAAGAATTGATTAATTAATCCCTGAGTACCTTGGCTTTCAGGGAACCGTCTCACTTCTCATGAGAGAAGATCAGTTTCTCCCTCTCATTTGTAATTTGATTCTGAGAACTCCCAGAACAGTGGTTCTCAAACATGAACGTGCATTAGAGTCACGTCAAAGCTTGGCTGAACTGTTGATTTCTAGATGAGAGCCCCAGGGGATTCTGGTCGTGGGTGGGGCAGGGCCCAGGAATCAGCATGTTGAATGTGATTCCCAAGGTCATTCAGATGCTGGTAGCTTCCACACCTCACTTTGAAAATCAGCTGTAAGGTCATAGGGGAAATGACAACTCATGGAGAGTTACTAGGATTTTCTAAGCGAGGGTGTTTTGTTTCTCTTAACGTGCTTTAAAATTGCATGTAACTTTAACACTAATTTTGTAAAATAATAAAACCACCCGCATCCCACCATTCTAACACAATTATCTTTTTGCAAACAGCCTTGAACATGGCTGCATACTTTACAAATTAACAAAATGTGCACATTTATATTCTACCTTGTCAATTTACTACCATAGAAGAAACATTTCAACATTCTGCAAAGGCACTATTATTATCATTTCTAAAGGTTGTATGATACACAGATTTGCTATAACTTGTTTAACTACTCCTCTAATATTTTATGTCCCCTATGTGCTAAGTTGTTTCCAGTGTTTAGCAGCAATGAGCATTTCAAACATGCAGTTTTTGCTTCTGCTCAATCATTTCCAGGACTAGAAGTAGTGGTGTGGTGGGAAGCTACAGTGGTTCCCTACAGTGCGAACAGAATAGAATAATTCCTGGATACATGAAACATGAATATGATAATCCTCCATTAAGTCACTCTCTTGCAGCCCTGAGAATAAGGGACACATTTTTACAGATCAATTTCAGGTCAGGTTATTGAAGAAGTTGGACAAGCAGGAGTTCTGAGCTTCTTACAGAATCATGATCTAAGTGTAACATGGGTCGGGAAGGCCTGAGACACTGTAGGTAAGTAATATGTTCCAGTATTCGATGCATAATAAAGATAGAGCCCTTAGCTCATTAACAGTCTGGCATTATTGAATTGCATCATTAACACTCCTTGCCACACCACCCAACACGTCTAGGTAATAACCAGAGGTGTCCCACTGAGTCTCAAGACTATGAGAAGGATGGAACCAACTCCCCCAATTCCCATCCTCCCCTCACCCCAGCGACTCCACCAGCAGAAGAGGCAAATGGAGGTCTGGCTATCACGAAGACCATTAGCCAAGTCTCACTTCCTAGTTAGCGCTGATGTTGTAACAGTGCGGAGGAACCAGGGAAAACCCAGGAGGAACAATCCAGTTGCTCTCCAGATGGGTAAAATAAGGAGGTGATTCTGCTTTCATTTCCATGAAGACATGATCTTTGCCTTATTGACACCATAGTGGGTGCTCAACAAATAGTTGTTGAGTAAATGAATGAATGGATGGCTTTTGCCTAGAGACTCCTAAGCCCCTCAAGCTCCCTGTCCCCCAGGCTGCCTCTCCCCTCCTTCCCCCACCCCATGTGCTCCATAGGGGGTGCACTCACTAAGGCCTCCGCTGCAGCCAACACCTGGGATGCAGGCAGCTGTGTGCCTCCATCCTGGGCAGTGCTGACCTCGGCTTAGTTTATCTCCTGGATCTGACCTCTCGGAAGCTGTCCGCATGCTCAGTCTCACGGGTTTCCTGAGCCTGACAAAAGGCGACCTGAAGAACACACTAAGGGCAGCACGTTCATTAGCGGGCTGACCACGCCCGCAGGTAATGTCCCCCTTTCGTGAGGCACCAGGGGAGCATCTCTGCTGGGAACCGGAGCCCTGGTTCCTCTCCCTCGGCTGCCCTCTCCGTCTCTCAGCCTGCGCGATGATCATCCTCGGCTGCCCAAGCAGGGTCTCTCTGCAAGGCTCCCTCCTCTTCCGAGATCCTGCCACCCCACCGAGGAAGTCGGCTTAGAAAGTCAGAACCATGAACACCCTTCCTTCCCCTGTCCTCCGCCTCCTCCTAGGCCTCGGATCCATTTGAGCCTCATGTGGGACCCTGACGCCCCCGCTCTTATTTGACCACCATCAGGAATCCTTGCGATAGACTGATTCCTGCAGAGCTCTGGCCCCACTGACGGCAGACCCAACAGCCAGGTGGGGACGGCAGTGGGGGAGCCACCTGCATCTCCCCATCCACTTCCCCTGCCTGGGAGTCGAAATCTCAGGTACAAAGTGGAGAGGAGTGCGTCCCGCCTGCCCGGCTGTCGGGAGCTCATGGGCTGGCCCAGGCGGAGGCCCAGACAGACACCGCCTGGTTCCCACGCTCAGGCAGCAGTCCTGCACAGAACTGGTTTCACAATCTCATCTCAGCCGGTGCTTTTTGCATAATGACCTGCCTTTTGGTTCCCACATCACAATCATGGTATTTATCTATGCAAAACAGCATCTCACTCACACACAAAAAAAAAAGAAAAGAAAAGAAAGAAACATACACACACACCACCACTGGCCCAACCCCTCATTAGAGTATGATGCACAGGCCCTGGGCACACCCAGGGTGGGACCTGCACCGAGCAGAGCGGGTCAGTCTTAGACTTCTAGGCCTCCTTGGGGCTCCTCATCCTGGCCCTGCCCCCACCCTCACCTCATTCCTCCCGAGGGAGATACAGAGGAGCCTTGGGGAGCAGGAGGTGGGTCCACTTGGGGATCCCCACCTCCAAGAGGCCTCCTCCCTCCCAACTGTTACCTCTAAGCCCCTTCCCATGGTCTTCTGCCTAATTTGTACATTTGCAGGCTACTGCCCTATTGTTACTTTTGTTTCTCATTAGAATCAAAGCTTCATGAGAACAGGAACCAGTCACATTGTTTAGGACCTACACCAGCACCTGGCACACAGGTAGCCCTCATTAAACATTTGAGGAATGCCTGGTTTAATTTTTTTATTTCATAATTAATGCTCTGCTCGCCTTCTCACAGCACACCACTGCTTTTCAATCCTCAATGGCCCAGGTCTTGAAAATAATAAGTAAAATACCTCCTTTTTGAACAATAATCTTATGCTGTTTGTATTGTCCAAGTGATTTTAAATTTGTATGCGATATTTAAGATACACAGAAAGGAGATAAAAATATAGCACCCATGTGCTAGACAAATAAACAAAAAAACACAAAACACAAACAAAACCCAGAACATTATTAGAATTGAAGCCCCCAGACTATCCCGACCCCATCGCCCCACCCCCTTCCTCCCCTTCAGAAGAACCTATATCCCAGATTTGGTGACTATCTGAGTTTTTTACAATCTGAAGGATAAAAGGCTTCCTTCAGAAACTCCCCCGCGCCCCGCCCCCCCACCTCCCACTGTTTCATTCCGAGGAGAAGATGGATAGGAAAGGACACACTATGTCCTGTAAGCCGGGGTCAGACCTGTGTTCTCAGCCTGGCCCCACCCACGTGCCGCACCTGCTCTGTGCCCCAGTTTCTCCGTGTGCAAAATGGCAGTAATAATACCTGTCCCTTCCCCACGTCTCAGAGCATGCAGATGAGTGAGGTAAACGTAAAGTGCTTGGAGCGTCCGGGAAGAGAGGCCCCAGATAGCCCCGAGGGGGCAGGGAATGCACGAGGGATCATGCAGGGGATGCACGCAGGCACTCAGCACAGAGGGCTCACGCCCGAGAAGGTGCAGCTGAGAGTACTCACCTCCCAGGACCCTGTCTCCCTTCCTGCCTTTCTGTCAACCAGAACTGTCACCAACAGCTGTCCCCCCACATTGGCACGGGCACTTGGCTGAACGGGAGGCCTCCGAGGTCGTATGGCCATGGGGTGGGAGACAGGCAAGCTTGGTAGGTAAAAGAGTTCATAACTCAGATGTTATCGATGGCGCAGAAGAAGTCACTGTCATCGGAAAATATTCCCACATGTGCTAAGTGCTTTCGGCACTCAAGCGAGAGAGGTGAGTCCGAAGGCGGATGTTTCAGACAAAAGCAAGAGTGCGGGCAGCTTGAGCCTCCCATCCCTGAAGCTCCAAGATTCACCACAATCCCAGGCTCCCATCCTGCAGCGAGCATTCGAGACAGCCCCCAGGGCAGACGATGCTCCTAGAGAAATCCCCGATGGCAGACCCGGAAGCTTGGCGCCAACATTCGGGATGTCAGGAGTTGCTACAGACGGGAACTGAGAGGGTTGGGACTGGAAGCTAGACCATTACTGGGACCCTCCCTGGGGGAGGGGGAACAATCCTGGGCTGGCAGTGGCTGAGAGAGCTGAGTTCTGGCTCTCATTCAACCCTTATATCTGTGTGACCTCAGGGAGTCGTTCACCTCTCTGGGCCTCAGTTTCCCCATTTGTAACACAAGGGGATGGGGCAGGATCACCTCCAAGGTCTCATCCTATTAACAGCCTAAGGACAGTATCCAAAGGCAGGGATGAGACCACCCCTGGGATGTTCCTAAATGTAATCCTCAGAGCCGCCTGAGCAGAATAGAGCACAGAGTGAGAACCCGAGTCTGGGAAGTACCAGAACCAGCTGGAAGGCTGACCTCCACCAGCAAGCCCTGCTTCCCACAGTCACATGGCATCCTGACCTCATCGCCCAACTGGTCAGGGTATGAGCCAATGGACTCCACGTTGGGCAACCTGACTCTGGGCCCAGCACTTCTGCGGCTGTGTGACTTCAGGCAAGGCAGTTATCTTTGGGCCGGGCCTGTTTCCTCATCTCTAACCATCTTTGCCTCCTCCTTGCCCCACGAGGGAGCTGTGAGAATTTACTGAGTAATGTGCACAAAGCACTTAGCTTGCACAGGGAGAAGATCCCACATAAACAGAAGACGATGATTGTTGTGACAGCTGCTTGGTTCCCCGAACGCCTCCCCAACCCTTCATTTGCTGCCACCAGAAATTAGCCTGTCGCCAGTCACTCTGGACTTGTTCTCATGGTCTGTGCAGAGAATTTCCCCTGAGCATCATGTTCATGCCTCACCTGGTGGCCAAATGACAAGACATCAGACAACCAGGCTGAGCAAACATGATGCCACGACTTCCCCAACACCTGATTCCACTTGGCTGTTACCTACTAGACTGTGCGTTTCCTAAGGGAAGGGATATCTGGGCCACCATGTTGCCTAAGTGTAGGGGCACCTCCCACCAGCATGCAGTTGGTGCTCAATAAACATTCATTGAATAAATGAATGAATGGCACAAACTGCCCGGATGCTATTTGGGTGAAAAGAAGGAAACTGATATTTTTAAGTGCCTTCCCTGTGCTAAGAGCATTTAATATTCTTACTAGAGGCCTGGTGCACAAAATTCGTGCATGGGGGGGGTCCCCCTCAGCCCAGCCTGCACCCTCTCCAATCCGGGACCCCTTGGGGGATGTCCAACTGCTGATTTAGGCCCAAACCCGCTGGCTCCTAACTGCTCACCTGCCTGCCTGCCTGATCACCCCTAACTGCCACCCCTGCCAGCCTGATCACCCCTAACCGCTTCTGCCTGCCAGCCTGATCGCCCCCAACTGCCCCCTCCCCCACTGGCCTGGTCGCCCCCAACCGCCCCCTCTGCCGGCCTGGTCACCCCACGCAGCCTGCTGTTCAGTCGTTTGGTTGTCCCTCACTAACCCCCCTGCCAGCCTGGTTGCCCCACGCAGCCTGGTGTTCAGTCATCAGCCTGGTTGTTTTGGTTGTGACGGCCCCTGGCTTTTTATATATTAGGATTTTATTTATTCTGCTGTGGAATCAAAATTATTCTCCCATTTTATGGTCGGGCAGACTAAGGTTCAAGCCTTAAGCAGCTCACCAAGGAATCACACTGAGTAAGTTATAGATGTGGAATTTGAATCTCCGGGACTGGATGGCTGGGTTCCAGACACGGTGCCTTGAATGCAGATGGGAAGTAAACTCCCTTGAACCAAGACAAGCTGAGACACTTCTTCAACAAGTGTTTTAACTGGACCAGCCAAGCAAACAAGTACATATGGCCCATACAGGCCTGGACTACCCTCACACTAATAGGATGTGGTGTGGTTTGTCACAGAGCAGCAGGGCTGCCCGTGAGCAGTCGGAAGGCCTTATCAAAGCAGGCTGCTAGGCAGCACATGCTGGCTGAGAAAGAGCTCAATTTCAGGAGGTTCTCAAACCTTTCACACTGTCCCTTCTTCCTTCCTTTCTACCTAATTTTACCCCACTCTCCTCCATCACACACATACACCCCAAATTCCTACTACCAGGTCTCCACCCAAATACACACACACTAGTCGAACTCCTCCTTGCTCCCTAGAAGACTCCCAACTGCCAACCAAGAATGTGGGCCATTTGAATCACATCGAGAACACTGAGCGTTTCTTTGCCTTGGCATGGCTGGAACTCAAGAGCACAGGAAGTTAGCCTTTACTTTCCACTCCCTGGGGTGTGTGTGTGTAGACATTTTCCTAGTGTGTATAGAACTGGCCTGGCTCCCCAGCCTCGTTATTGACCCAGGCTCGGCCCCTCCATTCCTCAGCTTTGTTGAACTTCATTTATCCTTTGATGGAGGAACAATAATCTCTGGTCTGCTATCAGAAGGAACTTGGGCTTGTTTGAGGGAGCAGTCTTTAGAAAGGCCCGTGGAGAGAAGTACATATTTACTCAGGCCTGTGGCACTTGTAAAGAAATTATTGGCGGTTGAGAGGCACTTTCAGCTGAATGTCACTCCCCAAGTGTGGTGACCCCCCTCACCTGGGGCCCGATAACTGCCAGGTGCCTTCTCAGTTGGCCAACTGCTCAGGGCTTCCCTAACTCCCACCCAGTAGGCAGGGGGATGGGACTGGGTGAGCTTGTAGAATTCCTCTTGCTTTTTCGGACATCCACCTTCATCAGCTCTTCCAGTTCTCAGGAGACGGAGCGTCTATTAGGAACATCTGACCGGAGCTTTGCTCACTAACACAAAACCTACAGGATAACGTCACTGATCAGGGAAGGCAGGACCAAGACTTGTTCTTAAACTTGTGAGGCCAGTTCCCAGCTCTGCTAATTCCTACTGGATCGTCTGCCAGGGCTGCCACAACAAAACCCCACAGGATTAAGCATATGTACATCTTTACGCAGGCCAGTGGCACTTGTGAAGGAATTATTGGCAGTTGACAATAATCTGCGTGACTTAAACAACAGACATGTTTTTTCTCACAGTTCTGGAGGCTAAAAGTCCAAGATCAAGGAGTCAGCAGGTTTGGTTTCTTCTGAGGCCTCTCTTCTTGGCTTGCAGATGGCCACCTTCTCACTGTGTCCTCACTGGGCCTTTTCTCTGTGTGTGTCCCATACACTCCCTCCCCCATGTCTCTATGCAGGCCCCATGTTCCTTTTCCCCATAAGGACACCAGTCAGATTGGGCCTACCCTAATGGCCTCATTTTAACTTAATCACCTCTCTGAAGGCCCTATCTCCAAATATTCATATTCCGAGGTACTGGGGGTTAGGACTTCAACATACACATTTTGGATATAATTCAGCCCATAAAACCTGCCTTAACCAAATCACGTTCCCATTCCGTGCCTTTATTTTTCCCAATCGGAACCCACTTCCAGGCTGACGGGCTTTCTGAGAAAGACAGCACGGTCCTATGTCTTAAAAAAGACTTCGTAATGAATGTCAAGGTCAGAGTAGGGAGCGGCCAAGAGCCGGCTGTGAGCTGTCCTTGAAAAGCCAGAGACATCTGCAGAAGATCCCAGATGCTGCCCAGCTAGGGACCATCCCTCTTGGGAATTCTCTCTCCTTACTTCCAAAGGCATTGTTTGTAGATTTCAGGGGAACTCGGGCCTCTGTCGGTTAAATAAAGGAGACAAATTTGTGTCTCCATAAAATATCTGATGCTGCAATTTAAAAAATATATTTTTCCTAGGTCTCAGGGGTAAAGAATTGAGTGAATCATACTATTCTATTCCTGGCATTACTAGATCCACTGCATTGCCCTCACCCCAATAGTCACTACACCAATGTGTTTCTAGATATATTTTGATATGTATATATCCTTGTAAAATATATGGCATATATGGGGAGTTGTGTTTTACTTACAAAAATGGCTTGCTCTAAATAGCATTTGGTGGCCTGCTTTTGTTTTTCCAGCCCTAAGGTAATTGTCACATAGTTCCCTGCTTCTAAGAGCTGTGAGTGTTCATAGTTATGCCCACCACAATTAACTTATCCATTCACTTGGTGATGGACAACTAGGCTGCCTCAAGCAAGGGTGAAGAGAATATGCGATGGCCCATGCAAGAACTGCTCTGCGTGGGAATCTGGGGGGGAGAGGTGCGGGGGTTGTGCCTTAGGTAGACACATCTTCACAGCACTGAGCCCTTCCAGAACGTTCTCTGGGTGACTGGACCAAATAGATCTCTTTAATAAGGTGCTTTCTATCATGCTATTAACTTTATCAGCCACTAACAAAAGAATTCTGCACAGGAACATTAGGTTTAACCCAGCTGGGCCACAAACTGGCCATGGGATCTTATAGGTCACATAATGTGTTTGGGTCTTAGGGTCCTCTTCTGCCAAATGAATATGCCAGACAAAGTCAAGTCCAAGGCCAACTCCATCCCCAGTGGAGATGCATCTGAGAGGCAGAGCCGTATAATGGAGGAGAAACAGCTTTGGACCCCAAGTTGTAGCTTTGGAAATATTAGCAAATTACAGAAGACAATTTCTTCACCTTTAACTTAGGAATACATATGTAATAGTTCTTTGACAATTAAATTAAATACACACCACTATACATACCACTATATAAAGTACTTGACACTTTGAGATGTTCAAGCAAAAAGTTCTCTTCTCTCCCTTAACCCACACCCTTTTCCCTGGTTTTTCAGGTGAAGAATTCATCTTTACTGTTCACCTTGGTTTTTTTGTTTTTTGAGGTGTAAATACATGCAGTAAAATGCACTAATCTTTTTTTAATAGCAGCTTTATTGAGATATAATTGACATGCCATAAAATTCACCCTTTTTAAATGCACAGTTCAGTGGTTTCTACTATATTCACAGAATTGTGCAACCGTCACCACTATTTAAGAATATTTTTACACCCCCTCCCCAAAAAAAAGAAAGCCTGTACTCATTAGCAGTCCCTCCGCCTGGCATCCTCCCCTTAGCCCCTGGCAACCATCAATCTACTTTCTTTCTACTATTCTGGACATATCATATACATGGAACCATTCAATATGTGGCTTTTTATGACTGGCTTATTTTACTTGGCATGTTTTCAAGGTTCATTTGTGTTGTAGTATGTATCAGTACTTTATTCCTTCTTGTTATCAAGCAATATTCCACATTATGGACATGTGACGATTTATCTACTCATCAGTTGATGGATATTTGGGTTGTTACCACTTTGGGGAGTTATGAATAATATTGCTATGGACATTCATGTACAGTACAGATTTTTGGGTGGGCATATCTTTTCAATTATCTTGGGTATATAGCTAGGAATGGAATTGCTGGTCATATAGTAACTGTTTAACTTCTGAGGAACTGCCAAATGGTTTTCTAAAAAAAAAAAAAAAACTAAACTAAAACTTTACAATTCCACTAACCATATATGAGGGCGCTAATTCCTCCTCATTCTCACCAACACTTGTTATTGTCTGTCTTTTTCACTTTAGTCTTTCTCATGGTAGCTATTACTCAATGAAGAGTAGTCCATTGTGATTCTGAAGTACACTAATCTTAAATTAGCAGCTTGCTGGATTTTTGCAAATGTGTACACCTATGCAGTCACCACCCAGCTTGAGATCTAGAACATTTCCCTCGTCCCTTCTCCCAGTCACTACCCCCCACCCAAAGTAATCCCTCTTCTGCATCATCATAGTTTTCCTGTTCTTGAACTTTATTTATATCAACAGAATCATACAGCATATACTTTTTTGTGTTTGGGTTCTTTCACTCAAAAAAATATTGTGGGCCCAGGCTGGGTAGCTCAGTTGGTTAGAATATCGTCATACTATGCCAATGTTGTGGGTTTGATCCCCCATCAGGGCCCATACAAGAATCAACCAATGAATGCATAAATGAATAGAACAACAAACTGATGTTTCTCTCTCTCTCCCTTCCTCTCTCTCTAAAATTAATAAATAAAATAGTTAACAACAACAACAGAAAACATAGCATCAGTTGTTTCAGCTATTTGTTCTTTTTTATTTCTGTGCAGTATTCCATTGTATTAATATGCTGCAATCTATTCATTCTCCTATTAGTGGACATTGGTGTTGGTTCCAATTTGGGGTTAACAAAAATAGATTTGTACATTTCTTCTGGAAGACATATGAACTCATTTCTCTTAGGTATATTCCTAGGAGTGAGATTGCTGGATCTTGGGGTAGTTTTAGCTTTAGTAAAAGTCACCAAACAATTTTCCAAAGTGGTTGTACCAATTTACACTCCAACGAGCAGTACATGAGCGTTCCATGTTGTTCTATGTCCTCGTCAGCACTTGAATGTATTGGTCTCTTTAAGTTTTAGCCACTCTGCTGGATGTGTAATGGTATTTCTGGTGATTTTAATTTGCATTTCTCTGGTGATTAATTATGTTGAGTACCTTTGTTCATTGCCTTTAGTCTGAAGTTTAGCTAAAAGGACCTCATAGCTAATACTTACCTCTCCTTGGTGATTGCTGGAAGAGCTGAGGATTGGGTCCTGCATGGGGTCCCATCAAGGCTGAGGTCTTTGTATCCCCAATCCTTGATCCCACTCTACTAATTGAATTGAACATTGATATAAACTCAGTCGGTACAAGTTTATTCATTTTCAAATCATCAGTATTTTACTTTCAACTCCTAAAACTCTCCTTGCAACATATCCAAGAGAGAGAGTCTTCTTAGTAACTGTAACCAAGCCGGTGTGCCTCAGTGGCTGAGTGGCAACCCATGAACCAAGAGGTTACCAGTTCAATTCTGGTCAGGGCAAATGCCAGGGTTGCAGGCTCGATCCCCAATAGGAGGAATGCAGGAGGCAGCCAATCAATGATGTTTCTCTCTATCCCTCTTCCTTCCTCTGTCACTAAAAATCAATAAAAACATGTTTTAAAACATTTGACCAGCCAATCTTCAAAGTAAAGATCAAACCATATTTAAATAAAAGAACTTTCCACTGAAAAGTTAAAGTCAGATGAAATGACAATCTAGTATTTAATAGATGTTTAGGTTAGTGTTCCTCATTTTTAAAAACAGTTTTTATTCTTTGTAATACCTCAATGGGAGGAACACTTAAAAGAGAGTCAGGTATTTTTCAGTGAACGTTTCCTCTGTCCTCAAGTAAGGGAGAGGTGATGTAAGAGTTAAGAGTTTCAGAAGATTCCTTAGGATGCTCCCGTCATACAGGCTTCACCAGCAGGATATGGGATTGTGGGGGCCTGGGAGGGAGCCAAGGGAACTGCCGAGGCAGTTGGTGAAAGGCACAGTCAGGTCCAGACCACTTCTGCCGCGTCCACCATCCAGACGAGGGTACAACGCCCAGGTCCTTGGGGAGGAGGAATTTCAGAGCCTGGATATGAGGCACGATATGGCGTTCCCAACCCCTCCACGCTAGGCCCCGTGTAAACAGGACCTTCCCACCCGGCAGCAAACGCCCACCTCCTCTGCCTGACAAATCGCACTCGTGTGTTATGTCTTGTTAAGCCCCAGGGCCAAGGAGTAAGCCCCATGTTAAAGCAAACAGAGCAGAAATCCTCCCACAAACGTTATCAAATACTAAAAACATTTTTGCATGTGGAAAATTTGTTCTTAACGGGGGAATGGAAAGTTACGGATATAGAATCATATAATCTTGGAGCTGGAAAGAACCTTGGAGGTCATCGGTGGAACCTCGCGCCTAATTCTGGAATTCACATGACAACGTCCCTGCTGTCCTCGGCTTGCACAGCCCCGAGACGGGTCCTTTCTCAGCACCTCCAGGGAGATTTCCGTTCATTGTGAATGGTTGCTAGACAGTCCCTGTTCTACTGAACCAAAATACTCCTCCCGGAAACTTCCACCCTCAGTCATCATTTGAATAAGTATATTTGCTCCTCTCGACGAGGGCCCTTTGGGTAGTTTAAGGCTGCAAACCTGATCCCCTCTGAGCGTTTTTTCCCCAGGCGAAGCATTCCCTCTTCCTCCAAATAATGCCTCATAAAGCCTAGCCATGGCCAGGCACCAGCTCAGGGGAACCTAGTGCTCCTTCCCCTGGTATTGAGAACAGGTCCATGTCAGGATTCATGGGGGCCAAAAACCCACTCGGGGACTTGCCCAAAGTCCAGGCCGTGCTTCTGAGGGGGGATAAGGCATACACTATGGTATAGAGCAGCGGTTCTCAACCTGTGGGTCACAACCCCTTTGGGGGTCCAACAGCCCTTTCACAGGGGTCGCCTAAGACCATCGGAAAACACATATATAATTACATATTGTTTTTGTGATTAATCACTATGCTTTAATTGTGTTCAATTTGTAACAATGAAATTGGGGGTCACCACAACATGAAGAACTGTATTAAAGGGTCGGGGCAGCCCTAACCGGTTTGGCTCAGTGGATAGAGCGTCGGCCCGCAGACTGAGGGGTCCCAGGTTTGATTCCGGTCAAGGGCATGTACCTTGGTTGCGGGCACATCCTCAGCAGGGAGTGTGCAGGAGGCAGCTGATCGATGTTTCTCTCTCATCAATGTTTCTAACTATCTATCCCTCTCCCTTCCTCTCTGTAAAAAATCAATAAAATATATTTTAAAATAAATAAATAAATAAATAAAAAATAAAGGGTCGCGGCATTAGGAAGGTTGAGAACCACTGGTATAGAGGATTTTCTTTTTTGTAAAGAAAAGTTTTTAGCAAGTTGGGGTGTTTTTAGGAAACATGTGTGTCACTATTGACCCCAATCCGGAACAAGCCCCCGAAGTTTTCCCAGGAGAAGGAGGGTCCGTGCGAGTCCAGTCACATCTCGAGCTCACGTGGCCCAGTCCCCAGGCAGCTGTGAGGATGGCAGAGGAAACTACAGAGCTGGGGCTTCCGTCGTTCTGTGTGATCCACCTGGGCAAAGTGGTCTGAATCATGCAGGTGCAGAAGAGAATGGGGAGACTTCAGAGCAAGAGTTGGGCGCAAACAACCCATGTTCAAGCCTTACCTGACATGCAGGTAAACCAGCTGCTTCGCCACTCTGTCCCGCACCACCCAGAGCCCTGTGGGAAGTAGATGCTTGTGAGCATGTCCACGGACACATACACACTCACCAACGCACACCCTCAAGGCCTTTCCTACCAGCACCCCCACCCGGAAATTGGTCCCAGACAGGAAATAAAAGCCAGGTCCTTACAAAGGGAACCCTGGCCTCTCCTTGGAGGATGAATGGTTTTATGGTAGAGGCAATTTTGAGCCGAGAGCAAAACAAGACAAAGGTCTTATTTGGTTTGTCAAGCCCAGGTTACGCCCATTGTTCAGTAGGCCGGGCAGTGTTAATCAGTACCTGGACTATTGAATGGAGGCTTTACCCAATAAATCTGTGTAGATATTCTTGCCACATAACGATAAATGTACTCTCTGGTGGGGAAGCCAGATCACTGAGATTCTAAGCAATAATCTCTCCTTGCCTATAAAATAGGGAGGAATGCCTGCCCTAGAAATATGAAAGAAAAAAAAGGGGGGGAAAGCTATAACTTAGGACAAATTGAATGCCAAAACAATGCTAGTGGTGCTTTCTGGCAAGAAGGCATTGTGAGTCAAAGTCCTAGAAGAACCTTCTCCCCCCAATTTCTTTGTATCTTCCCATGCAAACACACAAAGGTGGAAACTGCAAGCGTTTGAAACCAAAGTCACCTATTAAAAAAAAAAAAATCACGCCTCAAAATTGGAGAATGCAGAAGAAATTCTAATTACAACACCAGGAGGAATGGTTATGAAATACCAATAATGGTTGATAAGCGCTCAACCGAAACACATAAACAAACCTTTGACCAGAAGCACCGACGGTTAGCAGGTCACCATCGGGGTTAGAGAAGCCTCTGAACACACCTGCAACAAGGGGGTGGTCATCAGAGAGCCAGGTGTCTCCCCTGTGATAAGGGCTGCCCTCGGAGAAGCCCGGCCGTAGAGGGAGCTGAGCATAATCAGCCATGGCTTTGGCACAAGCTTTCCTGGAGCCTCTGGAGTTATCATGCAGCCCATTCTGCCGGCCTCCCACCTTCCCTCCTGGCTGTCAAAACACGTCTGTGGGAGAGGCGTTCTCAGGAATGTCTGCTGCTCTGTTTAATATGGAAAATGATCCTCCCAAGGCCTGGGAAGAAATGAAGAAGAAGATTTCCTTGCAACATGCCCAACACAAACTCCGAGGGAAGGGGCAATTGAATGGGGTTGTGGATCCTTCAGAAAGTTACCTCCCAGTTTAATTGAGTCCACCTAAAGGGTTCATCAGCTCTTTGGATTGTGACTCCATGACTCCATGAGCGCATTCCCTCTTCTCTGAAGCTGCTTACCCACTGTTTGGAGAGGGAGGACGGGAGGTCTGTACTGTCCTTTTCTGATGTGCGGAGTTATGACCCTCCACAGGGGTGACTGCATTTTTAAAGGATGAGCATACAGTGAAATACTTGGCTCCTCGCTATGCGTTCATTCTGAATCTCCGCCTCCAGGCTTACTGCTGTAAGACAGTAGTACCTCTGAATCTCCGTATCTTCACCTATAAAGTAGGACTGGAACTGACCTTAGAATTTCGCAAGGATTAAATTCGTAAAATGAAATACAATTTCATCCCAGTCTCTGGCACACGGCATCCAGGAAACAGCAGCTGTTGTTATAATTGACTTTTCATTGCTGGTTCTCATAGACTTTAGGAACTTAGTGCAGAAGAGTCCATCACGAAAATCATTATTGCAGAGGCAGGCAACATTAGCTCTCTGAGTCAGGAAATAACGTGGTAATAAAGTGCTGAAATCCACGTGACTCTTGCTCCTGAGATTCCGAACAGACACATTCCTAAAGATCCCACCGATAAATTCCTGCTAAGACGTAACAGAAGGGCCGGGGTTTCAGGCCAGGCAGAGGCGATTTCCCGCTCCAGCAACATCGCCCACGTGATCCTGGAAAGGTTCTCAGGAAACAGCACACAGAGCTTACACAGCATTTACACGTGTGGGTAATTTTATAATGCCGTGTTTCTTTTTATAGTCAGTGGTATTTTAATAGCAAGACCTTGTATTTTTAAAAAGATAAAAATGTAAGCACTCTTTCAAATGTTTTGTTTTCTTCTTAAATGAGAGCACTACATTACATTCAGTTTGGAAAGCAGAAAAGAGGGGTGAAAAAAACCATAACTGTACCCTCCTAACACAGCCACCAGCCCCACTGCGTATTCTCCTGCAATGAAAGAACCATCAGGGCCACAGTATGATCTTTCTTACCTGCCTTCCCTTCTTCATTCTCTCCCTTGCCTTACTGGCTTCTTACCACACACACACACCAGGAAAAGGCAAAATATGTAGACTTCAAGGATTCTATCACATGGACCTCTGCTACTTATGGCTTGACCAACCCTGTATGGGCTCAGTAAACATTTGGTTCTCGACTAACAGGGACGTTATCAGGAAGGGAACTGGGAAAACCTCTGAGACTCTCACCCCGCCAGGATTTAATCCCCGTGGGTCCTTCCAGCTGGATGAGTGGAACCGTTGGATGTCACCCACTCAGAAGTCTCCACCAAAGACCTGAGCAAAGGTGACCAGAGAAGACGGGAGGGACATATACGTCAGCCGTGAAACTGTCCGATGTGCCCAGCACTTCCTGTTTGGAAAGCCCAGTGTGGACACAGGCCCCCAGAGGATGAAGGAAAAAATAAACTCTGCAGAAATACACCATTTTCCGAAATATCTGGAAAGGGGACACTTAGTGAAGAGAAGTGACACAACTCATGACACTGCTTCACACAGAAGAGAGTAAACTTGGAAGCTCTTGGCCCGGAGAGGAACTGCGCACTGATGGGAAATAAAAATACAGCCAAAGAGGTCTGAGTGTGGGAAGCTGGGAGCAGAACACCCAGTTAAATTGTTCATTTCAGACAAACAGCTAAAAAACTATTTGTTGTTTATCTGAACTTTAACCGACACTGAGTCTCTCGTGTTTTGATTTGCTAAATTCAGCAGTCCTACCTGAGGAGGGGGAGCCAGGCAGGAGGAAAAAGACGCAGAGACTCTGAGCCATAAAATGAAGTCAAGTGATAGCAAAATATGGAAGACGTTTTTTAAAGTTTGGGTCTCACTTATAAATAATGGAATCACCAGTGTTTACCAAAGAGCATGTGAAAGGTTTCCAAATCGAGCTTCTAAAACTGTTTCCTATCCCTGCAGGCAACTGTGTCTCCCTGATTAGTGTTGCCTCTCAGCATCCCAGCCAGGCCTTTGGGATCCGGTGGACTCGGCTTTAGAGCGCCTGTGTTCTTGCCCTGTCCACCCTCCACCCTCTCCGAGGGCCTCCCCACTTCTGAGAGCCTGTGCAACCAGGCCCCATCCTCCAGCCATGAAAACCTACTAAGCGCTAGGCACCACATGAACAAGAGCAGCACCAGGCCCCCGGGAAAGAGCTCAGTGTGTGTATTTGTTGACTGCCTGAAAGAACCCCTTGTCTTCCAAAGCCATTCCCCAACGTTCCACTATCATCTCCATTTTCCTTATAAAACCTCCTTAGCTTGGCCCTAGCTGGTTTGGCTCAGTGGATAGAGTGTCAGCCTGTGGACTGAAGGGTCCCGGGTTTGATTACAGTCAAGGGCATATGTCCAGGTTATGGGCTTGATCCCCAGTAGGGGGCGTGCAGGAGATCAGTTATTCTCTCTCGTTGATGTTTCTCTCTCTCTCCCTCTCCCTTCCTCTCTGAAATCAATAAAAATATATTTTAAAAAAACAAAAACTCCTTAGCTTGCCCCACCCTGCCCTCTAACGAATACCTGCACCCTGATGCACGTGAATAAATGAATGACTGTCAGACCATATCGACAGGGAAGGAAATTTTGTTCATGGGTCCGCCCGACACCAACCACGTCCCACTTGTTTTCAAGTGCTTCTGGCTGCCTTGTACACATCACAGTGGCTTCTGTCGCTCGGGGGACAAGGTTTTCCCAGGGTAGTTCCGTGTGAGAAATCATCTTTAATAAGTAATCCTGTACAGATGGTAAGTAGGGAACATGACCAGCCTACACCCTGACTTGGGCTGATATAAGTTTAGGCATCTGATAAGTGTTTGGTCCTGTCCAGGAAGTAGCTGGACCATGAAATCAGATATGGGAGGAAGTCTGTCCGTGGGAGGGGCCCCCTCACAATGGAGTCCACAGGGACCAGGGGAGACAGGAATGTAGCTGGGCTGGGGGGCTGTGCAAACGTGGGCCGCTCAGAGCAGCCTTGGCCAACACTCATTTCCCTCCACCTCCACTCAGGTGTCACTGGGAGTCCAGCCAAAGTTTGCTGTCCATTTTAAGGAGCGAGGTGTCCTGGAGTGTTCATGATTCAATAGTTCTATTTTTTTAATCCTCACCCAAGGGTATGTTCAGAAAGAGGAAAGGAGGGAAGGAGGGAGGGAGGGAGGGAGGGAAGGAGGGAGTAGCATTGATGTGAGAAACACTGATCGGTTGCCTCCCATACACACCCCAATCAGGGAAATGAACCCGCAACCTTTTGGTGTGTAAGACGACACTCCAACCAACTGGGCCACACCGGCCAGGGCATGATTCAATAGTTCTTAATGTGTTAGCTCTCCTGTTGTAAATGCATCAGGTTATTGAATGAGACACAGCAGTTAGCACATTGATTTTGGAAAATTTCCACTGACAGCCATGACTGCAGACATCAGACTGTGAGGTTATAAAATCTAACTTGTTTTTTATTCCCCTTGAGGCTTTGTTCATGCTAGGTACTTAGCAAATATTAGTTGAATGACCGAATGAATAAATGAATGTGTGAATGGTGGACGTGAGAACAAAACTTGCGACCAGGCTACATGCCACTGTCGGAGAAGCCCAGAGCTTTACCACATCCCAGTCCTGTGACTGAGACAAGTCACTTAAACTCCATGACTTTCAGCTTCTGAGGCCATAAACAAGAATAATCACCTGCTTTAATAAGTGGCTTGGAGAATCAAGTGAGATTTCATATCTGAAAGTGGCTGCTGTATCATCTAGGACAATCAGATAGGATTCCAAACCCAGTTCTCTCCACTTCAGCTATGAGATCTTGCTCATGTTAGTTAACTTGCCCAGGCCCCAGGGTTCTCACCTACAAAATGGGAATAATAATCACACTGACTTCATTGACTTGTCATAAAACTGAAATGAGATCACACACGATCACACACACACACACACACACACACACACACACGCTCACAGGGTGAACTAATGTTCACTTCTCTGGGTTCCCATTCTCTGTATATTTTCTAAATCGGTTGTTATTCTGTATCGCCCAGACTTGTTCTCTGCCAATTCACCAGTCAGCAAGTAAATTAATTAGGTGATAAGGGATTCCTTGATCTTTTTATTATTATCATCATCATCATCATTATTTTGATGATAATTATTAAAGCAGGTGGCCCTCTGATGGGCCATAGGTCACGCATGCAAAGCAGCTGTAGTGGTATCTCAGGGTTTCTTTCCTTATCAAGGACCTGCCCCCCAGGTGTTTCCTCATCTTAGGACCCACCCTCTAGGTTTCCTCAAATTGTGTCTTTCAGAGGAGACCCGCTGGAGCTGAGCTTTGAAGGAACTGGCCCTGGGGTGCATGAGGAAGTACTTCACTGATGATGGCCTTAGCCACACTCTCTCAGGAAAATAATGACCCCACCCCCCTCTCCCCTCCCCCAGATCCTCAAACAAAAGCAGAAGCCAGCAAGCTTTCCACCAGAAGCGGCAGGAACCCAGTTCTCATTGTCTCCAAGAACTGCTGCGTGGTTACACCAGATAGGAGTTTGGGGTTTGTTTGGGGTTTTTGTTTTTGAAAAGTATCTGAAGACTCCTGAACAGTGTGCAGTTTTACACTGTCCGCCTTTCTTCTCAAGCCACCAGATCCACTTAGTGACTCTGCTTCCTTTGACCCCCCTGGGTAGAGGCCACACTTGTAAGGGCATCTAAGAGGCCCTGTCAATGCCAGGCGGGGAGCCCTCGCATTCTAAACCTCAGAGAGGATCATGGGAGAGTCCGGCACACCTCAGCTGTGACAACACGCTGGGGCCGCTCCTCCCCCCGCCCTGGTCAAGGTCTCCCGTCCCTTATCGCTTGTTGTCACTGGGGCGAAGCGCATCTGTTTGGAGTGGGTGGATTTTTTAACTCCTTTCACAGAGTCTAGTGCTTGAGACAAAGTCAGCCCAGGTTCTGCACTTTGTCCATATTTCAGCAACTCTCTTGCTTGATATTAAAAATAGCTTTGTCTCGTCCATCGAGATCAGACCCTGGAGACAGGCGCCTGCTATTCTAATCTCAGCTTCACAAATAGCTCTCTATGGCCTCGAGCATCTATCAACACTTCCAGGGGTCTCCCGTTATGAAGCAGGACCAGCCGGCCTCGGTACCTAGGCAGGTCGGCTCTGCTGACCTCTCCTGAGCCATCCGTGAAGTTAACATGAGGCCTACGCAGTCCCCTTCCCACCACCTGTAGCTCAAAACTGGGAAGCCCTTAGGAATATCCCCCAGGCTTAGGGTATCCTGTATTTCCCAGGCCAGAACCTACAAAAGCTTCCCTCCAACCGAGCTGGTAAACAGGCTGCCCATCCCCCTTCCCCTCACCTTCCCCCCCTCCCCTGGCCTCCAACTCCTACCCAACACCCCACCACCACCACCAGCAGCCCATCCTGTACTCTGTGAAAGACCATAGACCCTGCAGTTGCCAAGGGAACCAAGCCTTTTATTCCATCCCAGTGACTGGCTGGTTGGGGCTGAGGAGTGGGGTAGCCACTGGTACCCAGGCCTTGGGAAGCCCCCCAGCAGACCCCCCTCTTTCTCAAAGGGGGAGTGTGGGCTGCACCCCTGTTGCCTTTTCACCCAACCCCAGCTGGGTGGCACGGAGCCCTTGGGCTCTCAGGAGCTCCCTGGCTGTGGGCGCGAGAGCCCGGCGCTCCCCAGGCCCTCCTCTGGCCTGGCCCTTTCCTGAGGACAATAGCCTCCATGCAAGGGAAAATTCCATCGCCCAGGGTTCAAGTCTCCAAGGAGTTGCCGGGGCCTCTGTTTAGCCTGGAGTGGGCTCTGAGGAGCCGCTGCAGCTGCCTGGCTTGTTTTCCCCCCTCGCTGTTTTATTTTTAACCCCTGAGCTGCCAAAGATTGTTTTCCCCCAGCCAGTGGTGGGAACGGAGAGAGGAAAGAAGTGGGCTTTGTTCCCTTTGGGAAACTAATTGGGAGACGCAGGCGGTGTGGCCGGCTCAGTCCCATTAGGATGTGAAGCTCCCAGCCCTGCACGCACATCTTCCCCCCAACCCGTCAACCGGAGCCCAGGGGGCTGGGAGTGGGGTGCGCCCCTCCCCTGAGGCCCAGGGGCCAGCAGGAGACTCTAGCGCAGAAGATATTCAGGAAGTAGGGATGTTGGCAGCTGGAAATGTCTCCTCTTTCCCATTTCAAAGCCTCACACCAGCTCCCGCTTTTCTCCCCCTGCTGTTTCTTCCCAGATCTGCAAAAGGAACCCTGGGAGGAGTGAGGGAACGCAAAGTAAAACCAGGAACATCAAGACACAATGCATTTCAATCCTAAATTAATCAGTGGGAAGCACCTCGCAGCTCCACTTTTAAGTTTATGAAATAATTGTTTTTACTCCGGAATTGAATTTAATCACCAATTAGCTAGAATTGACCCATTGTCATTTTGTATTAAGATTGAATGGATGCCCAGTAGGGACCATAAAAGAATTTAAGGATCATCCTGTTCCATTTAGGAACATAGCACATTTCTTTTTTTAGGTGGTTATTGTTTGTATTTATTGAATGCCTGCTGTATGCCATGTGCATTCTATTTGTGTGTGTGTGTGTGTGTGTGTGTGTGTGTTTCCGTTTTATCAAATTATAATTAACATGAAAACAATAGAAATAAGTTTTATTAAAATTTCAGCCCGGTTGACTTTTCACACATCCAGCTGCAGCTCTGGCTCCCGCCCTTCCTCCCCCCTCCCCCCGCCCCCCCCCCCCCAATCCTGCAGACATGAGGTTCCCGCTGCAGATGGCCTGTCGGTCCTCTGGTGTGGCAATACTACATTTCAGGAAGCTGCTGGGCACAGTGAGGCAACTTGGGGCTCTAGAGAAGCGTCTACGTGCGTGTGTCTGCGTGCTTTCAGGGTTGGGTTTAACCTCCCCCCAGGAATTTCCCGGCATGCAGACAGACAAAGGGCCTGAGCGTGAGAGTGGCAGATGGAAGGGCCAGTCAAGCTGGGACTCAGCCTTGAGCCACCGTGGCTCCCTCACATCATCTCACACTCGCGCTCTGCCTCTGGCCCAAGTACATGGGGTCCCCAGCTCCTGCACCGCCATCCGTGCTCTCATAACAGCATCAGCTGCCAGGCCAGAATCAACGCTGCGCCCACCGCACCCCTCACGCAAGGTCTCTGAGGAGCGGGCACTGCTGGCAGCCCTGAACCAGGCCCTCTCACAGGTGGGCTCCCTGCCCCCATCCCTGTGGGCTGTGCATTGGACCATCTCTATTCTTTTTTTCCACTCTTTTTTTGGGGGGGAGACTGGCCAGGGTTGAGGTGGAGCTTCAGTGTGGCCATTTACACAGCCCCAGCAAAGGCCATGCCAGGTGCCAAATTCTTGTTGAGTTGAATAGAATGGAGGAAAGCCGACCAACCCATCAGAATAATAATAGCTAGCACTTACCCAGTGATCACACACCAAGACTATTCTAAATGTTTTCTGTGTATTCATTTCTTTTCACCTCATGAATTATTTTTTTTCCTATTTTGTGGATGAGGAGACCAAAGCTAGGTTGCAAACCAGGGGATGCCAAGCGCAACTAATACTCTAAGCTCCCCCAGGAAGCCCGGCAGGAAGCGGAGTCCTGTCCTGGCAGCCATGCGTCCACGCTGGCTGTGTACTACGAGAAGGATGCAGGGGCCCTCCGGCAGCGTGAGGAGGTAGGCACGTGGTTTCAACGGGCAAACGTGGCTTGAGAGCCGGAGACCCGGATTGCCACTCCGGCTCGGCCTTTGTCCCTGTGCGCATGGCCGACCACCCCAGCTCCTGAGCTCCACTCTCCTCTGTGGTCAGCCGGAACCCAGACCTCCCAGGCCCCTGCCCATCCTCGGATTCCACGAAGAACAGGGACAGGCAGCACGGGTTGGTGCGAGGACGGACCCCAGACAGAGCCACCCTGACAAGCAGCCACGCACTCCGCACATGAGCCTTAGTATGCAGGCGCAGTGTTTTGGGAACTATGCGTTCTCCTGAGACGCGTCTGTCTGGGCCGTGAGTAAGTATGGGGCAGAGGGGATGGGGGCCTTTTTCCAGTTAGTGAAGTGAGGCTTCATGGAGGAAGAAGATTTTCTTAGTCACATTTCCTGTTTCACACTGACCTTTTCAAGGGAAACCGACAAGGAAGCCTGCGCGAAGGCCTGCTTACAAGATCAACCCACAGGTATGATCCGGGCCGTCTGAAGACCACGCTTACCCTGAATCGGTGGAGACAGTAGGACGGTAGAAGGTCTGATGGACTGAGATAAAGGGACGGTGCCCCACACACTGCAAAGCACGATGACATGCAAACAATGTGGATGATTGTTCAACAGGATTCCAAGCAGAGGGGCAGACAGACACCCCGGCCATCTCCCCACTGATCGCTGTGGACTTGGGACTTCGCCCCTCGGCCCGAAACGGAGGCTCTAAACATGAAGAGCAGTGCTTGGAGGGATTTCAAAAGAAGTCATGATGGCTGGGTTGTAAAATTAGTGATGGGAATGAGATTAGTTAGCCCGCTGAGGACAGGGCCCACAGATAACTGGAGAACCATAAAGCTGGTGAGGACTGGTTGTTTGATGAACAATGAAAGAGGCTCCGTTGCCATGGCTACTGACCACAGAACGGCAGGTCCGGGCTGGAGCCGAGGCATGGAATGCTCGAGAATGGAATGAAGATGACTGGACAGTGGGGCCGGGGGCAAGGCCAGGTACGGCCTCGCCTCCCCGGGAGCGCCGGACAGTCAGGTTTTGGAGGCTGAGTCCTGAGGAGATGAAGGGATCAGTGCCATGGCTGCTTGCTCAGGGCTCCGTTCAAGGGAAGCAGCGCAGAGGAGGCTGGAGGCTGGGAAAGCTTTGTTTGTTTGGTTTTAAACAAGGAGGCCTGGAGTCGGGCTGAGGTAAAGAGAGAGGCAAAGGAGGCGGTGCTGATGTCAGCAAAAATGGAGCAGGGAATGGGGGTAGGAAATGACAGGCCATGGCCCAGAAAATCAGCTGAGAGCCAGAGGACTTTTTTTCCCATCAAAACTGAAAAGGGACCGTTGGGGGGTGGGGTGGGCAAGGAGTACAGTCTCATGGTCAGAAATAAAAAGTGCTAACTCCCACCTCACCCCCATCTGACCAAGCCTTGATAGTCACCGAGGATCACTTTCTCCATACTCGACGGATCAAAGCAGCCACAAGACTCTCAGCTTCAAGGGGAGGAACACAGATCCCACCTCTGGATGGAAGGGATGTCCAAGAGTTTTAGAACAGCCGCAGGTGCAGAAGCGCTCAGAGTGGGGCTCCCTCACCCAGTCGGGTGTATACTTTGGCTGGCAGGCCAGAAGTAATCGAGAAAAAGCCATGTGCAGAGGCTTCTGATATTCCCACAGAGAGGACTCTAGGCCAGGCCACCATGACAAGGACCCTCTACAGAAGTGAGATTCGAGGTGGATCCTGGGGTGTGACAGGGTCAGAAGAGTAGCATGTGACATGACGCTCTCAGCAGCTTCGGCTGAGCCCCTGGAGAGCGCATGAGCGTTTATCCAGTGCCCGTACTGAAATTTAAAACAATTCATAACTTCATTTAAAAAGGAAGGCTTGTTCGTGGTGAACCCATGCCAGTTTCTGGTGATCACCATGCCTTTTAAATGCATATAGACCATCCTTAACCATCTGAGTTCAATGTGGATCTCACCAGACGGGAAAAGAAAGTAAGCAATACACAGATCAGTAAGGCAATACAAGAAAGCAAATAGAGAAGGTCTTCAGAATTATTCCTAAGTCCCTCAAAAGAGGCTGGAGAGACAGTGGGGGCCCAGAGCCCAGTGGTTCCAGTGGTCACAGCCTGCCTGCAGCCTGGCTTTTGGCTCTTCACCAATGTCCTGCTTCAAGGCAGGTCCCGTTTCTTTCAGAAAGCAACCCATTTGCACCTGAAGGCCATTGTACCTCACAGGTTGGAG
The DNA here is from genome assembly GCF_000147115.1 of Myotis lucifugus. Classification (NCBI taxonomy): domain Eukaryota; kingdom Metazoa; phylum Chordata; class Mammalia; order Chiroptera; family Vespertilionidae; genus Myotis; species Myotis lucifugus. The sequence goes on from NW_005871133.1 coordinate 3,024,701, forward strand.
TATTTAGAACTTGGAAGCTCATGGAGGGGTAGCAGAGAGGAAATAGCTCAGGGAAGGGTCTGGGAGAGAGTGAGGAAAGTGAAATTGATGTTTTTGGAAGAGGGTGGTATACAGTTCTTCCCATGGAAGCTATGACCTGCCATAGGTCATCAACTCCCAGGTGTCTGGCTCACCCAATCCTAGAACAGAGTTGGATGGTGACTGCTCTCAAGTCATCTAGTCCAACCCTCTCATTTTAGAGAGAAGGAAACTGGCAGAATCTGTTAGTACTCACTGAGTATCCATATCTCCCCCTGCATTTCCCAGACTTCCTTGTAGCTAGGTAGAGATCATGTGATTCAGTCTGGCCTATATATATGGCTAATATACTAAGTATCCTTCACTCCATCCAGGTAATGACATCATGTAGCAACATCCAGCTTCCTCTCCCTAGTGACTAGTGACTAGCCTCCTTGCAGTTTCTTCAGCCCAGGAACAGGACTTGCTTTATAGCCAGGTGGAAACACTTTCCACTGTAACCAAATGTCTATGAAGCGTTTTCCCATGCCTCATCTCATTTGATCCTTACAGAAGTCCTGGAGTAGGTAGATAGGAGACTCGGTGGAATCCTATTTTCTTTTCATTAGCCAGAAAATGGAGATTTAGAAAGCTTAGAAACTTGACCCAACTGAAAAGAAGTAAGAAATGGTGGATCTTGAAAATGACTTCAAGTTTTCTCACTGCACAGAATATAGTCAAACAGTGCTGCAGTTAAATATTTTACCCTTTGTTCTCCCTGCATGATCTACAATAATAATCTGCTTCGTGTTGATATTTACTGCTGTGTTGCTGACAATTACCTGAAAGAGAAGTTGGGGTGCTTCACTGGCCTGGAAAAAGTTTAGCTAAATCAGAAATCAGGTTTAATTAAGCAAGTTTATTCTATATCTATAAAAGGCTAAGTTGACTCACGCATGCGCAATACATATAAAGCTCTCACTGGCGCCAATCGCACACATGGGTTTCCATCTGTCATTGTTGATTGTGAATTTGGTTGACATTTCTAATATAAAGGGCAAATAGCGATATTAAAATATTTCTTCTAATTAATTTCCTTCCAATGTGCACTATAGTAGACTATAAGTGACCTGTGTCACTTCTGGGCCCAATCAGTTAAGCGATGACACCCTCCTCCATCCCTCTCACCCCTGCCATTGTGATCTCATAGCCCACATGCTCTAACAGCATGGCTACATGATGGAAGAGGTCTGTCCATCCTATCAGAGCAATAAGTAAAGCTGGATCATGGTAAGCCACTGAAAGTTGGGGGTTCACTTGTTACTGCAGCATGGCCTGGCTTAGCCTGACTAATATGGAAATCAAGGCCTAGAGAAGGAAGTATGGATATTGAGCCACCCTGAATGATACCTATTAGGTCCCCCACCCCATCAGGAAAGCAAAATGAATGCAGGTAAGATGGTAGGATTTCCTGCTCTGAGATGATAAGCAGATAGCACTGAGCCTCTCGCCACTGTGTAGTGCTTTATCATTTACAAAGCTCGTTCATGGACCCCATCTTGCTTAATCCTCCCAGCAACCTTGACAGAACCATCGTTGGCCCTATTTTATTAGGACTTTTAAAAATATGTCCAGTCATACAGTGAGGAAATGATGAAGCCCAGACTAAATCCATATCCCACCCCCGCCCCCAATTGGCCATGTTTTTAGAATACTGGCATCTTCAGAAAAGATTATAGCTCTCTTTTCTCCTTCCCTCTTTAAAAAATTACTGGTTGGCATAGGCTTGTTTTTGTTTTTTGTTTTCCCATAGGTCTCTGTGTGCAGTAAGTTTATTTCAATATTTAAATTTTGCCTAGAGATGACTGGACACACCCCAAGGAGTCACAGAGCCAGGCCTGGGGAACTCCACCCTCGGGGTCCCTGGCTGAGAGAGTCCCCGTGGCCGGTCCCTGAGGAGGCACGGCCACCATGGTTGCCTGGCAGGCTAGCAAATGAAGAAGTTGGAGTGGACCACATCAAAGCAAGATTTCTTCAAAAACTCCAAATCAGATTCAGGTTCCTCTTCTTCACACCACAGAGAGTGGGGAAAGGGGACCTTATGGGGCTGCTTCCTCTTTCAACAAAAAGGGGAATGGCTGTAGCCTGAAGGTTGCCATTTATGCCTGAGAGCAGGAGACAAGTTGAAGGTCAAGATCGGGGACCCAGGAACCAGGCTCTCTGGATCCCGGTGCCGCCCTCCAAATTGCAGCCTTAGCCACAAGGAGCCCAGACTCTCCCAAGAAGCCCTACCCCCCTGCAGACCCCAACCCTGGCTCCTCACCTGGGCCCACCTGATCTGCATGCCACTTCAGACCCTCACCTGCCCTCCCCACGTTGCCACTACCCAAATGGATAACTCGATCCTGGGGTCTCATTTCCCCTCCAGCTCCTTCCTCCTCAGGACTCCTTCCATCTATACCTGGTTCTAAAATTGTTCCCACCAAGGCCATCGCTATTGTCCAAACAGGAAGACCTTAGCTTCAAACCAGGCCCCATCACTTACAAGTTTGCAGCCTTGAACAAGGTATTTACCTTCTCTGGTTTCAAGTTTCCTCATCTGCAAAATGGGATAATAATAGCGCCTGGCGCCTAGGCCTGCCGAGGGTGAGATGAGGTGATGTGGGAACAACACTTGGCAAAATGCCTGGTTCACATCGTTCAGCATGTGATGAATACAGGTTTTCAAACCTTCATCCAAAACCCTGGGGGCCAGAGGCCATAACTTTTCTTTTTTAAGACTGAGATATAATTGACATATAATATTGTATTAGTTTTAGGTGTACAACTTAATGAGTTTATATATGTGCATGTGGCAAATGATTACCACACTAAGTTTAGTTAACATCCATCACCCTACATAGTTACAATACCTTTTCCTGTGATGAGAGCTTTTCAGATCTATTCTCTTAGCAACTTTCAAATATACCGTGCCGTGCAGGATTATTAACTAGAGTCACCATTACAGCCCCAGGATTTGTTTATCATGTAACTGGAAATTTGTACCTTGGATCAACTTCAGCCATTTTGCCAACCCCCACCCCCAACCCCGCCCCTGGCAACCACCAATCTATTCTTTGTTATCTCTACGTTTCATATTTTTAATTTTTTAAATTCCCATATAAGTAAGATCATGCACGTTCGTCTTTCTTTGTCTGACTTAGGGCGCTTATCTTTTCTTATTTGAGGAGGCCATATGGTGCATAACCATCAAGGCAGTGCCCCCCAGTCGGACACATTTATGATTGTGCGGAGAACATGTCAACACTCACTTGGAGGAGTGTACAGACAGTAAAATCCTCGCCGTCCAACCATCCACGTCAAGTTTTTTGTTGTTGTTGTTGTTTTAATTGATTTCAGAGAGGAAGGGAGAGGAAGAGAGAGCGATAGAAACATCAATGATGAGAGGGAATCATTGATTGGCTGCCTCCTGCACGTTGGACTGAGCCCGCAACCCAGGCATGTGCCCTTGACAGAATCGAACCTGGGACCCTTTAGTCCGCAGATCGACGCTCTATCCACTGAGCCAAACTGGCTAGGGCCAGGTCAAGTTTTGTTGCCAGGTAAGATTTGGCACCAAACTGACAAAAAACAAAAAGGCCAACTTTTTTTTTTTTTTAGCTCTTTAGATTCCAGCCTTGCAGATAAGGGATTGTGATTTGATGTTAATATTATCCGTATTTACGCACTTGGATTTTTCTGTCACCCAGAATGTAGTATGTGCTTGATGACTCCTTCCTAGGAACCCGTGGTTCCGGAAGTCCTCCTCCTTATCCCACCCCAGCCGCACTCCCTCCCTTTGTATCCCACAACCTATGGGAATCGGTCCTGGACAATCTGAGATTGCCTAACGTTTGACATCTGTAGCCCCACGTTCCTAAATCAGCCCTTTGAGGGCAGAAATAGCACTTTTTGCTTCTCTGGTTACAATGTGGCAGCACCTCATAGGCCCTCGGGGACTGGCAACAGTTACAAATGCACAGCCAGGGCTTCTCCTCTGCTTTGTGTCCATTTGTCTCCCCATTTAACTCGCCTCACCTAATAACTCCTCCCTATTCCTTTCGTGGTTCTGTGCCAGCATCATTCCCACTTCACAATCATTTCTCCCAGCACAGACCTGACACGTCATCAGGCCCCTGCAGAGAGAAGCCTTTCTCAGACTCCCCTCACTCCTGCCCTTCTAGTCCTTACGACTACTTTGAACCAAATCACCTCCCTTGAAGCTTGTGGGACTCTCGGCTACTATTAAACTCTGACTTGCCTGTCATGGCCAACCCCTCTGCCACCCTATTGGTCTTCATTTCTGTCTGGTCCCCGAAGGAACCCCCATTTAAGCAGCATCACACACCCGTTGCTGTCCATTCATTCCTCCATCCTGGTGTGTCATCCCCAGCTGCCCTGGAGTCACCTCTGGGCACTGCCTGCCTTTAAAGTGTAGGGAAAGTTGGATTTTCCATCCAGAAATTCGAAACCCAAGTCACTTTCTTTTGGGAAGCCTTTATAGATGAAACTCACCCTTGAGCTTAAGGTATTTTACCAAATCGTTTTGATTTTCAAGAGATTTCCATACATGAATCCTGTCTCACCTTCTAATTATATATTAGACGATGGGTTTAAAAGAAAATGAGCTCCTGGAAGGTCTCCCAGAATTCTGCTGGGGCAACTATGGGTCCCCATTCCAAGGACCTGCAATGTCCTGTCCCACAGTGTTCCACAGGGACCCTCAGCCTGGCCCTGTCCCACAGTGTTCCATGGGGACCCTCAGCCTGGTCCTGTCCCACAGTGTTCCACGGGGACCCTCAGCCTGGTCCTGTCCCACAGTGTTCCATGGGGACCCTCAGCCTGGTCCTGTCCCACAGTGTTCCACGGGGACCCTCAGCCTGGTCCTGTCCCACAGTGTTCCACGGGGACCCTCAGCCTGGTCCTGTCCCACAGTGTTCCACGGGCCCTCAGCCTGGTCCTGTCCCACAGTGTTCCATGGGCCCTCAGCCTGGTCCTGTCCCACAGTGTTCCATGGACGCTCAGCCTGGTCCTGTCCCACAGTGTTCCATGGACGCTCAGCCTGGTCCTGTCCCACAGTGTTCCATGGACGCTCAGCCTGGTCCTGTCCCACAGTGTTCCATGGACGCTCAGCCTGGTCCTGTCCCACAGTGTTCCATGGACCCTCAGCCTGGTCCTGCCCCACAGTGTTCCATGGACCCTCAGCCTGGTCCTGCCCCACAGTGTTCCATGGGGACCCTCAGCCTGGTCCTGTCCCACAGTGTTCCATGGGCCCTCAGCCTGGTCCTGTCCCACAGTGTTCCATGGGCCCTCAGCCTGGTCCTGTCCCACAGTGTTCCATGGGCCCTCAGCCTGGTCCTGTCCCACAGTGTTCCATGGGCCCTCAGCCTGGTCCTGTCCCACAATGTTCCATGGACCCTCAGCCTGGTCCTGTCCCACAGTGTTCCATGGGTCCCTCAGCCTGGTCCTGTCCCACAGTGTTCCATGGGGACCCTCAGCCTGGTCCTGTCCCACAGTGTTCCATGGGCCCTCAGCCTTTCACTTTTGCCCTCTCTTGGCCCCCTTTCTACATGGGGTCTTCAGCAGAAGTCAAGCCCCACCCCACCCCCTCTTCTGCTCTATGGCTGGAGAGGTTTTCCTAAGAGATGCTCACTGCTTTCACCCCTTTTGAAGCCCACCTGCCCCTGATGGTTAATGTAGGGACATCCCCTTCACTTCTGATGTCCCCTTCACTTCTGATGTCCCCTGAGGTCTTCAGCTCACAACAAATCAGGGGCTGTCCTAAATCCCCGTTTTCTCAAACTGGAACAAAGGGGAACTTTTGTTCCCTTCTCCTCTCTACCTCCCACTCAGTTCTCAGGCTTCCTGGTAGGCCCCTCGCCCATAACCAGCTGGGAACTCCTGCTCAGCCAACCTAAAACATTAGCATCCCTAAAACCCACATTTACATTTTATTACTTTGTAGGAAGACGACTTACAATACAACCTACAATAAATTGAGGAATAGAGAAATTGAACAAGTGCTTCTGGGTGGCCGGTCACGGATATATATATACACCTATGTATTATTTTTAAGACTCTTTTTTTACATGAGAAAGTGGTTAATGAAATAACCAGGCCTGAGGCATGCCAGTGTCTTATACCATGGGTGTTTCTGCCTCATTGACCCAATTCCTTTTTTTAACCAGAGGAATTTTTCTCTAATGGGAATCCCCTGATTTTGCATTCAAAGTTCTCCACACTTAGTGCTTCCCTCCTTTTGTTTACGTATTTTATCTGTCAAACAGACATGGGCTGAGAAGGTACACTTTGGAGGACGGGGATGGAACCTGGGTGCCTACTGTGGGCTGTGCCCTTCTTAAGTTCAAACCTTGAAAAAAGAGTAAATCACCCCAGGCCGCCGACTGGCCGATTTTGTGCATTGGAAACTCTGAGGTAAGTTTAAGCGAACTTGCTGGAATTCGGTTCACAGTTATCTTGGTTGTCCAATGAGCCGAGGCTGTGTGTCCCCTGAGTCTATGACATGAGAGTGGGACCCCAGGACCCCTGAAAAGCAAGGGCCACACAGCCTTCCAGGAAACTCCCCTTCATCGACGCAGCTAACCCTCTCCCACTCCCTCAGCTCACAGTTCCACAGGAAACGCCTGGGCTGCTGACCCCCACGCTCACTCTCAGCTCCTCTCCTCCCCTCTGCACCATCAGCAAAGCTGGTGACACCGGGGCCAGACGCCAGAGATGCCCCCGGGCCCTTGCACTCGGGAGAATGTGGCCTGCCTCTCAGTGGCTCTGCCAAGACCACAGTGAGCACAGGGGGATCAAACCTCGCTGCTCACTGCTCTGCTCCGGAGGGGATGCTGCTCAGGGACGCTGGGAGGCCTCACAGGGTGGAGGCTGGCAGCCTGTCAGCAGAGGCCCCCGGAGGCACCCTAAGACCAGCCCCTACACCACCTGGACTCTAGCCCTTCGTGCTGCTCAGGGCCCAGCCCTGCACTGGGGGTGCCCTCTCTCCCCAGCGAGTTTCTCCTCTATTGAAGCATTCCCGTCAGCTCACACACACATTCTCCTACCTCCCGTCTTAAAAGAAAAAGAAAAAAGATCTCCTTTGGAACTGGTCATGCTTCAGCTACCACCCTATTTTTCTTCTCACCTTTAGAATAAAATTCCTCAAAAGAATGACTGATATTCGCAGTCACTGCCACCTCTCCTCCTATTTTTTTTTTGAACCCTTTACAATTGGGCTTTACTCCTCACCACATCCCGGAAACTAGTCTTGCCAAGGACCACACCAGCACATACAGATCAGCACCTGCAGTTGTCTTCCCCACCTCTCAGCAGCATTTGGCCAGTTGACAGCTCCCTCTTTCTAGAAATATTTCCTTCCATTTCTCCCACCATTCCTGTCTCTGCTTGTCTGCCCTCCCTTCTGTTCAGTCCACTTGACCCCGGTCTCCACCCGAGGGCATCTCCTTTCCTTGCCTGTGCTCACTCCTGGGGCAACCCCATCCCATCTCCACTCTGAGACAGTTCATATGCGATAAGTTTGTTTCCTGGCTCTGACCTTTCCCAGCTGGGTGACCTTGGACAAGTCATTTAACCCTGTGCCTGAGTCTCCAGTGCCCTGGCTGTTATGAGATGAGTGAGTTAGTATTTGTACAGCACTAAGCATGCATGCCTGGTTTATTCAGTAAATGCTCTTCCCACCTGTTCACCTGGCCAACTTCAGCTCAGCTTTTTCGGTCTGAGTGTAAATGTTACTTCTAGGTTTCTGTGCAGCTTCTCCTCCTTATCATACTTATAAAACTGTGATCAATGTATGACTCTGACTGCTGACTGTTAACTGCCACCTGGCTAGCCTCTGGAGAGCAAGGACAGCGACTTCCTGCATTACTGCTCTATACCCAGCACCCAGAGGATGTGGGGTGCGGGCACCTCAATGAAGAGTACCTGGATGGATGGATGGATGGATGGATGGATGGATGAATGAATGGGCTCTAAGTGACCACTGCAGCCCATGGGGCTTAATGAAGAAGGTGGACCCCTCCTGAGAAAGGGGCCTTGGAAGGATCTTGATCAGGACTCACTGAAGAGCCTGGGTCGTGAAGGAGGCTGCAAACTCACATCGCCATGACCACCATGGCGGCCTCTTTGTCCCTCTGTGCCTGCCTCCTCTGCCCAGATGACACAGCTTTATCCCCCAGCAGTGGTTGGTGGGTCTAAGCCACCTGAGGCTCGGTGGCCAAAGCCCAGCTAACCTTAGGTGTGTTAACCAGGGATTCTGTTTACAATCGGAATGAGGTGGCAAGCGAGATGAGTTTGGACCTGGGGTTGAATCCTGGCTCTGCCCCTCGGAAGAAATGGTGGAAACCCTTCAGTTCTCCAGGGTTGAAGCTCTTCGGTGATAAAGTAATAATACCCCTAGGCTATTGGAAAGGTAAAGTGTGGGCCTGTGCTTAGCACCTGGCGGAAACGCACGTTATCACTTCCCTCCCTCCAACATAGGGGTTTCCCAGAGGCAATGAAAATGGTAGAAATTAAGAAGCTCCAGGAAGGAGTAAAGCTTTTCCCCATCACGAATTACACATATTTGACCTCGGGCGGGGTAAATACAAGCATGGTTCCACTCAACTCAGTGGAAAACTATTTATAAGGACCCTACTGTGGGTAGGTGTGTGTGCTACAGCCTGCGGAGAAGACAGTGAAATTCCAATCCCATACCTCTCTCTTTTTGTGTCTCTAGGACTTTGCGTATAAAGCAATAAAGGACTTAAAGTCTTGGAAGTCCTGCTCTGTTAATCCCATGATGCAGATGGAAGAAGTTTTCAGTGAGGGGAGGAAATGAATACCGCGTGAGCACCAACACCGCCGGGTGCCTCTGCGTGCTTTCTGACGAAATCCCCAGCACCACCCTGTGATGTCGGGATCTAAACACATGGCTGAAATAAGGCCCCGTCTCTAGAATCCCGGCAGGCAGGGCCTCCATGAAGGCCTGGAAAATTCCAGAGCCTCAGCACGAACTTCATCTGCCCTGACGTGGGTGTGGGGGGAAGATACAGGAGAGACCTTTAGAAGTCCTGAGCTCTAAACATATGACACCATCTGCCTTGTGATTCAAAATAGCAACACCACAGGCTCATTAAACACACAACTTGCGTGCATGCTGAAGTTAAAATTGCTTCTCTCTAGATGTTTCCAATCACAATATCCTGGATAACTTCATCAAGGTTGCATTTTATGTTTTTCTCGATGCTTTGTGGCCCCTGACTTGCTTGATCTGCCTTGTGGGTGAGGCAGCAGCCTGTGTCCACTGTGTCCTCACAAGATCGGGGTGAATGAACTTGGGCAAGGCCAGCTACCTCCCCAACCCTTTCCACTGACAAGGAGTTGATTGACTCCGAGCATGTCATAAGGGCACCCCTTACAAACTCTATTTTGAGAAGCGGAAAAACTGATGAGGCCAGGAGATAAGTAGATAGAGATAAGTAGAGAACGGTTTCAAGGTCAGTGGGGTTTGGATGGATAGTCAAACGCATCTTTGTTTCTTGTTTCCCCTTCCCGCGAAAAGGAAGATGGATGTGCAGCTTCTCCGTGAGTCGCTGCAATATCTGGGTTCAGGGAGAAACCCCTGGTTCTCCTTGAATAAACTCCCAGTGCTCAGGGGGATCCTTGGGGAGTCTGTGGCCAGTTTCCTGTGGTCTTGGACAAGGTTGCCGTCCAAAAGGCCTTATGCTCATGACTTTAACCATCTCTAGGAAGACACTGAAAGAAACAGTCTCAAAATAATATTCAGCCTCAACATCCTAAAGAACGCATGGCAAAATGGCATACGACCCATTTCGGGCAGGATGTGAGGAGATAGGAATTCTCCTAAATTGTTGGAAGGAGTATAAATTGATACCATCTCTTTTTTGGAGAGCAATTTACCAACCTATCAAAATTTTAAGTGTAGCCCTAGCTTGTTTGGCTCAGTGGATGGAGGGTCGGCCTGTGGACTGAAGGGTCCCACGTTCGATTCCCGGTAAGGGCACATGCTCGGGTTGCGGGCTCGATCCCCAGTAGGGGGTGTGCAGGAGGCAGCCAATCAATTATTCCCTCTCATCATTGATGTTTCTATCTCTCTCTCCCTTCCTATCTGAAGTCAATAAAAATATTTTTAAGAAAACATTTTAAGTGTATAAATATGCCCTTCGACTCAGTTATTTCATGTCCAGAATTTTATCCTATAGAGATCTAGTCACACAAAGATATATGAGCAAAGACATTCATTGCCATAAGCTTTATCATATTTTTTTTTAAATTGGAAATAACCTAAATGCCCATTAATGTCTGGCATATCTGTTCTATGGTTTAAAAAATAATAATGTTAAGCCCCGGCCGAGTAGCTCAGTTGCTTGAGTGTAGTCCCATACACCTAATTGTCTCAGGTTCAATTCCCAGGCAGGGCACTTACCTAGATCTCTAGGGGTGCATAGGAGAGGCAACCAATTGATGTTTCTCTCTTCTTCCTCTCTCTCTCTCTCTCTCTCTCTCTCTCTCTCTCTCTCTCCCTCTCTCCCTCCCTCCCTCCCTCCTCTCTCTAAAATAAAATAAAACATATCCTTGGTTGAGGATTTTAAAAAAAAGAATTACAGAGGACTTTGGCCATGGGTCTTGTGATGGTATTTCATCAGCAAACCTCTGCCATGACCAGAGTCAAGGCCATCTCACCTCCCTGAGCACTGCTTTATGTCCCATACTCCTCTGAGTCTGATTGCACCCAACACTGTGAGGAGAGCTCCATGCTCACCTGCTGCCAGTGAGAGAGGGTGCGCACTGCTGTCTGCTCGCTGGGGACAGACAGAGCTTGGCAATTTGCACAGCGCCTTCACTACCTTATCTCACAACAGCCTGCAAGACCGACCGGCAGGACAGGAATTTTTATTTCCATTTCTACAGCAGAGGCTTAGAGAGGTGCTGAGCCAGCCCCGGTCACGTGATGGGCAGTCAGCGAGCCACAACTCCATCGGGTTAGGAGCTAGGTAAGCAGATGTGCTCTTCTCCCTTGCAGAGGTGTCACCAGGACCAGACGAGTGGCAACCCTGGGCCCGGAGCAGGCTCTCCCTGCCTCTCACTCTTCATTGTCAGGCTGTCTGACACATTCCAACTGTTAAATCTAATGCGTCAGGGACCCATTCCGGCTCTTTACACGGAGTGTCTTTGTACAACTCTGTCTTCTACCACCTGTTGCCTGGTAATGCATTGGTACGAGCTGCACTGTGCCCCCCCCAATCAGCCCCCCCAATTCATATGTTGAAGGCCTGACCCCCAGTACTTCAGAATATGGCCATATTTGGAAAGAGGTCCTTAAGGGGGAAATTAAGTTAAAATGAGGTCACTAGGGTGGGTCCTAATCTATTAGGCTTGGTGTCCTTATAAAAGGAGGGAATTTGGACACCAACTACAGAAAGAAGATGATGTGGGGACACGGAGAGAAGATGACCACCCACAAGCCAAGGAGAGGGCCCTGGAACAGATCTTCCCTCACGGCCCTCAGAACAAGCCAACCGTGTGATCCCTTGGACTTCCAGCCTCCAGAACTAAGACCCGGCATTTCTATTGCGTAAGCCACCAGGCCGGCGGTGCTTGGCTACGGCAGCCCTAGCCAACTGGCACATGTATCTCTCAGAATACAACCTGTTTCTCTTATCTGCAGCTTTTTGAGAGAGGACCTTGCTATCCTGCACAAAGAGTAGCACCATCTAAAGAATTCTCAAGAGACCCGGGTTAAGATGTCCAGCTCTGCCCTGAACGGTGTGCTCAGTGGTTATAGGGTCAGCCCACAGACCGAAGGGTCACAGGCTCCATTCCTGGTTCAGGGTTTCAGGTTCAATCCCGGATCCTGGTCAAGGCATATGCAGGAGGCAACCAGATAATACGTCTCTCTACATCAATGTTTCGCTCGCTCTCTCTCTCTCTCTCCCCTCCTCTCTCCCTTCCACTCTCTCTCCCTAAAAACAAACAAATAAACAAATGATGATCCAGCTCTGTGGCAACCATGGGCCTATCCAGACTGAGAATTCTTAAGGAGAGGGAGAGAGAGACAGAAACATCAATGATGAGAGAGAACCATTGATCGGCTGCCTCCTGCATGTCCCCTACTGGGGAATGACCGCAACCTAGGCATGTGCCCTGACTGGGACTCCAACCAGGGACCTTTTGGTTCATGGTTCGACGCTCAATCACTAAGCCATGACAGCTGGGCCAGACTGAGAATTCTTTAGGTGGAATGGAACTTCTTCCCAATGGCTGAGAAGGACAAATGTGCCTGGGATAAGTCACAGTGGCTCTCAACTTTCTGGCCCTTTAAATACAGTTCCTCATGTTGTGACCCAACCATAAAAATATTTTTTGTTGCTACTTCATAACTGTAATGTTGCTACTGTTATGAATCGTAATGTAAATATCTGATATGCAGGATGGTCTTAGGCGACCCCTGTGAAAGGATCGTTCGACCGCCAAAGGGATCGCGACCCACAGGTTGAGAACCGCTGCTCTAGAAGTTTATCAAAGGTCTACAGACAAAGCCAGGTGGCGAGAGCCCTTCCCAGAATGGCCTGGACCCATCTGAAGGTAAAGAATCAGCATGGCTTTGCTTCAGGGTCCTCAGACTGCTTACAGATCGAATGAAACCCCTGAGCATATTAATCCCAAGAAATGGGAAGCCCTTTAATTTGTTCCAAGGACAATTTCTGTTTTCAAAGTATAGATTTATGGGTTTTTATGATAAAAATAAGACATTTAGAAATTTGGGGAAATGTAGGAAAAATTAAGAAAACCCCCATAACCCTACCACCCTGACAATTTGTTTACTTTTTTGTATATTGCTGCTTTGTTTGACGTGGTCATATTTTATACATGGATACAGAGTTACATATACAACCTTACATGCTTTTTTATTTATAAAGCATTCCTCCATGTTATGATAATCCCTCTGTAAACATCATTTTAAATGACTGCAAAGTATCCCAGCAAGTTGATTGGTTTTTCTCAAATGTGAACTGTAGAACATCTGCCTCAGAATTATATGGGATATGTTAAAAATGCAGATTTCTGGATCTCATCCCAGAACCATCAAATCAATCTGTATGGGGGGGAGGCTGGAACTCCTCATCTTAATAAGCTTCTCGAGCAACTCGTGAAGTCACAAAACTTTGAAAACCACTGGAATTGGTATAACCCTAGTTATATATCACCTTACCCCAAATGCCTAATGTTCCAGTGTTTGCCATCTTTGTCTTTATAAATAACTGCATAGAGAACATCTTTGTGCATAAAGCATTGGCAACTTTTACAGCATTTCCTCAGAGTGATTTCCCAAAAGTGATATTATTTTGTCAAAGGTGTGAACCTTCAAAGACTCTTGATAAGCACACAACACACCTGTTCACACCTTTAAGCACAGTCTGCTCAGGTTTCAGGGGAAAGTCAGTGGCCATTTACTTCTCTAGTCCTGGTTTATACTAGCTTTTGTTTTCCAGTTCTCTTTTCAACAGAGTTCTATCTTTATTACCAAAAATATTGAGTTGGGTCACAATCAAGTAGGCAAGAAATGAGCAGACAGTCAATAAAATGCCCTCTATGGATGCATAAAAGACTCTGGTCTAACCCCATGGAAAACCAAGGCAGCAGATAACTGTGGGCACTGTGAGGATTCCAGATACAAACCAGAACTCAAAACGGACACAGCAGCACCCCACACACCCATCCCACGTGCCACAAGAGAAGTGCTCCCCTCAGTTCAAGGGGATGACCAATACTTGAAGGCAGAGACACACTGCGAGATGGATGTAGGTAGAGGCTGGCCTCACTCTCCCTGAAGAGTAGGAATCCTCTTTCAAAGAATAAAGAACACAGCAGCTGGCAGGATTTGGGGATTCCGGCGAGGAAAATGTGTTCACAGAGCCATAGTGAGCTCAGGGCCGCGTATGAGCTGCCAAGCAGGTCAGAAAGAGCCACGAAATGGAATGTCAAATGTGTAGCGAGCATATTGTTTTTAGATGGTGTGTTGAAATGGCTCAGGGGAGAGGAAATGACACAGAGATACGGGCAGCCTCAAGCAGCCTACTTTGTCACTGAGCAGAGCAACACGAACTCATTAATTTGCTTAATTCGCCTTTACAGAGCATTTACCCTGTGCTAGGCCGGGGTCTACACGCTTTACAATGCGAACGTATTCAGTCCCCACCATCAAGCCTATACGATGTCATCACCCCCATTCTACAGATGAGGAAGCTCAGCCACAGGGAGGCTAAGTAACTTGGCAAAAGTCACACAGCTGGTAAGTGGTAGAGCCAATATTTCATCCAAGCAGTCTGGCTCCGGAGTCCAGGCTCTTAGCCACTACCCTGTGTTATATGGCCTTGGAGGAAAGGACTAAAAAGCATGGGCGCCCGGCACACAGAGAAGCGGGTGAGGAAAGCCGAAGCCACAGCGTCAACTAAAGTGATACTCAGAGCAGAGATGCTATCTGCTGACCCTCGCACCCCAGCACATTCTGGAAAGATCGAGCTGTTCATTACAAACCAGCCTTTCAGCACCAGTCTTCTCCTACCGCCCCCTCTCCCCCACCTCCATATAGACACCTTCCCCCCTGCTCACCCTGCCTGCTAGCTTCAGAATGTGGTGCCACTACCCCTGGGTTGCTGTGTCCCTAGTATGGTAACCCCACACCCCACCCCCGCTTAAGGACCGCCTCTGCATTTTACATGAAGATCTGCAGAATCCACCCTCAGAACCCCTCATCCCTGGCCTCCAAGGCCTTCTACCGCTGCCACGAGTTACTTGTGCCGTAAACGGCCATGTGGAAACAATCTGCAGGCTTTCCCATCAAACCTGGCTTGCTGGCAGCTCACAGGCCCGGACTGCAGCAAGCTGCCTTCCCTTTTAAACAAACACATTAAGTTAATAATAACACTGACCACAGTTTGACAGCCACGTTTACTAATTAATTCTTATTTGTCCCTCCTGTTAGGAAGGCGGTAGGATTTGCTCAATGTACAGACAAACTAAGACTCCTAACCGATTTCTTTTAAGGTGGCGCCAAAAAGTGATTGGAGAGTTCACCTGAGGACCTCCTCTTTGTCCAGCCTTGTGTGGGATGGAGGAGCCCAGAACCGCCTCCTACTCCCTCCAGGTGCTGACCAGCCCTGCCCCTTGACATGAATGAAGGTTGCTTCTCACAACCACCCCTTCCATTCACCTGGCGGTGCCAATGCATGTGGTGATCTCATTCCATCCTCACAATAACCCCCATCACTATGGCTCTGAGAGGTCAAATGATAGGCTCAAGTCACACAGCTCAGGAGCTGCAAGACCTATTGTCTGTAGCCTCACCCTTTACCCGGGATGACTGGTTCAGAAATTTGTTTCAGGTGATGTCACAGGCAACTTCCCGGAGAACAGAAGTCTACCTCCCTGCGCAGCCTTGGGCTCTGACCGTAGAACCTGCCCTCTCCCCCACGCCTGCTCCAAAGGCCCTGGGGCTCTGGGCATTCAAGAGCAGAGCTGTTTGTGGGCTCTGGTGGGAGGAGGAACCTGCTCCTACTCTGTAACCTCTGTTCCCTTAATCCAAATAAGTTTATCTAAAGAATGCCGTTGCCTGGGCAGAAACCCCTGGACTGATGTCTTCAGCCATGTTGTTGGATCTACACTGGACTCCCACCCCAAGCTATTTTCAGCTCGAGGCATCCCGAGGCCGGCAAAGGTCGCTGGGCGTGCTCTGTCTGCTTATCTTAACCTCACACTATCTTCTCTCCCTTCTATAACATTTGTTGAGCATTTTCAATGTGCCAACATGTTCCATGACTATTCACATTCTAGATCATGCTTCGTTCCTGCAACAACCCTGCAAGGCATGTGTTGTTATTGTGGTGCTGGCTTTACAGATGAGGAAACTGAGGCACAGAGAGCCCCTGGGCATGACAAAGGTCGCCTGGCTGAGTGCAGCCTTCGGACTCTAGGTGAGGACACCTCTTGCCCTCACACAGCAGCGGGGGCCTGACTCTCAGGGCCAATGGCCCCAGGTCACATTTCTCACCTGGCCATGGCCTGCAGGGCTGATTACAGCCCAGCGTTATTTCCCAAGAGGACCCAGGGGCCCCACTGCAGAAACCAACACCCTCCCCTCCACTCTGGCTGCTGGGCTGGGAGAATCAGCTGCCTCTGAGGGCTGAGACCCAGGCTTCTGAGGTTGTACTAGAGAAAAAGGAAGCGCACTGGGCTTCCTGCTCAGTCTGGGCCTGGCTAGCCACAGCCCACTTGGGATCAGCATGGTGGCCGAGACCTAATGAGTAATAACACCTTCGGGCTCACCTCCAGATTCCCCTAGGGTCTCTCTAAGAACCCACAGCTCTGTGGCTAAGGTGACCTCATGTAGCCGGTGATACCCTCAGGAGGCAGGATGAGCAGGGTGGCCAAAGGAGACCCATTTTAAAGGTGGAGACATGAGTCATGGGGAAGGGATTGGGTTTGGCAGAAGTGAGTTGCAAGAACTGAAATTCAGGGTCCCATTATTTGACAGGAAGCCATAGCCACAAGACCCCTCCACAGCTCCCCCTGGTCCCAGAAAGAGTGAACACGTTTCTCAAGGTAGCTGGCCTGGAGGCGGCTCCAGGGCACTTGCTTAAAGAAAGGCAGGGACCCTGATGGGGAAAAGCCCAGCCAGCCAGAGAGAACACAGTTTGGCCGCTATCTGCAGGCCTGCCTGTCTCCCCACCCCCTTAACTGCCCTGCCCCAAGATAACGCAGCAGCAACGCTGCCCTGGACACAACTGGCCGCCCATGGACTCCGCCTCTCCTCCGTGCTAGGATCCAAAGCTGATAACAGAGATACTGTTTGCCCGGAGAGCTCAGTGTTAAGCCCATGTTAGCCGGGCTGTGCTCCTCAGCTGTGGTCCAATTCAAGGTCCAGATGGGAGGTTTCTCTCCTCCTCTCCCGCCTCAGAGATCCGCCGGGCCGGAGCACCAGGCACGAAAGAAGCCTGCCTCAGTGAGCATGTCTCTTACTGACGCCCACCTCCTCAGAGGGTCTCCCAGGCTGGACCTAGACCTTGGACCCTCTTTTGAGGTGGCCCATTAGGATGGGCCAGGCCAGAGAGGGTGCCCTGATTCCCTCTTCAGCCCCAACTCCTCCCCTGCCTTTCCAGGCCCTCTCCCCTGACTCCTCCCCTGGCTTCAGGGACCCCTGCTCATCCACCCAGTCCCCTCACTCAGAACCACCCAGGCCAGCCCCTAGGCCTCACTTCCCGGCCAGTCTTCCAGGCCCACCCCTGGTGAGCCCCTTCCACAGAGAACTTAGAGCTGGAACCGTGTCCCCCACCACCTCACCCCGAATTTTACCCACGAGGAAACCATGACCCACAGAGGCTAAGCCACAGAGCCACGGCCACCATTTGGTAACAGCAGCGCAGGCTGGTTTCCAGGAATTCAAGAAATATTTGCTCCACCAACCTGCACACAGAAAGTCAAATGAAAGGAATTGGGATAGCAGGGGGCGGGGGGTGGAGGGGGTGGATCCTGATTCATCCATTTACAGGCGAGGAAACTGAGGCCCAGAGAGGTAACGGGGGTTGGTGTGAGCTCTTAGATACAAACTAAGTGTGCCAGAGGCCCCTAATCCTACTGCTGACAGCTGGTGTCCAAACAGCGTGATTTTGTAACCTCAATTAGTCACCTATTAACAAGCAGCCTGAGCATCCTCCTGCAGGATAGCCATAAAGCCCGCCGCCTACAGGGGCTGTGTGCATCCCAGTTCCCAGGAGAGCTGCTCCCGTGGCGGTTCAGTTCCCCGGTCAGAAAAGAAGCTGAGAGGGAATAGGGCCGGATAATACTTTTGTGGTTTTCTTTTTAAACATAATGAAGAAAGTTCTAAATGATCTGAGTGACCAACTAGCTATTGTCTGCCGAATTCCTACTCATCCTTCGGGTGTGGGTGCCTTGGCGCTGCACAGCCCGGCTGGACATCCTAGCTCAAGAGTCAGCCCGTCCAGCCTCAGTTTCAATAGTCGAATCTGTCCAATAGGACTATTGCCTCCCTTTCCAGCTCTGTGTGAGACTGAAGTTAGAAATGGATGGAAAAGAATGCTGTACTTTGTAAAGTGTTCTACAACCGTAAGCCATTGTTCACTATTAACAGAACTAGGGGCCCCATGCACGAAATCCGTGCAAGGGCCTCGGCCCTCGCAGCCCCGGCTTCATCTGGAAGGTCATCCAGAAAGATGTCCGGAAGGTTGTTTGGCTATCCGGTCAAATTCGCATATTATGCTTTTATTATTATAGATTCTCTCCTGGCATTTGAGAAAGGCCTTTTGTGGAGGGATGGAAGGAGATTGGGGTCACTCGGCCAGGTCGCTCCCACCAGCCTGATTCAATGAGCCGCCCTGTTTGTCATGGAAGCTTCTCTCTCACTGTAGCTGGCTCGTTCCATCAGCTCTCTCTGAACTCTGCAGTCTCAGCTCACCACTCACACATCCCGCAGTCCCTCTCCCAAGAGGTGTCAGCCCACCTGACCACAGGCTCTCAGGAAAGGGTTTCCCTTGCCTTCTCCCTGTCCCAGCTCCTCTCCAATAGGCCAGCTGACTGGGCAGCCCTGGAGAGGCTGGCCCAGCTCCCCTTTTTCCCGTACAGGTGTCAGAGAGTCCGGTGGACCCTGGTCGTTAGGGCAGACCAGAGTCCCTGTCGCCTCGGGCAGGTTAGAGTCTTCCTGTGGGAAGGCTGGAGGTGGGCTTGGGCCAGCCTGGTGACAACCCCTTGGCACCTCCCATTCTCTGAACCTCACACTACATCAGAGGGAGGAGCAGGGACCTAGCCTTTACTAAGCCTCTGTTATGTGCCGGGCACTTTGCCCATGTTCCCACTACTTCCCATAACCCACAGAGGGTATGATTATCTCCACTTAACAGGTGAGGTGAAACAGGTTCTGAGATGCTTAGAAACGTACCCATAATCACACGCGACAGAAGGGATGGAATATACATCCAGGGTTCTCACCTGGGGGCCGGGGTGTGGGGGTGGATCACAGCAGCGGGGTCATTTCCTGAGTCTATATATAGCAGGTTTACTGGAGCACAGGAAAAGAAGAGCATAAAGCTCCATGGACCTTTTATTATGATCTCATGGTAAATATTGGAGTGAATATAAAAAGTAAAAACAGTTGCGGTTGGGTAGATATCTTTAATATTGTTGTGTTATCTTCTCAATAGAACACAACAAAAAGATTCCTTCCTAACAATTTTCTGTTCGCAAAGGGAGCAGCTGATGTGTATAAACAGCAGCAATATTCATTGACCACTTACTATGCACAAAGCCTTATACAGGGATGCTCTCATTTAATCCACCAACAGCCTAGGCAATAGGTACGATGGTCTCTGTTTTGCAGATGAGGAAACTGAGGTGCAAAAGTGATTTCCCCGGCTCACTGAGATAAGGAGAAAATTTGAATGCCAACGGTCTGCTGTTGGAATCTGTACCCTGACCCATTAAACTCAATATTACTATCTCTGGGACTTCCTGGGCCAAGGATGGAGCATGAGTCAATGAAGGTACCTACTTTGTGCAAGTCAAAAGCACTCAATAACCACTGACTGGAATGGAAGAAAGAAAGGGATGAGTAGGGGGCAAATGGATGACTTGCTGAGGGGGTCCTGGGGCTGACTACCTACATGGAAGGTTGAGATGGCCATCAGTAAGATGTTCTGGATCCTTCTATCACCCTACAAGGGCAAGATGGGAATGGCAGGCAGGTACAGACAGCTTCAGAGGACTCGGGCCTAACTGGATGAGCTCAGCCCTCAATCTGGATCCTGCCCATTCTGCTTCAGAGATGCTGACCACCCAGGACAACATCACCAGTCAGGTGTCATCTCAAACCTTCCAAGGCTGGGCTGAGGGACCGGACAGATGCCTGTCACAGATTAGGCTTGAGGCCAAGAGGAACACCCATGGGAGGGAGCCCCAAACCACAAGCATTTGCTGACACTGACACTGGAAGGCATCCAGGTAAGGCTAAGGGGCTCCTGCCCAGGAGGTACCACCTAGGAACATCTCAGAGATGACTGTGGCTCCCCTCTCCCTGGAGAGGACAGTCTCCTGGAGTCCTCCCACCTCCCGTCCCGGCCAGCCCACCAATGCTCCCAATCTCTTCCCTCCAGGTCCCCCTTCTCCCTCCTCTCTGCCCCCATGACCCAGCCCCATGCCTGCCTCTGCAGCCCCATCTCTCACTACTGCTTCCTTCCGCCTCTGCGTCTATTGAAACACTATTTTCTTCCCCCTTTGAACACCCCGCTTCCTTTTACTTCTTCAGGACTTCCCTCTGCAGTATTGCCTCTGCCGGAAATGCTCTTCCTCTGTTCCCCTCTCAAATGTCTAGGGCAGTGGTTCTCAACCTTCTGGTCCTTTTTTTTTTTTTTATGGCAAAGGTGGAAATTTATTGAAGAACAAGTAAAGACTCCCACGTGGGGAAAGGGAAAGATTCTCGTAGAAAAGACTCCCACGTTGGGGAGGGGGAAAGAGACCCCACCTTCTGGCCCTTTAAATACAGTTCCTCATGTTGTGACCCAACCATAAAATTATTTTCGTTGCTACTTCATAACTGTAATGTTGCTGCTGTTATGAATCGTAATGTAAATATCTGATATGCAGGATGGTCTTAGGCGACCCCTGTGAAAGGGTCGTTCGACCGCCAAAGGGGTCTCGACCCACAGGTTGAGAACCGCTGGTCTAGACACTCCTGCTCACCCTTCAGAAAGTCTTCCCGAACCCTCAGGAAGGTTAGGTCCCTGCCATATGCTTCTATAGCACATCCTGCCTTGGCCCATGATTCGTATAATCACTTCATTGCTTTTAACCTCCATGAGGACATGGCCCTGTTCCCTAGCACAGCACCTAGCACATAGCAGGGGCTCCTCACAGGATTCAGCTCCTCAGATATAGCACAGTTCAGACTCAATTTCTTTCAGGGAGGCTGAGGAATGCAGTGCAGAATTAGCTTAATTAAGCATGTTAATAAGGCTCTGTTGTGGCTGGAAATCCTCCCCCAGGTGCCCAGTGACCAGGTGAGAGGCAGAGGAGCCACGCCCACTGTTGTTTTTTGGGGGAAAGGCCTCACTCCAAGTGTGGAAAGCCTTGTATTTCAGCTCAAGCCATTGCCTAGCTGGCTTCTTGCAGGAAGTCTGGGTGGGTGGGTAGGTGGGGTTAGTGGGGGGTGGGGCGGGGGGAGAAGCCACCCAGGCCCTGGCCAGTTGAAAGCAAGCCTCAGTCCAGGAACACCATACCTCCTCCGCCCACATAGCTCCTCCACCCCCACCCGCAGGGACCAGCAGCAAGAACCTAAGTTTTTGTAAACAAGGCCACAGGAAAGCAAGCACCCTTATCTATTATCAGTTCTCTTTCTCCAGCTCAGCCACTTGGCTGGACCCTCAGCAAGAGGTGGGAGTGAGTCAGACTCCTCCCCTTTTCTCCTTTATCTTTTCTCTGGGGCCAGTTGCTCCTCCCCCGCAGCTTGGCTCCCTGGGGTCCCAGCTCCCCGCCAGCTGGAGAAGGGAGGCGTCCTATCTTCACAGCCCAAGTCAAGGCCGAGTCTCTGATTGTCTGCACTGGGGAGGCGCCCTTCTCCCTCCTTCCTTACCTCCCAGTTCCCTTAGGATGGGTTGCAGATGTGTTTATCTTGCTGGAGGAGATGGGGAGGGGTGGTGGGCAGCAGTCTGGAAATTAGTTGAAGGGTGTGGAGTGCCCCTGGGGTCCTAAGCGCTGGCTTTGACACTAAGACCAGAGGGTTGCCTTTTGGGTCCTCGTCCTGTCCAAATATCCAGTTGGAATCAGATGGACAAGAGTTCATTAGGTGCAAGGTCTCCTGCTCTAAAATTCTGTACAACCAGCGAGGAGGCTGCGGGGGAAGGTTGCTGGCAGGGATGAGTCTCGCTGTCTGCTTGTCTCCTCTTTGGACTTCTAATTACATAAGCCTGGTACTGACCCAGAAAGAGGGGGTGGCCGGCTAATACTCTCCAGGCTGTCATATTACACCAGAGGCATTCCAGCCTGAAAAAATCCGAGTCTGAGGCATCAGGTTCCACGAAATGAAAATATCTGAGCCACATCCCTAAGAAAATAGATTCTATACTTCTCAGACCAACTGAACTGTGAGGGGAGAGGGGAGCTTACACCTAGTGACTGGTTTATAACTCCACCCCAAGACAGTTGTCCTCAACTGGACTGTGAGGTCTCCATATCTCACAAGAATGAGTGAGGCTGGTCCCCAGTGTGGCCTAAAGCAGAACTGGCTTTAGGAACCTTTGTGTGGTAGACTTGGTTGTTACCCATTAGAGGAGGACCTGACTTCCCTCTCCTTGGGGAGACTAGGCGTGGCCATATGACTTGCTTTGGCCAATGAAATGTATACAGAAGTGACAGGTCTCCTTTCCAGACAGAGTTTTAAAGATCAGCGAGTAGGTCATCATGTTAGTCTCTTTTCCTTCAGCTATGAAACCACCCATGTCCCAGATCAAAAAGTCCCAATGTCCCTCCATCAGCCCAGGAGTGAAAACCACTGAGCAGACCTACAGCCAACACATAACAGACATGTGGTACCAACGACAAGTAACCTTTGTTATCGCAAGCCACCAAGATGTTGTGGCAGCTGCCACAGCATCACCACACACACCCTGACTTCATTTTTGTACACTAGGTGTGTCCCAGTAAAGTTGACTATATGCTTGTTTATTTCCCCACTGACTCTCAGTGGGAAAATGATCAGCTGATTCCAGGAGATAACATGAAAGTGTCCATAGACTGCATGGACCCTTCACCACACTTACTGTGTACAATGCAGGCTTTCCCAGAGACTTTCTATTCTGCTTGATTATGACACTCACAGCTCCCCAGACATTCTTTTGGCTGGTAGATCTGGGTTGTCATATCACATTTTTTAATAGGCAGAACATCTAGCTCAACTATATATATAAAAGCCTAATATGCAAATTGTTCCCTCCAGAGTTCAACCAGGAGACGGTGAGTTCGATCGCTCGCTATGACATGCGCTGACCACCAGGGTGCAGCGCAGAATGAAGGAAGGCTCCAGCTGGCAGCCGGCAGCCAGGAAAGGGAAACCCCGGCCGGAAGCCGGAAGGCCCCAATTGGCCCTGATCACTGGCCAGGCCTAGGGACCCTACCCGTGCACGAATTTCATGCACCAGGCCTCTAGTATTTATATATCCTAGCCTAAAACTTCTAGGGAAGTCCACTGGTTATATGAGATAGATCCATGCCCTCCCTCATGTGTCAGTCTTGCTAGTTCAAAATCACATAGAGCAAATTTATCTGTGCCTTCTCTGTAGCCAGACCTTACCTGCACATCGGTGCCCAGTGGCCATTTCTCTTCCTCGTCTCACACTCCAGGTTCAGCGTGTTTCACGTTGGCCACTTCATCCCATCTCTACACAGGAAGCCATTTCCCCTTGGCCAGCGCTCTTGTTCTTTAGTGCACGCCCCAGTTTTCTTGTCAAAACATTTGTCTTTTGGGCCTCTGTACACCTTTCTTCTGGCTCTGTTCCTTTCCTGGCCACTCCGGGGCAGGCTGCAGGTGTTGGCTGGGTTTCCACAGATAGAATCCTCACGCTGGAAAGATTGGTGTGCTTATGGGGAAATATTGGAGTTTCATCCAGGTGGGGATTGGGGCTGCCATCTGTGCCATTTGGCAGGAGGGAAGCGAAGACCTGAGTCCGTGTGGGAGACAGGTGCTGACCTTTGCCCCAGATGGCTGGCAGACCCGCAGAGCCATTGGCAGAGCAGGATGGAAAGCATGGGTGGACCCAGTCAGGAGGACGGGTGAGGAAGGAACAGGGGTTATTGTGATGTCAACAAGGTCCCAGGAGGTCTGTCCCCCTCCAAGCCCACAGCTGCTCCCCTCAGGGAGACTCGGGAAGGTGGTTTACCTTCCTTGCCTTCCTGGGAACCCAGGTAAGCCGGGTGGGGGACACATCTCTGGAAAGGAGAAGGGGCCAGATTGAGGGATGGTAGGAGGAGCTTCTGGGAGAAGCACCCTTCCAGAGCCTTATCCCCCTCCTGTCACCCTGGTACAAAGCTGCATAGGACCGACCGCCCAGCACAAGTTCCCCGTCCCAGGAACAGGGAGGAGAGAGATGAGAGGGTCAAGGTTAAGGCCCTTCTGGGAGTGAATGGGGTGGAGGCAACTGAAATTCCTCAATCCTCACCCAGCTCATGAGCTAATAGATGTGAAAGCCCTTTGTAAGCTATGAAACACCACACAAATGGAAAGGATTGCCACGGTTGATCGTTCTCCACTCTGTCAACCCCAGAACTCAATCTCTCCTTAAGGACACAGGGCCCGGCCACAACGCCAGGCTTGTGGTGAACCTTGTGGTCTGTGGCACTTTGAATGCCTCGTCTGCCCTGTGCCCCTCCTAGCCAGGGTGCTCATCCTTTGGGTCAACCCACCCAAGTCCCCATCTCTCCTAAAGCCACACCTCATTCACACTTCCCCTGCCCCTCCCTCCTTCAGCTGGAGGTCAGCAGAGGCCTCCCTGGCCTGATCCCCACTCTGACACAGATAGGGGCCATGTGGGGTCTCCCAGAAAGGTTCTTCCTTATTCCTACCCCTCATCTTTCTACCGCAGCCCTTTCTCCCCAGGCCACCATGTTCTCTGGCTGTTCCCAGCTCTGAGCCCCACTGCCCTGCCCCACTCTGGAGCCCCCTTCCTTAAGTAGCACCCCAGACTCCAGGCCTTAGACAGCTTCTTCCAACCCTACCAGTCCTGGGACTCATCCTCTCTGCTCTGCCCTTAGCGGCAGCCCCCTAACTGCCCCAGAGCCCCAGGGCTGGGATAAGTGATGTGTGGCTGTCAGTGGGACATGGTCCTCACGCCTTCAAGGTGGGTAAAGAAACCTGTTCCTGGAGAAAGGGATTCATTCATGGATGATGAGGCCTTGAGTGGTGCACGAAGCTCTGTGTGTTCACGAAGCTCGGGAGTGGGGCCCAGATCTCCATGGAAGACGAATCTCATCTGGGCAGGGAGGACAGGGGAGGCCTCGCTGCCCTAACACATTTCAGAGGTGAAACTCTATCCTGTCTGTGAAAGACCTCCAAGGGCCAGAGCTTTCGCTGCAACCCAATCACCTGGCCGCTGTGTCCCTCTGGCTCTTCAGACGCAGCGATTCACTGTGGCCTAAGCTCCCTGCTTGTCCCAGGAGATGAAGGACAGCTGGACACCAGCCTCAGTGTGATCACCTTACTGGCCAGGAAAACGGGTGCTCAAGCCCGGTGGTGTGGCTCAGCCGGGTCCAGCATCTACTTCTGAAACAGGAGGTCATGGTTCAACTCCCGGTCAGGGCACATGCCTGGATTGCGGGCTTCATCCCCAGTGTGGGGCATGTAGGAGGCAGCCAATTGATTCTCTTATCATTGATGTTTCTCTCTCTTTCTCTCCCTTTTCCTTCCTCTATGTCTAAAAATCAATAAACTATTATTTTTAAAAATAAATGAAAAATATAATATCAAAAAGTCTCTCCTTCTTGGGCAGTCAGGTGACCTGTAACCTGAAAACGCACGAGGGGAACGCACTCCCGAATGAGGATCGGCTCTGAGGGTCACGCAACGCTGCTCCTGTGGGCACAGGTGTGAACAGGGCAGGTCCAGCGACGGGCCGTGCTGGGGAGCGCCTCACCCGCACTGTTGAGTGAACTGGACATTCATCTGCTCTTCTACACCCTAGTTTTTAAAAACATCCCTTTTTTATGTCGTGTGGGCACGGAATATTGTTGATTGCAGTAGCACCACGCCGTCTTTTCTATTGTTTATTATGGATCTATTGTCACTGGGTGGGGAGAAAAGATAAAGCATAGGGCACAACTGCCAAGAGGCTGTGTCCGGAACACCAACACCGTCACAGCGCACAATGCGCGTGAGAGAAACACCTCCCACCAGAGGCAGAGGGGAGCCGCGGGAACACACCCTCCACCTCCAAGAAAGCAGCACCATCCCGGCCCGCTCAGGCCTTACAGGGGGCCGGGGGCTGGAGAGTGGGGGGAGGGCCTCACGTTCGGACCTGCCCGCCTCACGCTGCCTCCACACTCTCCCTGAATCTGTTTCTTCCGCCCAGCAAGGTCATCCTGACTCAGCAGAGACAGTGTTGTAAGAGGAGCCTGGGGCGGGATGGGATAGACCTGCGGCAAAGGCCAGTTCCTATCCCTCCACCCTCAAAGGACTTAAGGGCCGGCTTTTTTCCTCAGCCTCTTCACTCCCTCTCCCTGCCTGTCCCAGCACGCCTGGGGACAGGAATGGGGACACTCCAGCGAGGGGGGGGGGGCAGTTTGCCCCGGGGTCCTATAGAGACAGGTGTGCTGACATCACCCAGCTGCAGGGGCAGGAGGAATACCACCCAGGGCAGCAGAAAGCAAGCAGGGGCCAGCCCCCCATCCCCACCCCCCACCCCCCACCCCCCACCCCGCACTCCCCACCACCCTGCACCTTGCTAAAATAAGATGGAGAAGACTCGGGCCTTCCTGCAGGTCTCTCCTGCAAGTCTGAACAAAGTGTCGTCCACATTCCTCGCTCTATGATATCTTTTACCTTGGTCTCTAAGGCTTTTATTGCTTGCATTGTCATTTAACCTGTCATGCCTATTAGCATTATTTCTGAGAGAAAGGAGCTGAATTGTATTCAGAACTGCATCTCCCATAATTCCCACAGGCTATCCCAGGGGTGGGCAAACTTTTTGACTCGAGGGCCACAATGGGTTCTTAAACTGGACCGGAGGGCCGGAACAAAAGCATGGATGGAGTGTTTGTGTGAACTAATATAAATTCAAAGTAAACATCATTACATAAAAGGGTATGGTCTTTTTTTTTTTTAGTTTTATTCATTTCAAACAGCCGGATCCGGCCCGCGGGCCATAGTTTGCCCACGGCTGGGCTATACGCATAGGAGGTCTCAGCAGTGACTCGGTCAGTAGGTGCCTGCACAGGGAAAGGCGTGTATTCCCTGCTCACCCCCACATTGCATCTGCACCGCCTTCTCTCTTGGTTTGTTTCTCTGTCTCTGCACAGAGAGTCTTTGACTCTGGTCCACCCCTGTTGGAATCTTCTTTACCTAGCACAGTGCCTGGCATCCAACTGCTATGGCTACTCATTCATATAACATGTGTTCCGTGCTTCCACCATTTGTGTCTTATATGCTTTGTGCACAATTGATTTTTAAACCGTGACTCCATAAGAGTCCATAAGGTGGGTATCCTCCCATTTTATAGATGAAAAAACTGAGGCTCAGAGAAGTTAACCGAGGACACCCAGTTTGTAAGAGGCAGAGGCAAGATTCAAACCCAGGTGCCCAAAGCCAAGCCCCCCCTTGCAGGCCCACGGCCCTCCCAGCCTCAAAGCGATAGCCTCTCTCATCCAACCCTGCAGGGCCTGGGAGCTACAGAAGCGCAGCGCCCAGCAGGAGCCCGTGTCACGGGGAGAGGTCTCAGGGAGCTCCGGCCTGGAGCTTCCCATCACCCAAGTTGGGAGCATGGGAAGCGGGTGTTTTTCTTCCTTGCGGCCTCCGTGGCTGATTCCTCCAGTGTATCCGCCCTGGAGAATGACCGGAAGAAGTGGCTTCCGGCCGGCACAAGGGAGGAGCCGGCTTCTTCCCGCTCTACAGGGAAGGGGGTTGGCTCCAAAGCAGCAGCGGCCTCCGCCTTGCCCTTGGACGGGGGCACAGGAGGGTCTATGCAGATCTCTCCCGGGACCTCCCCCAAATCTCTGCCCTTAAACCCTCAGGACAGCCCAGCTGGTGTGCCTCAGGGGTTGAGCATCGACCTATGAACCAGGAGGTCACAGTTAGATTCCTGGTCAGAGCACATGCCCTGGTTTGGGGGGTGGGGGTGAGGGTGGGGTGGGGAAGGGGAGGGGGCGTGCAGCAGACAGCCAATCAATGATTCTCTCTCATCATTAATGTTTCTCCTCTCCCTCTTCCTTCCTCTCTGAAATCAATAAAAAATATATTTAAAAAATATAAAAAACACGGGAAGACAGAGGACCCAGTGTGCTCTCCCTCCTGGGAGCACACGGTGCCTTTCCCCTTCCCCTCCCCGCCCCAGGCATGTTACCATCAGCTTCCTCACTCCCAAGCTCCAAGGGCCCTTCCTTTACCTCTATAACTTACTTCCTAAGCCCATTTCTTCTAGGAATTACTTCTTCTACCTCTGTGATTTACAAACAAACAAACAAAAAAATCAATGGAAAGAATATCCTCAGGTGAGGATTTAAAAAAAAAAAAAGTAGACAGAAAAATTCCTAAAGTGTATACCATTTTGTAGGAAGACAACTCACAGATCTCTAAATCATTTCAATGTAATATTTGAGCAAATTCCAGATTAATAGTGAGGTCGTGTGGTAAGAGAATTGGGTTTGGGATTGAAAGACTCCGTAAGCTTGGGCAAACATTGGACTTCTAGAAGCCTCAGTTTCTCTGTCCGTAAATGGGCACCGTGTGAGGAGCAAATGCAATTAGAG
Source organism: Myotis lucifugus (assembly GCF_000147115.1). Classification (NCBI taxonomy): domain Eukaryota; kingdom Metazoa; phylum Chordata; class Mammalia; order Chiroptera; family Vespertilionidae; genus Myotis; species Myotis lucifugus. The sequence goes on from NW_005871133.1 coordinate 3,053,273, forward strand.
CCCAAGGTGATGAGTTCCTAAACAAGTGTCCACAATGACGATGGGTCGGTTGACCCTTCGAAGATCCCCAGTCAATGGCACCAAGAGCCAGGGAGAAGGTCCCTTTGGCTTCCAAGATGCACCGTGAGCACTGCAGGTGAGGGCCACCGCTCACACAGGTCAGTCGCGACCCATGGACATGGGAAATCTCTGTGTTTAGTTCACAGCCGGCTGGTCCCATGTAGCGATACCACAAGAATGTTTCTGCTGCCTGGGTTGAAAGGAGATACTTTCACTACAATCGCTGCAGACTTGACGTCTTAGTAGCAAAGGTTTTGCACCTTCCAGCAAGCCCACACCTCCAGGGAACGAGGCTGGGCCAGGAGCGTGCAGCCTTTCTTCAGGTAGAAGTCTAGCTCCTCAGTCTGGGAGGAGGTCCTCCCTCTGAAGGCGGATGACCTGGTGTCGCTCTTGTCCCTGCCCAGTGGGGCTCTGTAGACCCAGACCCTGGGAGAACACCTGGATTTGGTCTCCTCTGAGCCTGGCAGTGCTGAAGGGACACAATGGGTTCCCCATGGCAGTGCCGGGAACCCAGCAAGAGCCGTGCAGCGAAGGAGGAGAGGCCAGGGACCTGCTGGAGGCCCTTCACGAGCTGGGCCATGCGGAGAGGCGGGGGACCCAAAGGTGGAGGTGTGACCCTAGGCAGCCCAAGAACTAGACCACACCTGCCCCCCGCCCCCACCCCAGGCCTAACAGGAACGATCACGACCCCACCCAAGATAAACAGCAGGGTCACGCTGCACACTGTTGCCAAGCCCTCTGAACTGGCTTTTTGTAAGGATGTTTCTTCTGTGCTTTACGTAGGGAAGTGAATTAATACCTCTTGGTGATGCCATCACGTTTGAAGTAGCTGCCAAATTTCCTTCAGCTCAAAAGTAAACTTTCTTTAAGGGTTGATAACCCAAGCGAAGCAGGAACATCCTATGTGATCCACTCGCCTATTTTTTTTCTATGAAAATACCTTCTATTAAGGGGGGAAAAAAATGCCTATTAGCTAAGCCAGTTAGAGGGTTTTAAAAAGGTGAACCACTCGCCCTGGCCAGAGTGGCTCAGGTGGTGGGAGCCTCGACCCGTGCACAGAAAGTTTTCGGATTCAATCCCCAGTCAGGGTCCCGGTCAGGGTTTATGCTGGAAGCAGCCAATCGATGTTTCTGTCACATCGTTGTTTCTCTGGCTTTCTCTCTCACACACACACACTTCCTTTCTCTCTAAAATCAATAAGTAGGTCCTTGAGTGAGGATTTTTTAAAAAGTCAACCACTAAATACAAACGATGCGGTCTTGACTCCATGTGTCCCCACCCAACCCCACATGCTCTTCAGAGAAAATAATGAATTACGTCCTCGGTCCTTTCACTCTGGGATTGGTCACTGTGCTCCGAGCAATGAGAGGTGGAGTCTATTTCCCGCCCCTGGAATCTGACCAGGCCTGGTGACTTGCTCTGGCCCACAGAATGCAGTGGGAGTGATGTCGTGCCAGGTCCTGGACTAGCCTCCAGAGCCCTGCCCGCCCCTGCCCATTCTCTCCCAGTGCCGTTGGGCCATAAGAACAAGCTTCAGCGAGCCTGCTGGAGGAGGAGCCCACGCCGTCCCAGCCCCCAGCCCACGGCCACCTCTCTGCTTCCACCCAGGCGCCCCAGACCTTGTCTGCGCCCGGATTCCAAACCAGAAGCACCCAGCATCTCGTCTCTCCGTGTTGGCACCTCTCTCTCATAGTTACCCCTTGGTTTTCCAACTGGCTTCTTAATGGGGCAAACCTGTTATCTTCTGAAATCCTTTTTTTTTTTTTTAACCAAACTATCACATGTTTTTAAATACAGTTACCCAGTTTTCTTTACAATTCTCTGTCAGGCCAGCATCAGGCAAAATAGTGAAGTAGACGCAGTTTTTCCTTTCTGTCAACCTCTCCTCTTCTTTCTGTATGCTTCCCTCTCCACCCCCACCACACGCGTTAGGGTTCTTAGCTCCAATGAACAGACAAAGTCTGGCCGGTTCAAGCGAAATAGAAATTCACTTAAAAGAATGCTGCAGACTTCACAGAATCTCTGGGAGGGCCAGAGAAGTTTCAGACTCTGCAGCCAGAGGCAATTCCCTAAAACCCGCCACAGGACTTGTCTAGCGAGAACACCACTGCCGTGGGCACTGGGCACGTGGCTTGGGCCACAGCACACTATTCCTGGACACAGGACTCAGCCCCTGCCCCCACAGCCACCCCAGGAACTCAGACCACCTCCAGAGAGAGTTTACAGATCCCCCCCCCCCAGCTTTTTTTTTTTTTTCATCACAAGCTCCTATTCTGAGTCAGGGGGCAGATGTGTCCGCTGGGCAAAGCCCAGGTCAAATGCCCATTTCCTGGCTGCAAAGGGAGGCTGGGAACGAGACTACATGGCACTTTTATCTGCTAAAGTGGCAGGCTCTGCTGCCACCCACCAGGACAAGAAAGGTAGGAATTCCCTAAACATGAAGAAAGGGCAGACACTCCCCCGGCACAGAACCACTGCCTCAGTCAGGAGAGACGTAATGTGCTATCCCGCAGAAGTAATGGCTTTCTCACAGATGACCGAAGAAAGAGCAATGTTTAACAGAAAGCATCAGTGAAGGGGGTTTTTCTAGGACAGAGATTCCCATGCTTGACCCAGACAGCTTTCTGCCTCCAACCATGTCTAAAACAGCAGAACAAATACTGGATTTTATTGTCCCCCAGATTACCAGATGCCTAGAGACATGGACTATGTGATCCATGTGTAGAAATGGCTGCGAACGTTCCTCTTCCTGTACCTATCCTACTATGCATCGCATGGCTCTGCAGCTCCTTGCATTGAGGGGTGGAGTCTATTTCCCCTCCCCTGGAATCTGACCAGGCCTGGTGACTTGCTCTGGCCAACAGAATGCAGTGGGAGTGATGTCGTGCCAGGTCCAAGACTAGCCTCCAGAGCCCTGCCTGCCTCTGCTCATTCTCTCCTAGTGCCGTTGGGCCATAAGAGCAAGCTTCAGCTAGCCTGCTGGAGGAGGAGACCATGCTGTCCCAGCCCCCAGCCCACCTGCCAGCTGGCCACAGGTAGAAGTGATCCCCGCTGAGACCGGAACAACCCAGCTAAGCTGAGCCCAAATTGCCTGCTCACCCACCAAATTGGACATCTGCCCAGTGCATACATTCAAAGATATTACTGAGTGCCTGTTAGGTGCCAAGCGCTGCTCTGGATGTTGGGGTCTAGTGCACACTCCCACACAGGCACATATCTATCACCCCAGGCCAGGGAGCTCTCTCTTGGAGCCTCACAGCACGTAGGAAACAGGAGTGGGAATGGGTTCTGGGGTCAGGGAGACCTGGGTTCAAATCCCATCTCCACCCTTACGTAGCTGTGTGACCCGGGGCATGTTGGTTAACCTCTCTGTGTCTGTTTCCGCCTCTGCGAGGCAGGGAAAATAACAGTACCTATCTGACAGGGTTGTTGGGAAGGTTACGTGAGGTAACACCTGCCACATATAAGCCCTTGATAAGCCTCAGCTAGTGGGCCATTAAGGCAGTGCTTTTCTGTTACAAAACCTGCCGTGTTTCCCACAAACTTCACTGACATGGCCCCCTCGGGGATGTACATGAATGAGGCCGGTGGGCTGAATTCCTTCAACAGAGCCACTCTTTGTTTGCATATTCTTCATTTTATGAAGAAATAGGCTTTGCATTGTTGTTGTTTTTTAAAAAACAAAACACAGCCCTCTTGGCCTTTTATTTTTCTTATTCATGATACAGAGAGGAGTACGGAGAAATATTTCTCTACCATTAGGAGAAAAAATGTTCAGGCAGTCCTGGGGAGTGACGGGAGTGACGGGGACTGGGGCGGGCTGGAGAGCACACACCATGTCTTAGAAGACACCGACATTACGTAGATGGACACAACTGATGCCACAGTTGATGCCAAGGGGAATATGAGTCTCAAGTGGCCAGATATCCCAATGCTTCCAGAGATGCCAGGAAAATGGATTGTTATAATAAATCTCCTGATTTTTAAGTGTTGGCTCAAATGTTGAGAAATATTGGGTAGAGCACAGGGCATTTTAATGGGTCCATGGCAGTGACCTTGAGACCTCTCTGACTTTTGCTCATCTCCAGGTCTCCGCAGTCTGAGCTGTTCATGAGGCAGGGCCGCCTCGCTATACAGCTCCAGTGGGCGCCTTTCACCTTCAATTCCTTGAAACATATGGCTCAGGGCAGTGGCAGGTCCCTCCCAGACCCCCAGAGCAAGGCCAGTGCAGCTACAAGCAAGCCTCTCTCTGGGCAGACGCTGGTCCTCGCCCATCTCTCCCTCCTCTGACTTGTTGGCACTAATTGTACCACCCAATTAGCAGAGTATCACAAGCTACTGTTCTCTAATGATCTCCAGCTAGTCTTTCATTGTATCAGCGTGCAATGCTATCAAAGTACAAAATCCAGTCTTGTTAATAGATTTCATTAGTATCTGTTTGTCTCCCCAGCTAAAACGTAAACTGTGAGCCGGGATCACATGTTATGTCTCTGAGTGATCAACACAGAAACCAGCCCGCTAACAGAAGCATGTCCAATGTAACGCACAGTCCTGAAATAAGTCTTAATTTAAAAGATTTTTAAATGTTTTGGGGAAAATACAACATCCCAAGGAGAAGGTCACATGTTCTCATTCAACACCCAGTTCATAACAATGTTTCAAACCGCCACTTCAAAGGAGGTTCAGCCAGCCAACCCCCAGAGTCCCGGACCTGTCCATGGCAGTCACCTGACATGGTGCTTGTGTGTTGGCATGGATACCCAATCCTCCCATGATTTTTAATGCGTGTTTGCAAAGACAAAGCCCAGCTCCCTAACTCCCTTGTGAGGTGGCCCTACAGTCTAGCAATCTTCTGAGTAGCTGACGACGCACTGAAGGGGCCTAGTGTTTGGCTGGCTGAGTCCTCCACCACACTGAAAGACACAGGCCCTGCTCCAAAAGTAGGATGCGGCGAGAGAAGTGAAAGTCAGGGACAACACAGAAGCCAAAAGTGTTTCAGTTGTTACCTGTGTCTAGAAGTCTGCTAATGCCTCAGGGCGCTCTAGGCTGGGCAGCAAAATGGTCAGTCACGCGGGAAGATATCTGAGGACACGGGCCTTGTTGAGCCAATGAATGAAGAGCCCAGCCCTCCTCCTATCCTGGCTCGAAGCAATTGGGGAGGATTGGAGCGGGGGCTGGAGCTGATTGGCAGTGCCTCCCTCCTCTGCCCTCACTGGCTCCTGCTGCCGTTGGAACTCTGGGAACGAACATTTGTCTCCCTCGGACCCCTGCATTAACAGAAATCAACGACCTCCTGGGGGGAAGGACAGCGCTGGAATGCAATTCACAATGATGGGCAGCAGCTCTCAGAAAAGAAAACACCAAGAGCAGGAACACCACATCCAGTCACCAACCTGTGCCTTCCAGGGCAGGCCCCGGGTGGCAGGTGGACATAGGCTGGCAGCTGTTAGAGTGATCACCTGCATGACCTGGGCTTCTCCACCCTCTTAGGCAGGATGGCACCCCGCTGGGTGGTAAAACATTCCACCTCCCATCCCAGGCCTCAGCCTCGGCCTCGACTTCGCAGCAGCACAGCGGAGGCAGGGGCTTGTTTTCAATGCGGCTGCTGCACCTGAGGGTGAACCCACTACCTCTGCCATGGCCATACTGTACCTCAGTTTCCCCATTTGTAAAAGAGGCATAAAACAAGCCACCCTCTGCCTACCACCCCCACCACCCACCCCTGGGCTGCAGAGAGGGTAACCAGGTGGAATGGAAACATAGCAGGGAGAGGCGGGATGGGAGGAGACACATTCTCTGCCATAACTGTGGGTCCCCAGGGGAGAGTGAATATCGGAACCCAACCTTGCTGTGTGACCCCAGTACCGTCGGACATCTGCCTCCCAAGTCGAGTGTGGGTGCTGAGTGTTGGAGTCAGACAGACCGGGGTCCTGGCTTGGTCATATGCAACTATGTCATTGGGCCTGACTTTTCCCACCTGCCAAATGGGTCTAATGCTAGCGCTCTCTCATATGTACCATCAAACGAGACCAGCGCCTGGCGTGCATGGTAAGTCTGCACCCTAGCGTGCCAGGCTGCGACACTACAACTTCTCTGGAAGAAGGGCTCTGTCACTGAGGACTGCAAGCTGCGCCCACATTCTCAATGCTGCCTTTGTCCACGTCTTTCCATTCCCAAAGCTCCTTCCTCTCCATCTCATCTGTTCCTCGTCGCAGCCCTATGAGGCGGGCAGGGTGCATATGCTTCCCGAGCCCGTGCTCAGAGGAGAAAAACGAGTCTCAGAGAGGTCACACAGCACAGTCACAAACCCAGGCCTGCCTGACAGGGCTGGAATGAGAGGGAGGCAAGTGAGGGGCCGGGGTGCAACGTATGAGGAGGCGCTCACTGGCATGACCCCGAGCGTGAGCCCCTCCTTAAACTCTGCCCTGCTGCCCTGACCCCAAGCCACAGGCCCTTCCCAGAGCGTGGAAGCTGCTGCACCTGCAGGTCAGCCCGGCCAGAACCTGCCCCCAGAGCCTTGGGCGGCCAGATCTACGGACTGAGCGGGGCATCTCCCTGTGTCAGGATCCAAGAACATTGTTCCAGAGCCCTGCTGCGGAAACACTTCCCAAAAGAGTGGAATGGAACAGAAGGAGGAAGTAGTATCATTACAGCCATGTGAGGCTGTCATGCACCCTTGAGCCAGAGGGCCAGGGAGGACAGGCTGGGCCAGCCTCCATTGGCCTTAGGGGGAGATGGGCTGGGACAGGCGGGCCACATGGGCAGCTCCCAGGAAGGTGGCCCCTTGATGCTGACACACCCAGCCAAGCGCTCCTCTCTCCAGGCCGCAGAGCCCAGTGAGGCCCCGACTCAGCCTCCCCCTACCTCGCACCAAGTGTGAGAGGCACCAACCAGCTCCAGGAGTTTCATTTTGAATCTGCAAAGAGAAAAACTCTTTTCTAATGTGGATGATGCTATTTACTAACTAGCCAGCTTGCTAGCGTCTGGATTAGGCCTTATTTAGCTTCTCTAAAGAAACAACACCTGTGCACCACGGGGGACTCTAAGGTAGCGGGCAGCTTGAGAGCTGATCTGCTGGGATTCAAATCCCACTTCCCTTGGGAAAGTTCCTCTCCTACCCTGAGCCCACTCCCTCCATCTACAAAAAGGGGATGGTAACAGTACCACCATCTTCAGTTGTTGCTATTACAAACAAAAAAACAAAAAAAAACAGCCATAATAAGAGCCCATAAGGGGCCAAGTACTCAATTTTTTTTCTTATATGTATTACTTAACACAACCCTGTAGGTTTTTGTTTTTGAAGTGTAACTTATAAAAGTGCATAAACCTTCAGCATGCAGCTCAAATCACTTTTATGTACACATACCCTATCTTCTAATCAAATCTCTATCGATGTAGATTAGTCTTGCCTGCCTATGAACTTCATATAAATGGACTCACAGTATATGCTCTTGTGCTTCTTTCACTCAACTTTATCTTTTTGCAATTCATCCATGTTGTTGTGTAAATAAGCATTTATTCTTGCATACAGTGGACAGTATTCCATTGCGTGGCTACGCCACAGTTTGTTTATCCATCGAACTAGGTGTCGTCGTCGTCATCATCATCATCATCCCATTTTGCAAATGAGGAAACTGGGGCTCCGAGCTGCTTACTACATTTTTTGCCTGAGGTCTCAGAGTGAGGTTGACTCTGAGCAGGAACTTGAACCCAGGTCCCTGACTCCAAAATCCGCTCCTTACCTGGACTACAGAGCCCCCACCCCCCTGGAATACTGGGGTGGGCAGACATGAACTCTGTCCTGTGTGTCATGAGCCCCTTCTCCCTGCAGTGCAACTAGGAGTCAGGGGGCAGCTGCCTACCTGAGTGGCTGCAGGTCGTGAGAAAACTGCCTCCGGGTTGGCCATGGCCGCTATTTGTTTTCACTGCACCCCAAGCTGACAGTGCAAGTAAGGCCGTCACTCACAGCCCTGTACCTTGAGACCTGGCCTTTGCCAACATGTCAACACAACTGCAAACAGCCTAAACGCAGTGGCGGCTTCCTCGTCCCCTGACCAGCAGCTGAGTCTCGTGGGCAGGAGGGAACCTGGCCTCGCATGTGGGCAGCCCCTGCCCTGCCTGGCTCCTCAGAGATAGATTTCCCACCATGATGGCTCAGAGGTAACCCTTTGGGGCTCCTCCAGAAATCACTGCAGGCCTTAGAGCTAGATGTTTTCTCTGTAACCCAAGCTTTACCCACCAAGAGGTGGTCACCACTGGGACCCTGGGGCTGACTGAACCTCAAGAAAAGGCTGAGGTTTCACCTGCTTCCCAACTCTCTGAATTTCTACTTGCTGCCCAGCAGAGCAGAGGCCAGGCTGAGAAGGGCTGTCTGGAAGGCCACGGGCGGCTGGGGAGGATCCTGGCTGGTCTCCCCAGCCCCCTCCCCCTCTGAACACAGGTAGAGTTCCAGTCAGTGCAGCCAGACATGATTAAATGGTTGGCTACGTGCAGGGCAGGGGAGACCCCGGGGGAAGAAGGGCACAGAGCCAACTCCCAAGGCGCCCAGGGCACCCTTTCCTGTCAATCATTAACAGAAGCCAGCCTGCCACAGGCAGAGAAGGGGAAAGTCCAAGGAGGTGGCCTGCCCCTCCTCCCGGGCCCCGTCCTCCTAACACGCCAATCCAGGGCCTCGTGGGACATGAGATCATGACACTCGGTGGAGCGGGGGTGTGCGGAGTCATCTAATCCAACTGGCTGCTCTCATGCCCCTGCAAAATCTCCTCCAAAGGCCAAGGGAGACAGGAACTAACATGGGTCGATTTGCAGTTACACAAATGCATTCAGTGTGCCAGCCTGTGACATGGTGGTCCAATGCAACGATGGAGCTAGGCTGCCTGGGTTCAGATCCTGACACTTCTAGCTGTGCGGCTAATTCATGCACCCTGCACCCCGATTTCTCCATCTGTAAAATGGGGATGGTACAGAACTTCCTCCAGGGGGTCACTGAGCTCTTTACAAATGAACACACATGCAGTTCCAGACTACCTGGCACTCATGGAGAGTGGTCATGGCTAACGGTCCACTGGATCCTCACGCTCACCCCCTGAGATCACATGGAAAATCCAAGGTTGAGTCATTGGCCCAAGGCACAAACTGATATAAGGGGGGCTGGATTTGAACGCAGGTTGAAGGATTTCAACACCCGTCTTCCATGCCATGGAAACTTCCTCCTGCCCTGCCCCTGCCCGCCCCTTTGGTAGCCAGTGCTTCGTGATCCAATTGGCTGCAAAGCCCAGCTTGTGTCTGCCCCACATTTGCTCAAAGGCCCTCTTTTCACCAGAGGGCCACTGAGGAGCAGCAGGCTCCCTGCCTTCCTCTTTAAGATGAGGCTCCCAGGCCTAAAAAGGTAAGTCATGGCTCAGTGGCCAAAACAGATCTCATTTATTTGAGCTGCTCCAAGGGAAGACCTTTAGCCAAGGACTGGACCGTGGGTGCAGGGCCAAAGCCACAGAGGCCCTGCCCAGCCAGGACAGACCTTGTGCAGGCCCCCAAACCAGAGTTGCCCCGAGGTCGAGGGCAGCAGATGGGGAAGCAGGCCTCATGGCCCAGGAAGTTGGCTGACAAAGGCTGGCCTGGCCTTTCCTGCCCCACTTCCCTCTGTGGAGACCTTGCCTCCAGCTCTCTGCATGGCTCCTATGCCCCCCAGATGGTAGATAAGGTCAACGATAGAGGGCCCCTGCCAGCTGGGCTCAAACCTCCCTGGACTCCCTGCCAGCCACTGAGGCCCTTTCATCTCCTGCAATCCTGGAAAAAGAATGGGCCCCAAAGAATTCTGCCGCTTCCTTTCCCAAGTCGCTTTGACCTGTCTCCTCTACATTTAAGAACTAGATGGTAGACAGATCGGGCTCTTGGGCAACCAAGCTCACTTGGGACAGAGAGCTTCCTCGGGCCATAGGGAGACCCCCTTGTCTTCCCAGACCACCGCACGCTCCAGGGCTTCCTTTGTGATCACTCGAGGACTGACTCAATGGAGAACATTCTGGGCAGGCAGTGGGTATGTTTAGTCCCCTCTGAACCCAACCAGGAGCCAGAAAATTCTGTCTCCTACTTGCCATCTATGCCTGCAGGG
>NW_005871133.1:3065087-3067095 GCF_000147115.1 Myotis lucifugus
ATCCAACAGTTTTTTGCATTTTTTTAAATTAATTTTTCATTTTTTTAAAATAAAATAACCAAAAAAAAAGTGTAAAGTTACAAAAAATGTCGTTGAAGAATAATATATTAAAACTGTGGAAAAAAGGGAAAAAGACACGTCACAAAATTTTAAGATTAATATGAAGATCATAATTTAACATAAAAGAATATATTCTATGGATTTGTCATCCCGATAAATATGAACAAAATTAACAAAAAAAAGCAAAGTTTGGCAATAAATACGTTTTGATAAGTTAAATAAGCTTTTTTATATTGATGTGCAGTGACAAGCAAAAATTTTGCTCTCCAATTTCTGAAAGTTATATGAAGTTTAAAAAACCCAGGGAAAAAAGCATGGCGTGAGTGCTCTAAGGATAGACCTACGGTATTCTAGAGCAAAACCATTAAAGCTACGTCTACGGGAAATCGTTTTACACAGATATTGTACGTGGAATGAATACCATTAACTCTCACCCCTTACATGTTTTTTTAGCTTTTCTCTCACTTTTTTGTCATTTTTTTTTTTAAGATGTCACATATGAACTGGGGAACTTTAGCACCAAAATCAAGTCTCTCATAGTCCATCTAGCTTCCCCTTCCTCCCCACTTAAAAAAAAAAAAAAAAGAAAAAAATTAAATCACAAAGTCCCACTTATGTCACAATCTTCATCCACTTTTTCAGTCTTCCTTCCTGTAGACCTACGCGAACCCAGGCAAGATTAGTCAACAGAGGTTCGGGTCGGGAAGAAAAAGGTTTTGAATGTCAAGATAGGTTTCCCCAAAAACCCAAGTCTGGCAACAACTCTCCCGAGGGGGTTGGGGGGGGGCGGGGGTTACTGGGGAAGGGAGGAGGAAGTGTGTGGGAGACTGAAATAAGGGAAGGTGCAGTTGTCTCGCCAGTGGAGGGAGCTGCTGGTCTGGGTCCCCTCCCCCCCTCCCCCCTCCCCATGGGCAGAGGCTCCGGGAGGCCCACGGGTGCCCTCTGGCGCTGAAGAGGTAATGTAGTCACAGTGACAAAGTTAGATTACAAGGCACTAAGTTGCTTCTGTAAACTGTTACTGCTTTTTCTTTTGTGATTTGGCACTTAAGGCTTAAGCCGGGGGAGGGAAAAAGGCATCTACTGACAAATATGGGACTTGTCTGTTATGCATGGTAAGTGGGCTATAAAATCAAGGGAGGGGGTTTCAAGCCAGAGGAAGCTACTGACAAACTGACTTGTCCGTATGTTAAGGGTGGGAGGGTTAAAAGGGAGGAGAGGGGGGGAACATTCCAAGGTTCTAGGGGAAAGGGGTTGAGCTTAACCTTGTCAATGTAAGGGCTTGTAGGGTAGGACAGGGAGGTGAGGGTAGGGGAGGTAGGGATGGGGTGGAGTGGGTAGGGAGACCCTCCCTACCCTGGCTTAGTCATCTGAGATGGAAAGTCTGCTGAAAATGGGCAGGCGTCTTGAGTTGTCCAAAGTGGGGGAGTCTGAGCCACTGTGGCTGCTGCTGGAGCTGCTCAGGTAGCCCTCCTGGTCCGAGAGAGAATCCTGAGGGCTGGGGGGAGAGTCAAACATGTGAGGGGACTCGGACATGGGCCGGAAAAGGAAGGTGGTCGGGGAGCCACCCCCGGGCAGCCCCATGCTAGGGGCAAAGAGGCTCGCCAGCTCCTGGCTGGAGAAGGCAAAGGGGTTATTGGTGCCGTCAGGCAGGGTGGGTGAGGCCAGGAGGTCATCGGCGCTCAGGATGGGGGGTGGGGTGATGGACGTGGGGCTGTCCAGCAGCCCCGTGGCAGCGGCGGTGGCAGCGGCACTGGGAAACCCAGCAAAGCTAAAGCTATGCTGGAGGCGGGGACGGTCGGCGGAGAGGTCCCGGGCCCCGGCCAGGGCGCGGCGCTCCTCGGCGTTGTGGATGAAGTGGCAGCGGGGCCCGTAGGGGCAGAAGCCGATGGTGTGGAAGGTGCGGCACAGCTCCGTCTTGTACTTGGGGTGGCGGGTCAGGCTTCGGAGC
>NW_005871133.1:3069575-3070472 GCF_000147115.1 Myotis lucifugus
TTACCTCCCAAATAGATCCTCCGTTCAAAAGACCCAGACCTCTCTAGACTGCCTTCCCCTAACAAAACAGGCAAACTTTGGAAGGCTAGAGCCCCACCCCCCTGTTAATCAATCCCTGCTTATTCAACCTCCACTAAACTTGGCTTAAGTCTCTTAACTTCCTCCTTCAGAAGTGTTGCCTTCCTTTAGCAACAGGTCTCCAGACTTCCTTTTCTTTTTCTTGGGGGGGGGGGGGATCCCCTGTCCCCTGTCTGGGGTGAGTGGGGGAGAGGGATGTGATTCCTGAAAATGAAACTCATTGCCCCATGCTCGGGAAAGGGGTGCCTTCCAGTGCTCTCTCCAGCGTCTCTGCCCACCCAACCTCCCTCCCCTGGGAAGATGCCTTTGCAATTAGTCTGCTGGCTCGGAGAGCAAGCTGGAATAAGAGCGCCAGTGTTTAATCTTTAACGCAAAGCTGCAGGTGGGAAGGAAAAAGCAAGCCCCAATTCTTTTCAAAACGCCGCCCAGTCAATTATGGACGGAGCTCCGGGGGGCAGAGCCACCACAGGCAGGTTTCTGTTCCCCCATTTTTCATCTGCCCAAAAGGTGATCATGTTTTGAAAAGGGTCCGGGGGGGGGGGGTGGGGAATGCCCTGGGAGTTGGTTCCCCCCCCATGTGGGTGCCTTTCCCAATTTTTAAATTGGGTCCCTTAGGATCACCTCCCCGGGGGTTCGGGATTTTTTAACACCACCCACCCCAGGGGGAGGGGATTCCGGGAACCAAGTTGAGATCCGTTTCCCAACAATGGGGTTCATAAAAAAATTCCGGGGGGGGGGGGGGGAGAGAAAGAGAAACAGATCAAAGAGCGAGAGTTTGAGCAGCGCACAACTTTTTTCTTAAAGAGGAAAAGTTTTTGA